>NC_135786.1:7277500-7610833 GCF_051106095.1 Pogona vitticeps | reverse complement strand
CTGCAGCCAAAGATGGAGAAGCTCTATACAGTCAGCAAAAACAAGACCTGGAGCTGACTGCGGTTCTGATCATCAGCTTCTCATAGCAAAATTCAAGCTTAGACTGAAGAGATTAGGAAAAATCACTGGGCCACTCAGGTATAATCTAAACCAAATCCCTTATGAATACACAGTGGAAGTAAAGAACAGATTTAAGGAACTAGATTTGGTGGACAGAGTGCCTGAAGAACTTTGGATAGAGGCTCGTAACATTGTCCAGGAGGCAGCAACGAAAACCATCCCAAAGAAAAGGAAATGCAAGAAAGCAAAGTGGCTGTCCAACGAGGCCTTAGAAATAGCAGAGAGGAGAAGGGAAGCAAAATGCAAGGGAGATAGGGAAAGTTACAGAAACTTGAATTCAGACTTCCAAAGAATAGCAAGGAGAGACAAGAGGGCCTTCTTAAATGAACAATGCAAAGAAATAGAGGAAGATAACAGAAAAGGAAAGACCAGAGATCTGTTCAGGAAAATTGGACATATTAGAGGAACATTTTGCGCAAAGACGAACATGATAAAAGACAAAAATGGGAGGGACCTAACAGAAGCAGAAGACGTCAAGAAGAGGTGGCAAGAATACACAGAGGAATTATATCAGAAAGATTTGGATATCCTGGACAACCCAGACAATGTAGTTGCTGACCTTGAGCCAGACATCCTGGAGAGCGAAGTCAAGTGGGCCTTAGAAAGCCTGGCTAACAACAAGGCCAGTGGAGGTGATGGCATTCCAGTTGAACTATTTAAAATCTTGAAAGATGATGCTGTTAAGGTGCTGCATTCAATATGCCAGCAAGTTTGGAAAACTCAACAGTGGCCAGAGGATTGGAAAAGATCAGTCTACATCCCAATCCCAAAGAAAGGCAGTGCCAAAGAATGCTCCAACTACCGTACAATTGCACTCATTTCGCACGCTAGCAAGGTTATGCTCAAAATCCTGCAAGGTAGGCTTCAGCAGTATGTGGACCGAGAACTCCCAGAAGTACAAGCTGGATTCCGAAGAGGCAGAGGAACTAGAGACCAAATTGCTAACTTGCGCTGGATTATGGAGAAAGCCAGAGAGTTCCAGAAAAATATCTACTTCTGCTTCATTGACTATGCGAAAGCCTTTGACTGTGTGGACCACAGCAAACTATGGCAAGTTCTTAAAGAAATGGGAGTGCCTGACCACTTTATCTGTCTCCTGAGAAACCTATATGTGGGACAGGAAGCAACAGTTAGAACTGGTCATGGAACAACTGAGTGGTTCAAAATTGGGAAAGGAGTACGGCAAGGCTGTATATTGTCCCCCAGCTTATTTAACTTATATGCAGAATACATCATGCGGAAGGCTGGACTGGAAGAAACCCAAACCGGAATTAAGATTGCCGGAAGAAATATCAACAACCTCCGATATGCAGATGATACCACTCTGATGGCAGAAAGTGAGGAGGAATTAAAGAACCTTGTAATGAGAGTGAAAGAGGAGAGTGCAAAAAACGGTCTGAAACTCAACATCAAAAAAACTAAGATCATGGCCACTGGTCCCATCACCTCCTGGGAAATAGAAGGGGAAGATATGGAGGCAGTGTCAAATTTTATCTTCCTGGGCTCCATGATTACTTCAGATGGAGACAGCAGCCCTGAAATTAAAAGGCGCCTTCTTCTTGGGAGGAAAGCGATGACAAATCTTGACAGCATCTTGAAAAGCAGAGACATCACCTTGCCAACAAAAGTCCGAATAGTCAAAGCTATGGTTTTTCCTGTCGTGATGTATGGAAGTGAGAACTGGACCATAAAGAAAGCAGACTGCCGAAGAATTGATGCCTTTGAATTGTGGTGCTGGAGGAGGCTCTTGAGAATCCCCTGGACTGCAAGGAGAACAAACCTATCAGTTCTAAAGGAAATCAACCCTGAATGCTCACTTGAAGGACAGATCCTGAAGCTGAGGCTCCAGTACTTTGGCCATCTCATGAGAAGAAAAGAGTCCTTGGAAAAAACCTTGATGTTAGGAAGGTGTGATGGCAAGAGGAGAAGGGGACGACCAAGGATGAGATGGCTGGACAGTGTCTGCGAAGCAACCAACATGAACCTGACACAACTCCGGGAGGCAGTAGAAGACAGGAGGGCCTGGCGTGCTCTGGTCCATGGGGTCACGAAGAGTCGGACACGACTAAATGACTAAACACACACACGTGTGACCTTTAGGTAGATCAAGCCTTTGGCTGCAGTATGTAGAGTGACATGTACCCAGCCCATTTTTTTTAGCCTCCAGGAAGATTAACTCTCCCTCCCTCCCTCCCTCCCTCCCTCCCTCTCTCTCACACACATACTTGCAGAAAACCCTATTCTTCTTAGGAACTGACCTATAATGAACCTAACAGGGCTTTTAAGGTAAGTGATATTATAACAACAGCAACAATAACAACCACCTTTGAACTGCAGAGTTGGAAGAGACCTTATGGATAACTGAGTCCCACTCTTGTGAAGGAGGCGGCGGGGGGGGGGGGATTGAACACCCAACCTCAGGCTCTGTAGCCCAGTGCCTAAATCACCGAGCTATCTAGCAGTTTTAAGGAGTAATTTTACCAGTTCCATCCACTCAGTGAGTTTCCTTGGCTGATCAGGGATTCGAACCCAGGCCTCCTGAGTCCTAGTCCATCACTGTATCAGCTACTGGGTGTCTTCTGTTTAATTTAGGAAACTGGAGATTCCAGCCATTTGGCTTGGTTTTTGGGAAATGGTGAAGTTTGAGCCAGGAGAGGTGGGATTGGCTGCCTAAACTTACCCACCCCTGCACTAGTGCCAAGCAGATCATGGACCGATCAAGAATCTGGACTCTCCTTTAAAATGCATTTGGATCTGGACTCAGCAGCTTTTTGAATTCTTGACAGTCCTTGTGTCTACTTTTAGAGAAGAAAAATCTTGTGCTTCTCCAGATTAAATTCCTTACTTTAAGAGGGAACACTGAAAGTCCTCCTGCACCCACCCTCTTTCCTCCCAACATTAAAACAATTATTTCACCGACCTTCCCTGCTATAGATTTGCTAGTTGCTTGCAAAACTCAGCTATACCCATGAAGGGACACCTTGATGGCCTCTGAGCCAGTGAGAGAACCCATTATTTTGGCAGTACCTGGCAGAACGAACACCTCTGTTTTCTTCCTTCTGGCCTTTTGGGTTGATGTTAAGAGGGCGTTTACTTAACACTCTCTGCAATAAATGAATACACAACTCATAATGGAAGGAGGAACTCTCAGAGAGCGCTGGAGCATTCACGGTGTGATTAGAAGGGTGTTACGAGTTCTAGGTGCTGTTTTTGCAGCTGGAATGTGGAAAGGTGTGGTCTGTGATTTAACTCTTGAACCAAAATAAAGTCAGGAGGATCTGTGGTTCCCTTGTCTATTACCTCTTCCAAACTCTCCTCCCCTACTGAACACAGTGGATGGGAAAGCAATGAAATATAAATTCGATCCCCCCCCTGCTTTTTTTTCCAAGAGCAGGCATGATGACACAGTCACTTGCATTGCAAAGTTATTCACCTCCCTCCTTCAAGGCCAAAAGCTTGCATTTCAGCCTATTGGCTGGCTGCAGGTGTTTTGTTAAACTTGCTCCTCTGTTATCCAAACTAGGATCATTCAGACTTAGGTGGTGGAGATTACTTGGAAAAATGCCGCTTTCTTTGCTGATTTTAGCTGGATAGCTCCATGGTTTAGGTCTCTGGCTGGGGAGCCAGAAGGTGGGAGTTCAATTCCCCATCTGTGCCTCCTAGGGAAAGAACCAGTCTAGGTGGCCTTGGGCAAGCTGCGTAGTCCCAGGGCACCCTCAGCAGAAGGGACTGGTAAATTACTTCTGAGTATTCTCTCCCTGGGAAACCCCGAACAGGGTTGCCATAGGCACATGGTGATGATTCTTGCTGTTTTCCATGTTTTGCCATGCCTAGACTCTTTGCTCAGAGATCTCTCTGCCTGTGAGATTTCCTGGCTTCATATAGAATCACAGAATCATAGCATTGGAAGGGACCACTGAGGCCATCCAGTCCAACCCTCCACCATGCAGGAACTCCATCAAATTATTCTGACAGATGGCCGCCCAGCCTCTGCTTAAAAACCTCCAAAGAAGGAGACCCCACCACCCTCCGAGGCAGCCTCTTCCACAGCCGAACAGCTCTGACCATCAGGAAGTTCTTCCTAATGTTCAGATGGAATCTCTTTTCCTGTAGTTCGAAACCATTGCTCCGTGTTCTAGTCTCTGGAGCCCTGGAAAACAAACTTGTCCCTTCCTTAACATGACATCCTTTCAAATATTTAAAAATGGCTATCATGTCCCCTCTCAACCTTCTTTTTGTGAGGCTAAACATTCCCAACTCCCTAAGCCTGTCCTTGTAGGACATTGCTTCCAGACCTTTAACCATTTTAGTCGCCCTGCTCTGGACACGCTCCAGGTTGTCAACATCCTTTTTGAATTGAGGTGCCCAGAACTGGACACAATACATGTGAGGTCTGACCAAAGCAGAATAGAGTGGAACTATCACTTCCCTTGATCTAGACACTCCTATTGATGCAACCAAGAATTGCATTGGCTTTCTTGGCAGCCGCATCACACTGCTGGCTCATGTTCACCTTGTGGTCTACCAAGACTCCTGGATCCCTTCCACAGGTACTGTTGTCTAGCCAGGTATCTTCCATCCTATATCTGTGCAGTTCATTTTTTATGCCCAGGTGTAGGACCTTGCATTTCTCCCTGTTGTAATTCATTTTGTTAGTTTTGGCCCAGGACTCTAATCTGTCAAGGTCATTTTGAATTTTAATCCTGTCCTCTGGGGAATTAGCAACCCCTCCCAATTTGGTATCATCTGTGAATTTAATCAGCATACTCTCTATTCCTTCATCCGTGTCATTGATAAAGAGGTTGAACAGCACAGGGTCCAGAACAGGACCCTGGGACACCCCACTAGTCACCTCTTTCCAGGATGAAGAGAAGCCATTGGTGATCACCCTTTGGGTTCGGTCAGTGAGCCAATTACAAATCCACCGAACAGTAGCACTGTCTAGCCCACATTTTACTAGCTTCCTTGCAAGAATATCATGTCAAAGGCCTTACTGAAATCAAGATATGCTACACCCACAGTGTTCCCTTCATCTGTCATGCCTGCAACTCTATAAAAAAAAGAGATCAGATTAGTCTGGCATGACTTGTTTTTGAGAAACCCGTGTTGACTTTTAGTGATGACCGCCTTGCTTTCTAAGTAATAACAAACTGCCTGTTTAATGATCTGCTCTAGAATTTTTCCAGGAAAAAATAGATCTCCAATTTGACCTTTCCTGTTTATTTTTGTTCTATATTTCACTTGTTGCTTTGCATAGGAAAACTCCAACATCTGAACTGCTCTATTTCCTTTCCAACAGCAAGGCAGGTTTTTATTTTGTGCAGAAATTGCAATAATTTTGGAGTTTCGTTTTTCTTCTTGGAGAAAGAAAATGAACACGAAACACTCAAGACAAATATTGTTGTGTGCCAATATTTCATTTCTGATTTGTTTAATTGTTTTGGATGCGTTTTATGAAAGAGTTTGACCAGAGTGTTCGTTCCACTGAGTATGAAAAAACAGAAAAGCAGTTTCTTACCCTTGACCATCCCTTCCTTTTTGGGTATGTGACTACGGCGTTCTCTTGGTCTGTTTCCGTGCGACTCTCATGTTGAACACATGTGCTTTAAAATTTACTACTACACCAGTAATATCCAGTGTGAGGTAGTGAATAGAGTGTTCAGGGCTCAAATCCTCACCTGGCCATGAAAACTCACTGGGAGTGTGGGACTGGTGAAACCACTCCTTAAATATCTCACACCTTGAATGCCTTATTAGGGTCATTATAAGCAGCACACTTTTTCTGGTTTGATGGCACATAACAACAATGTTAATTACACTACTCCTGTTAGCTTGGGCACAATTTCCGCAAGATACAGTGACTACCATTTACCTATATACAGTTTCATGTTGCTTTTTTATACCTTGCCAGAGGGGTGCTGAATCTACTAGATCTCTCCTCTGAGCATATAGTGTACCGGAAATGTGCAGCCCACATGCAGAGGGATGTTCCAAAAATCAAACCTAAGGATTAACCCATGTCAGAACCCTGTGAACCAAAACTTTTGCCCTTTGCCTTTCATATAAATTAGTTCGGAGCTGCCGTTTGGAACGGAGGCAATTCCCTTTCAGAGGGATATAGAAAGAACCTCCCTGGAGAGCGGGAAAGGACTGTGTCCTTGAGTGTCCCCCGCGCGCAATCGTATGCAGCCGGCAAATGCTTCGCTCCCAGAAGCATTGCACTGAAAGAGCAACAAACCCAACCCATTTCATGGGCACCCAACCCCCTGGACCAGTGATCCCCAACCTTGGGCCTCCAGATGTTCTTGGACCTCAACTCCCAGAAATCCTGGCCAGCAGAGGTGGTGGTGAAGAATTCTGGGAGTTGTAGTTCAAGAACACCTGGAGGCCCAAGGTTGGAGACCACTGCCCTGGACAACGGCTGAAGGTGCAGAAAAATTGCTGCATGTATTTTAAGCTCTAAATGTCTTGACATTTTAATTGGTTTTCAAAATTGTGCCTACATTTCATGTGCGTCCCTGATTTTGGATTGTGCAACACTCTGATACGAATACAGGAAGACCGTAGTTCCTAATGGATAACTATATGTGTTAGAATTTAACAAATGTATGAAATAGCCAATGTCTCTCTGTTGTCATATAGCTAATGTATTATGAGTAACAGCCATTCTCTGCCAAGGGCAAAGACAGGTAGTCACACCTGCATCTACTGGATTGTTAACAAGGCATCATAAAACAATACTTTCCTTTGATGAAATAGGCCAAGGACACCTTTGCCCAAGAGATAACCAGATAAACTCTGTCTGTCATGCTGAGCAGATGCCATAGGAATGCTTCAGCTTGAGTCTATTCTACAACAAGGGTTCCCAACGTTGGGTACTAAAATTCCCAGGAGCCTTCACCACTAGCTGGTTTGGACAGGATTTCTGGGAGCTGTAGTCCAAGAACATCTGGAGACCCAAGGTTGGGAACCGCAGTCCTATAAGAAATGACTACTTAAAAGAAAACTAGCCTATTTTACATGTTTATGATGCTTTGTATTGCTTTCCATAAAAGACACCCTATGCATTTTGGAATTTGGATGACTCTAGGGTATATGGGTATTGATTTTCTTGCCAGCATGAATACATGGTACCTCCCATCTTAATATGCTTCCTAAGCAAGTTTCTAAGAGAAGAGTCTCAACAGAACAAATTTCGGTAAACATTTTACATTAGAAACATAGACAGTTCTCCTTTTAAAAGATTCTGTCCACCAAGACGAACTTCCCTTCTCCAGGAAACCCTGTGTAAGGCAGTTTGCTAAAGGTGTCAAGATATGTCCCATGGAACAGAATGTTTTTTTTTTTAAAGGTGGCCATTACCTGACAGGGAATATTCTCCCTTATTACTCTCGCTGTCCCGGATGAGGAAAGAGCCGTGGCGATTCGGTGGAGAAAGGAGGAGCAGGGTCGCCTTGTTTCTGCCAATGCCACTTATATACCATCTGGAAAGGAAAGTTGCAAATTATGTGAAATGGTTAAGGGGATTCCTCATTATGACGGGGCAAACTTTTGGACAAGCAAAAGGCAAGAAAGACATATTCCAATTGTCTGGATTGCACCCGAGTACATTTTGCACCATACGTCAGTCTTGGAGGTGGCGGCACCACTAGTCCAGGGTCACATGCCTTCCCCAAAATCTTGACAGACCATACTCTCTAGGGGCCCGTTCCCCCTCAATCGTTTCCCAGGATCTGAACACCAAAGGTCACTCCTAAAAGCCTCTAGAGGTAGCGTTTTCTATTCAAAAGAGCCTCGTGGTACAGTGGCTAAACTGCAGTCCTGCAACCAGGACTCTGCTCACACAACCTGAGTTTGATCCCAGCAAACTCAGGGAGCCAGCTCAAAACTGACTCAGCCTCCTATTCTTCTGAGGTTGGTAAACTGGTTACCCAGCTTGGTGGGAGTTGGGGGCCATGTGTAGCCTGCATCATTAAAAAAAATGTTTTAATCGCTATGGGGAAGTATATAAGCAGCACACTTTCTGGCCTAAAAAAAGCTGAGGGGGAAATTATATTGAAGCAGAATTCCCCTCCCACCTGTTCTAGGCCAGAAAATATTCTTTTTGGAAACAGGACAAGACTGGTTAGATGTTGTCCAGTCCTGAATTAGCAGTGGAACTAGGTGGACACCTGAGGCTGTGAAAAAGCAGCAAAGAGGTACAGTAGTTACTTATTTTGTTATTTTTGCCAGGGAAAGGGAAAGGTAGGTGTGAGACTGCCTTTCCTGTGTGTTTAATAACTTATCTTTGGTATATTTTGATTTATATCCATATGGTAGATCAATGGTCCTTAACTTTGGGTTACTCAGGTGTTTTTGAACTACAACTCCCAGAAACCCCAGCCAGCACAGCTGGTGGTGAAAACACCTGAGTAACCCAAGGTTAAGAACCACTGCGGTAGATCATGGGCTGGAACGGAACCGAAATGGAATGATCCTTTTGTTGTTGTTTAGTCATTAAGTCGTGTCCGACTCTTCGTGACCCCATGGACCAGAGCATAGAAGGCCCTCCTGTCTTCCACTGCCTCCCGGAGTTGGGTCAAAGTCATGTTGGTTGCTTTGGTGACACTGTCCAACCATCTCGTCTTCTGTTGTCCCCTTCTCCTCTTGCCTTCACACTTACAAGGTTCTTTAATTCCTCCTCATTTTCTGCCATCAGAGTGGTATCATCTACATATTGGCGGTTATTGATATTTCTTCCAGCCATCTTGATTATGGCCTGGGATTCCTCCAGTCCGGCCTTCCGCATGATGTATTCTGCATATAAGTTAAATAAGCAGGGGGACAATATACAGCCTTGTTGTACTCCTTTCCCAATTTTGAACCAATCAGTTGTTCCATATTCAGTTCTAACTGTTGCTTCCTCGCCCATATATAGATTTCTCAGGAGATGGATAAGGTGGTCAGGCACTCCCATTTCTTTAAGGACTTGTCATAGTTTGTTGTGGTCCACACAGTCAAAGGCTTTCGCATAGTCAATGAAGCAGAAGTAGATGTTTTTCTGGAACTCTCTGGCTTTCTCCATAATCCAGCGCATGTTAGCAATTTGGTTTCTAGTTCCTCTGCCCCTTCGGAATCCAGCTTGTCCTTCTGGGAGTTCTTGGTCCACATACTGCTGAAGCCTACCTTGGAGGATTTTGAGCATAACCTTGCTAGAGTGTGAAATGAGTGCAATTGTACAGTAGTTGGAGCATTCTTTGGCACTGCCCTTCTTTGGGATTGGGATGTAGACTGATCTTTTCCAATCCTCTGGCCACTGCTGAGTTTTCCAAACTTGCTGGCATATTGAGTGCACCACATTAACAGCATCATCTTTTAAGATTTAATTAGGTCATGTGGAATGCCATCACCTCCACTGGCCTTGTTAGCTATGCTTTCTAAGGCCCACTTGACTTCACTCTCCAGGATGTCTGGCTCAAGGTCAGCAACCACACTATCTAGGTTGTCTGGGACATAAAGATCTTTCTGGTATAATTCCTCTGTGTATTCTTGCCACCTCTTCTTGATGTCTTCTGCTTCTGTGAGGTCTCTCCCATTTTTGTCCTTTATCATGTTCATCTTTGCACAAAATGCTCCTCTAATATCTCCAATTTTCCTGAACAGATCTCTGGTTTTTCCTTTTCTATTATTTTCCTCTACTTCTTTACATTGTTCATTTAAGAAGGCCCTCTTGTCTCTCCTTGCTATTTTTTGGAAGTCTGCATTCAATTTTCTGTAACTTTCCCTATCTCCCTTGCATTTTGTTTCCCTTCTCCTCTCTGCTATTTGTAAAGCCTCGCTGGACAGCCACTTTGCTTTCTTGCATTTCCTTTTCTTTGGGATGGTTTTTGTTGCTGCCTCCTGTACAATGTTACAGGCCTCCATCCATAGTTCTTCCAGCACTCTGTCCACTAAATCTGTTCTTCACTTCCACTGTGTATTCATAAGGGATTTGGTTTAGATTATACCTGACAAGCCCAGTGGTTTTTCCTACTTTCTTGAGTTTACAGTAAGCTTGGGTTTTGCTATAAGAAGCTGATGATCAGAGCCACAATCAGCTCCAGATCTTGTTTTTGCTGACTGTATAGAGATTCTCCATCTTTGGCTGCACAGAAGATAATCAATCTGATTTCGGTGATGTCCATGTGTAGAGCTGACTCCTGTGTTGTTGGAAAAGAGTGATTACCAGCTTTTTCTCTTGACAAAACTCTATTAGCCTTTGCCCTGCTTCGTTCTGAACTCCAAGGCCAAATTTCCCTGTTGTTCCTTTTATCTCTTGGCTCTCTACTTTGGCATTCCAGTCCCCTAGAATGAGAAGAACATCTCTCTTTGGTGTCAGTTCTAGAAGGTGTTGTAAGTCTTAATTGTCAATTCAAAATCAAGCCATACAACAATATGAATCCTACTTCCTATTTATGCATGTGTAGGTCTTCGTAGCAAATTGTCACTCATTATTCAAGTTGCTGGTTGTGTTGCTATTGCCTCCAAGTGACCAGGTGCACACCCAGAAATGCAGCCAGCACTTCATTGAAAAGCAACAATTTGCTGCCAAAATTTACACAATTTCCCTTATACAAGTGTGAATCGGCAATAGGATTCTGGCATTGCTGTTCAGGAAATCTTGGACTGGAGTTAAGATGGTACTGGGAAGCTTCCTAGAAATGGAAACTCGGGCTGTTCTGATAACCTATGATGGCTGTTGCTAGGCAACATCAAGTCTCTGAGGCTTTCTGTTGTGTTATAGACCACCAAGTCCGTGATCCTCACACCTCCCATCCTTGATGCTAATCCATAGAAAGATGAAGATCTCACACATCCTGTTGTTGTTACTCATGTCCTCCATCCTACAATCCCTTTCACCCTTCACACATAAAAGCTTTGAGAAAGCTCATAACACTTTTACACCAGGGATGTAGGCCAGCCCAAGGCGTTGGACAGCCTTGAATGGTGTCACCACTCACTCACTAATGAAGTGACTCATCTTGTTAGTCAAAGTTCATCCTACAGCCCTGGTTCTCATATTATTTTTACCTCTACTGTGCCTTGTATAACAAGCTTTTAAAAATAAATAAATAATAATGCCAGGGGATGCCAGAGTTGAAAATAAAGAATTGGAAAAACCAACAAAATGCAGAGATCTGGCCATCAAAACATCTCGTTTGTGGATAAAACACATTTTAGTGGTCCCCTTAGTCATTGGGGCTTTGGGAACAATATCAAGACATTTCACACAGTACTATAAGCAGTTGCAGAGCTCAGAAATCACACCATCAGAGCTACAAAAAATGGCAATATTAGGAAGAGCATACATACTTCGTAGATATTTTAACAGATACTTAGGTTTTTGGTTGAAACTTGTATCTGTTATATAATACCAGTCCATGTTTTTATAGTTTTGATTGACTGTGTCTGGTATTTTTTGAATATAATAACAATGTGCTATCAAGTCATTTCTGACTTATGGTGGCCCTTTTCAGGGGTTTCCAGTAGAGCATTTTGAGAAGTAGTTCCCCATCCCCTTTTTTGGGGGGGATGTCCTGGGACTGTGCAGCTCGCCCAAGGCTACCCAGGCTGATTCTACTTGCAGTGGGAAATCAAAGTCCCAACCAGATACCTAAACCACTGAGCTATCCAGCCAGCTTAATCCTTGTGTGCCATCAAGGCAATTCTGACTTATGATAACCCTTTCCAAGGTTTTCCAGGTAGAGAGTATTCAGAAATGTTTTCCCCTTCCCTTCTTCTGGGGACGCCCGGGGATTGTGCAGCTTGCCCAAGGCCACCCAGGCTGGCTCTTCTCCCTGGAAGCCCAGTGAGTGTAGCCCACCAAAGTCCAGGGATCTGTGGTTCTTGGATCCCTAGAGATTGACTTCCACTGACTAGAACTGCTAGTCTTTGATGTGGTGAGAATCATTTTCTATGGAAGACCATTCTGTCTATTGAACCTCCTCCAGCCACCAGCACATCGGCTGCCTGATCAAAGTCTCAGATTTAGTCTGCAGCTTCTCCACTTAAAAAGAATTTAGCTTGGAAAGTTGCAGGATTGGTTATGACTTGTGTTCATGATCTTGAAAAACCATTGTCAGTAAGAATATACCTATATTACTGGGATAGGTGCAGAAACGTATGGACTGATTCAGATCATAGCAGGTTTGTAAGATCACATAAATGCTACGACCCAGAAGTAGGTTCATTGTTTCAGTGAGAGCTCAGCCTGTGGCTATGTTCACATGTCACTTCCAGCCAAAAACGATGGCTTAGTGAACCATGAATGAGGTATGCACTGCTTCACAGGAATTGTTCACTCCATGACTTCTCATGAACAAATGAACAAACCAGGAAGTGGCAGCTTCGCAGGACATCCAAACTGGGATTATGGGTAGGTCCATGCAGCCAAACAAGCCAGGATCACAAGCCAAGTTTAAACCAGTGATTGATGTTGACTAACAAATCCTGACTTGTTTGTGTATGTGTATACACACAATCTCGGGTTTGGACATGATGTGAAGTTATTTCTTCCTGGTTTGTTTACCTCCTTCGACGAAGGGAGGAGTGAATGAGATGCATGCACCACTGCTCTACCACGCTGTTCAATTACACCACGCAGTTCATTTATCAAGCCACAGTGTATGTCTTGAAGCCGTCTGCAAACACGTTGTGGATCCCACAACGAAAAGACAGAATCAGTTTCTCATCTAGCAAGTTTGGGAAGCCATATGATGACCAGGTATGGACACAGTCATGTAACACCCATGCATATTATTAGCCACTGGAACTGGTATGTGTCAACCACATCACTCAGAGAGCCTTGTGGCTCCGGCTGGGTTCTGATTTAATATGGAAATGTGGCTGTTTAACATATGGATTTTGTTTGCAGTAGGTAAAGTACATTTCCTTCCTCCTTCCTTGCTATTATGCCTTCTAATTAATTAGCAAGAGGAAAGGAATTTACTTTGTGAATCTGAAGGGAAGTTATTACAGTACACCCGAAATCTGTATATTATTCGATCTGAAGTTTAAGTTTGTGAGAACAATTCTCATTCATAAATGATCAAGAGCATTTATGGAACATGATTACCTAGATTCTCATGTTTTGTATTGATACCTGAATTTCTGTATCATCATGGAGAAGTTCTGAATGTTTAAAATCTAAAAGCACAAGATTTCAGTTTGCATTGCGGTTCATTTCTGTTTTGAAAACGCTGACCACAACGTTCAAGTTTTTGGATGCTGTTTTCTGGTACACACATTCATTTGGATATCATTTGGCACTAAGATACAAGATTTCAGTCCAAACTCAAATGTTGCATTTCTTAATTTCGTTTAAAAATATATGCTACTCCCGAAATTTGTAGAGTTGAAGGGAAATGAGGGATAAAATAGAGAGTTTATGATGGACTTTTCACGTGGAAACACTCCTTTCAGATTCTCAATTTGAAAGCATAAAAAACAATGAGATTTAGGGTTCAGAGCAAAGGAAGTTGAATATAAGTAAATTGACTGGAATCCTGGAGTTAACAGGTATATTTTGAATATGTTGCCATTGTGATAAAAGGTTAATGCACATGTGCATGTACTTTATTCAGTTTATTTTGCTTGGCATTCAGAACTGCTGCTATTCTCCTGGTCTCTGCCCCTCCTGCCACCAGATTACTGTCTTTTCTAAATTTTTATTGAATTTTACAATCCTCCATGAGGATTTCCCCCCTCCATGATGCTCCTGTTGTGGAATATCATATTTCCATTTTTCCTCCCACCATCCCTGCTGGCTTTTAGGTGTGAAAGAAAACAGTTCCCTCTGGGCACATTTAAATACATTTTTTATCACCTTAGGTTGCAGTCCTAAAGCTGGCTACATGAGGTCAGCTGAGGGACCATTAAGAGGCAACCCAGCTAATTCTAAAGTCCTTTGGGGATCTGTTTAGTACAACAGTGCCCTGGCTTGGTAAACCAAATATGAAGGGGCTTCACTTCTTAAATGCCCTACCTTGTGTGGCCAAAGATGAGGGATTCTGGATAATTCCTCTTGGGTACCACTGATCCAGTACATCAGGAGAAAGACCTGCTGTTGTAAATGTATGGGACTGCACTTAAGCTGTTTTAGAACTGTTTATACATCAACTTCTTTCCATCCCTTAGATGTCTGACTTAGCAAGGGGTGAAAAGGAGACTGGCCACTGGGCTCACACTATGGCTTCCGTTTTTATTAATTTAATTTAATTTATGTCTTAATTTGCAATTTGCAGCGAATTGTTTGTTCTGGTGACAGCTCATTGGATCTTCTAGAGATTATCCTGGTGATTTCTCAGCCACAACAGAAGGTCTAAACCCAAAGGATCTGTAGGAACAACTGTTGCGCAGTAAGTCAATATTTATAGAAATCCCACTGATTCAACGGGATTACTCTGGTTTGGTATCCTTAGTTGGATTTGGGCCTCGGATGCCTGAAGGTTTTCAGCTGCCAAGTGTAAAGAAGATGTAAAGTAAAGGTTCCCCTTGACAATTTTTTTGTCCAGTCGTGTCCGACTCTAGGGGGCGGCGCTCATCCCGCTCTTCAAGCCATAGAGCCAGCGTTTGTCCGAAGACAATCTTTCCGTGGTCACATGGCCAGTGTGATTTAGACACGGAACACTGTTTACCTTCCCACCGAGGTGGTCCCTATTTATCTACTCGCATTTGCATGCTTTCGAACCACTAGGTTGGCGGGAGCTGGGACAGAGCGACGGGTGCTCATTCCGTTGCGTGGATTCGATCTTACGACTGCCGGATCTTCTGACCCTGCAGCACAGGCTTCTGCGGTTTAGCCCACAGTGCCACCACGTCACCATAAGTCAGAAGATGTAGTGAAAGGGAATGTAATATGGTGAATAAAATGATCCTTTGGTGAATAGGTTGCTAAATGTAATAAAGAAAAGATTGTAACTGCTGACTGTTCATGTCTCTCTCATTTTCAGTTTGAAGGAGGGGTTGGATAATATTTCTAGTGGAGAAGGCCTTCCATCTTTTTTTTACCTTCTCCTCCATTCTTACTGGACGATATATTAGTATGAAAGTAATTAACTGTAATGTAATTATCAAAGCTATGGTTTTTCCTGTTGTGATGTATGGAAGTGAGAGCTGGACCATAAAGAAAGCAGACTGCTGAAGAATTGATGCCTTTGAATTGTGGTGCTGGAGGAGACTCTTGAGAATCCCCTGGACTGCAAGGAGAACAAACCTATCAGTTCTAAAGGAAATCAACCCTGAGTGCTCACTGGAAGGACAGATCCTGGAGCTGAGGCTCCAGTACTTTGGCCATCTCATGAGAAGACTCCTTCGAAAAGACCTTGATGTTAGGAAAGTGTGACGGCAAGAGGAGAAGGGGACGACAGAGGATGAGATGGCTGGACAGTGTCTGCGAAGCAACCAACATGAATTTGACACAACTCCGGGAGGCAGTGGAAGATAGGAGGGCCTGGCATGCTCTGGTCCATGGGGTCACGAAGAGTCGGACACGACTAAACGACTAAACACACACACAATTACTTACAGCATCAATGTAACCAGTTGCAGTTACTTTAGATGTTTAGCTGTTACAAGTAACTTGTAGTTAATTTCAAACATTCCTTTTCTCAGGGCATTTAAAGTCATTTTTTGGAGGTAGTTTGAGAGGAACTCTTTTATCAGTTCAAGTGGCAAAAGGAAATACTCTTTGATTTTATCTTTTGTATTTTTATATTTCTAAGGTGTAATATGAGAACTTGTGAAAACAAGAGGAGAAGGGGACGACAGAGGACGAGATGGTTGGACAGTGTCACCAAAGCGACCAACATGAATCTGACCCAACTCCGGGAGGCAGTGGAAGATAGGAGGGCCTGGCGTGCTCTGGTCCATGGGGTCACGAAGAGTCGGACACGACTTAACGACTAAACAACAACAAATATGAGAACTGAGATAACCAGTGAGGTGTAATGAATAGAGTGATGGACTAGGACCTGGAACGCCTGGGTTCAGATTCCTGCTCAGCCATGGAAACTCATTGGAGGCGTGGAACTGGTAAAACCACTTCTTAAATATATTACTTAGCTAGAAAATGTATTCCTACATATTTTCTGCCTGTTGCAATGCAACCTTTTTATTAACCTGTGACATTTCCCTAGGCATGAGTCGGTTTGTCCTTCTGTTCCAATATGAATATTGGCTGAAATGGATGGACCAAACCTTCAGGATAGCTTAGGCCCATTTTACATGGGGAACACCCCCTTCCCACTAGAGTGACACCCTTTGATCTAGCACTCTAAGGCTAGATGTGGAAAAAAAAGCTGTGTGTGTGTTAACTCAGACATCAGGGAGACACACACCGTACATGTTCAGTGACACTTCCTGTTTGCCAGGGATCCGTCCTAATGCCATCTAGTGTTCCCATGATGAGCCTGAGCTGCGGGCTCAGGTAGTGTCATGTATGAGCACTCGCCGTATTGTGTTGGGTCCCTTCTGCAGATTCACAAAGACGCACACCCAGGCCACCCCGAAATGCATCATTTTCATCAGCCAGACTTTGGAAAAGTAGACTGGAAGCAGGTCTGACAAAACCTGATGTCATCACTTAGCTTTGGTCTGTCTATCATAATTGGCACTGCTCTCTCTAAAGTTGTCTCTCTCTGTATGTGTGAAAGTGTCTGCCATTGCTATTTCTTCGTTATGACAAGTGAAAGAAAAAGAAGGCACATCCTTTTTACTTGGGCCAACCGAGGCATAGCAAGCTATTTTTGGTCCCCAGGCTCTCGGCCTTGGAAAAGTTACAAATGTCCTACATGTGGGTCTACATGTACAAAGCCCGAGAGGAAGAAGGAGGAGGTAAAAAGGACCTGTTGGGTAGCTCCATGGTTTAGGTCTTTAGAAGATGGGAGTTCGATTCCTCACTTGACAGGGACTGGACAAAACAATAACACAGGAAGCATTATTGAGAAACAGCGATGTGTGTAACAGATCTGACAGAGATGATCCATGGGGTCCCCTCCTTCAGTTCTAAGATGATGGTGGTGGTGATGATGATGATTGTGTCTGCAGAATCTTCACCTGGATAAGTTCCCTAGCAATTCTAACAGAAAAATAGGACTGACCCAACTTGTTTTATGGGGGCCTCATGGCCACAGTGGGACCTCATACTGTACCTACCTTCCCCTCAGACATATTTACAGGAGTAGCCACCCAAAAGATATCACACCAAGGGAAGTGGCAAGCCTTTCTGGGAAAGCAGTCCAGACTGAATGTCAGTGGCCAATATTTAGTCACCACAGCGTCCCCTCACAGATTCCCTCCATCTGGCGTTTATTCGGCTAGATGTATTCATTATTTTAAATCTGTTCCATCAAAATCCACTCACGCGCAGGCTAATAGGTGACTGGCAGTGACAATCAGCCCAGGAACAATAAAGAAAAATGGTTCTCCCTCCCCCTCTTACAACGAACTGTTTAATAAGCCCATGAGAGCAGTTTAATGACCACCCTACATCTCTGTCAGGTCTGTTACACACATTGCTGTTTCTCAATAATGATTCCTGAGTTATTGTTTTCCCTGAACTCTTGGTAGAGATTATGAAAGTGGCTTTCCTGTTCTACAACTGTCCCCTTCTTCTCCCTCCATGCCCTTCCTCACAGCCTTGGCTGGAAGTCCTTAAAGATACCACGTTGCAGCCCAGAGCTTCAGGTACTTACGGCTGCTGCGTGAGTGCTTCGTCCTGACTGATCTTGCTGAGATAGTTAGCTGGAACGTAGCCCACGAGCGCTTCTCCAGACAGCCTCCGAGCTAAGACGTACCCTCCTTCTTCTCGGAGGACACAGATTTTGTCTCCTCTGTTGACGCTCAGTTCATCTGCACTTCTGGCCGTGAAGTCATACAGCACCCCGAAAAGGGAGACCATGGGCTCAACGGGGTCAGGATCCAGCGTGGGATGTAAAGATCCTTGGGCTGGGTCCCATAAGTCCAGTGAGTGGTTACTTGGGACCCCGTTGGGCAAACATTTGCCCCAGAAAGTATTGAGGAAAGTCAAGTGTTTCCTGATGAATTGGTCCATTCTCTCTCGGGGTGTATCTTTCTCAAATAGGACTCAGCTGTATTCCAACAAGCTCGCAGACAAGGAAGAAGAACATTGTGGATGAAATCTCCATGGTTCTCCTCTTCAATGGCTGTTCCAACATCCACGGCGGCTGGTCGTCGCTTGCCTTCTCCCCAAACAGCCAAGTGAAATGAGGTGCTGTTGTGAGGCCTCGGATGCCTGAACGCGCTCGCTCGTTTGTCATGGGGAGCTCCTAGATTCCAAAAGTGAGACCTGATGATCAGGCAGAACTTGTTCGCTGCTGCCTAAACTCACAAGTCGAGGCGTGCCAACACTTCCGTCTGGCCAGCCGCCGCTGGAGTTTGCTTCATTACCAGGTTAGCTCCCTGCTCCGAGCTGCGCCCCAAATTAGCACTCATTTCCACACGGTTGCTTACAACAATGTGTGTCGTTTCACCAGCCTTTGGTGTGGTGCCAGTTCAGGCAACTGCAATAAAGCTGAAACACACACGTGAAGCAGGGTTTGGGAGCAGGGTATAGAATTCTGCTTAAATTTAGCCCTCTAAAAGCTCTCTTATGCCGAGGGGGCAAAAGTGATGGAGGTATGGCATTTCCTCTTCTTCCCCCCGCCCCACTTAAAAAACAAATTCTATCTCTTGTGATGGATTGTAAACCATCCAGAATGGATTTTTCCAGATGGGAGGCATAAAAGTCAAATAAATAAATAGGCAAGTGGGCTGCTCATAGACATCCCTCCCCGTGGCCCTGATTTCTAAAGTCCATGGGTGGCTGCAATGCCAGAGCATCCAGGTTCCATAATTTCGGACACATTTCTGCTCTCCTGTGGTTGCCCTAGGGTTCAATACCGTGTAAGAAAAGAACTCCACTTGTACCGATTCTTTTCATACCTTGGTTGTATTGATACATTTTTCCCCCAATCGTCACGTGGCATATTTATTTATTTATTTATTTATTTATTTATTTATTTATTTATTTATTTATTTATTTATTTATTTGTTTGTTTATTTGTTTGTTTATTTGTTTATTTATTTGTTTATTTATACCCCGCCTATCTGGTCATTACGACCACTCTAACGGTGTATCAGCGGGAGCATCACATTGTTTTTAACTGCATCAATTCATTCCTTTCAATTTGAACCATTAGAGCAGGTTCCACTGTTCTTTAATTTTGTATTGAGTCATTTTCTCTGCTGTTTCTTGGAGCAATCAGGCCTTTCCTTTGTCGTTTTTAAAAAAATAATAATAATAACAGAAGAGATATATTGGTAGAGCAATAGAGAGTATATGAAGAGTAGGGTTTTGAAAAAAGAGAGAGACAATAGATGTTAAGGCCACACTCCTTTCTTTACAATTCCAAGCAGGAAATGTCTTTTTTTTCTAGCCCTCTTCCAGCTTCAAAGGGAGAGGGGAAGGCTGTCTCGTTCTGAGCAATGTATTCATGTGGTTTTTGTTTGTAGCAGCCGCTACTAGTGGAAACAAGCCACTTACTGATATCTTTTTTTTAAAAAAAAGGTACAAGCACAACGGCCATGAAGTGGCCACAGCACTCAGAAACCCCAACCCCTTTACAAATAAATTGCTGCCCATTTATTTACAAAGGAAATAAATGGACAGCAATGCTGTCACACACTGAAATGATAAGGAATGGAGCAATTCACCATCTGCACAATTTAAAAACCATCCTCCCAGGGCAGGGGAAATAAACTGCTTACCAGGGCAAAGGAATCAGTGTTGGCTGTTTGTCATGTGAATAGAAAATTATGAAACTATCTGAAAAGCAGCAAAATCAGTACAGCTGGGGTTTATTTGGCAGGTGTGATTGAGCCCTTAGTGTGCCAGACCTCTGGTTAAGTGTTGTTTCCATAATCATGAATGAGAATGTGGACAAAACAAGAATGGATTCGGATAAGGGAGGAGCCCACTGCAGCTGTGCCTCAAGTTGCTTGTCTATTGGGCCACGTGGCATCTTAGCTTAGAATATTTACTGGCTGTCTGCTTAGTGCCCAGTCTTGCCGATTCCCACTCATCCACCCCAGCTCCAGGCCTGGCATAGATTACTAGCTAATTTCAGGGCACCTTGAAGTGACCTTTGGGTAGAGTGGGCGGCATATAAATTAAATAAATAAATAAATAAATAAGTGCTGTGGACCTCCTGAATTCATACCCTCTCCCTTCTAGGCCACCCCTACCCCACCCACATCTCCCTTCCCTGCTCTCTATGTCTCAATGTCTCAAAAGCAAAGTCTCAATGTCAAAAAGCAGAGCCATCTCCCAAGTCACAGGTGGGCACCCCTTAAGAAAAAGGAGAACGGGGTGTCCCTCCCCGAAAGAAGACATTTGCTTTCCGAAAAAAGGCAAGTGAACTGGACTGGAAAGTGTTGCCATTAATTTTTCTTATGTAGGAATAGGTTAACTTCCAAATGTTGGTCCCCTCTAAATATAGGTGTGTCGTTGAGAGAAGTCCCATCCTAGTTATAATCCTGCAAAGAGGTGAGAGCTGCACAGTTTCTGTGGAGCCAATTTAAGACTGGGCCTTCTCCGAGGGCATGTTTATTTCTACCCAGGGATGGGAGGCAGCTCCGGTCACTGTTGTGGCCCCACAACTGGTTTGAACTGCTGGATAGGTCAGTGGCTTAGGCCTCTGGCTGTGGAGCCGGAGGTTGGGAGTTCAATTCCCCACTGTGCCTCCTTGACAGGGGCCAGACTTGATGATCCATAGGGTCCCTTCCAGCTCTGTGGTTCTACAGTAACTTGCCTCAGATCCATGTCTCTTTCCATCCAGAGACACCGGGTACTATGCCAATAGAAAGGTACCAAAGCAGAGGAAATATATATATGGAGATTCTCCGTCCTCCAAGTGAGGTTATCAGGAAGCTGAATGATGGCCACCGGACTTCTTTCTTGTTAGGCTGAAACGTTTCGCTCCTCATCCAAGTCTCTCCTCCAGTCCGAACAGGCGACTTTGATGAGGAGCAAAACGTTTCAACCAAATAAGAAAGAAGCCCAGTGGCCATCACTCAGCTTCCAGAAAAAGCAGAAGGAACTGGTACATCCACTGGAGGTAAAAGTAGAAATGGGAGACTGAGTCAGTTTCTAAATTAATATATATTTATTTTAGGCTTAGCTCCTGAAGAAGGCTACCGCTAGAATGTGTCAGGCCAGAGCATTTTAAGTAAGAATAAAATCTGCATTGCCAACATTTTTATACATCTTGTTTCCCAGTAGAAAGATAGGTCAGGGCGAGGGTTGTGCAGAGGAGTTGCCAACACCCTGGGGCTGGGAGAGATTTGGGTTCACTACAGCTTAGCTAAGCCTGTAAGAGTATGTATGTATGTATGTATGTATGTATGTATGTATGGATGGATGGATGGATGGATGGATGGATGGATGGATGGATGGATGGATGGATGGATGGATACTTTTTATTTATTTTAATAAACTCTATGCTACTTCAACAGTTACTGTAGCTTAAGAAGGAAACATAGCGGAGAAATTTGCCAGTGGAAGACATATGACACAAACAGAAGTTTTACTTTTTAAGAAGAGCTCTCAAGCTTTTCTCATTCCTTCCCCATTACCCCACAGTACATCACCGGTATTTCTGCATGTTCTTCGCATGTGAGTCAAGCGTGTTATGCCTTCTGGTTTTTCAGCTGGAATGGCTGGCACAAGTAAACCCCTAATCCCTTTTTCCTCACAGGAAGTTCTTGGAGTTTTTACAACCTCGCATGCTGCCTGCGGTTTGTTTGACTGGGAGGGTTTTTTTTCTGGGGTGGTGAGATCTATCTAGCACTGACCAATCGTTCCTTCCACCCTCTGAATTCAAAGAGAGCCCCGCCTCTCTGCTCTGTATCCTTTCCCTCTGTTGGAAGTTTGTTGTTCATCTGTTTGCTACTGTAAGTAATTTTTCTAAAAAACTTTTTTTTCTACTACAAATCTCCCGTAGTAAGCTATTGAGACTCTAAATGCCAGTTAATGAGAAAGGGATGGACTATCTGGGGAATTTGTAGCTATTATCCTCTGTGAGTCTGTGTACTTCTACTGCAATTTTAGTAGAAATTCAAAACTCTGTAACGGAAGGTTCCGGGGAATATGTGGAACAGCAGTGGTAGAACAGGATGTAGGTCATGGGTTTGCAAGCCAAGCTCTCAGATCACTATTCCTCTTTGCCATCCATCTGCAGTAGGTTACCAGTTGTGGCAGGCATCCACGTCCATGAAAGAAGCCTTAGAGCCTTACTTTTTTCAGCCACAGCTCCCAGACTCCCTCAGCTGGTTGCAGTCCAAAAAAGGACAAGGTTTCTCAGCTTTGAGAATGCTGGTAGATGAGCAAGAGTCATTGACTATGATTCTTGTATGAAGCCTTTTGCACTCTTGGTACGGATAGCAGGAAAGGAGTTCCTGACATGCTCAGCCAAAAAGCCTGAGTTTACTAGAGGATGTGACCAGCCTTTTGCAAGAGAACACAAAGAGATTCTTTCCCGTTCTGGTCACTAATCTACTGCTACTGTTGTTTCACCCAGGAGTAAAGGAGAACCCTTAACTTATACCCTCACCCCTTCAGTAGCAGCGTGGGATGAGGAAGCTTTATTTCCCTTTTGCTTCCTTGTTAGATAATTGATTTACCAACACAGATTGTGGGGAGGGCTACTATGGGGGAAAGCAAGTCCTTTCCTCGGGGATCTTCTGCAAATTGATTTAAGAAGCTTTCTTCCTTCAGCTTCTGTCTCTGCTATTCCTTCCTGTTCGCCATGCAACGGCATTATGTTGAGGCTACATTAGTAACAGAGTGTGACCTAGTCTGTATCGCTTTGGAATGGCGAGGCTCGATTAGATTGATCCGTCTGTTCCCATGGAAGTTATTACTGAAGCCTTTGTAGGTGAGATCTAGTTAACCACATATTGGTCGCTTCATTTTGATCCATTTGGTCACCTTGTTCCCCTCCCCTTCTTGCCTCCCCACCTCTTGCTTTCTCTTTTGCAATGGTGCTCAGCTTGTTAAGAGACACCCTGCTTCCCTGTGCTTGCAGGTGGACATTAGTGCTGGGTTTTTATGGACACAAAGAGGAGAGTACAGAGTGCCATGTTTCAACCCCACATTTCTCCTATTTTTTTAAAAATAATTTTTCTGAAGTGCATAGCGCTGCATTGTTTCATTGCTGAAGAACTCCAAGTGATCCTTTGTCTCTCTTCCTTTCTGAAATGCATTTCCATTTTTTTAAAAAAATAAGCATTAGTGCCTTCTGTACTCTTGTGTTATGCAGTCTTCATTGAGAGGTGTCAAGCAACATCGACTTTGCCCAACCGGCAGGCAATCGATGTGTGTAAAGGCGAAGCTGCACAACAAGGCTATCCTCTTCGGACCCTGTACTTTATAGCCCTTAAGTGATGTGGTCCAATAGTGAAAAGTACATTTTAAAAGAAACAAATTAAATGAAAATTCACTTCCAAAGAGGATGGAGTGTGCCATCTGCAATCATGGCCAGACCCCACCCATCTCTACACATCTTCGCTGACATGTAGAAAGAACCCCCACCCACCCCCACCCCAAAACCCCACACCGGAGCTATCTAGGTGATCACATTGCAAGAAAACCATATTTATTTGGACTGACCCTAATCATTCCAAATATACAGTAGGGTCCACCTCTAGACAATCTGGGATGGGTGTTAAGGAATGTTCTAACAAGAATGCTGTGGACTTGCTATTTTTTTAAGAGTAATCCCAACCATTCCAGCAGGGGAGCTACAGAGTGGGATACATTCTTGTATAGCCGGCCTCTCAGTTACCTTTTAATCAATCAGGTGCTCCATCCTGAGAAAGGGGAAATTTAACTGCTGCCTTCCTCTTCTTTATTGCAAAATGGTATTATAGTGTTACCTGTAGAGCAGGAAGCAATGGCATGGGTAGAAAATGCAGAGAAGGCTACTGATTAATACTCCAATGGATCTGAGCCTCTTTCTAGCCCACAGTAGATTGAGCGGCACAGATTTTGCCTTTTCTGCCCTGTCCCCACCCATGTATCACCATCAATCAAGTCTGTATAAAACCAGGAAGATCACAAAGAAATAATGGGGAACTGTGGTCCAGTATTGCCTCAGTTCTTCATAAAAGCAGTTGAATAAAGGGTGGAAATGCAATGACTCAAAAATCATTAGTTTGGAAGCCAGTAATGATGCCACCTTGATCATCTGAGAACACTGCTTATTGTTAAGGGAATGTCCGTCTTGCCTAACAGGAGAGGTAAGCCCAATTATTGGAGGAATTGCTAGCTCCCACTTAGCTCGGGTCTCTTGATTCTAGCGGACAGAGCCCCATCCGTGCGGGGGTTTCTGGCGATGCAGCTTCTCACTCACCACTCCATGTGGGAGGCAAAAGACAATGAAAAGCCTTTCATTCTGCAGAAGGGGTTTGGCTCTCAAATGACAGCAAAGGGGCATGGCAGGAGAACAGAAGCCACCCATGAATGGACAAAGAGAAGGTCAACAGACCTAAGGGTATTATTAGCACTGGCTCTTGGGTCCTCTTCTTTCAAAGACAATTCGGTGCCCAGGAAGAATGACATGAGCCATCGCCAGAAACGAGCATGAGACATTGTGTAGCACCATAGTTTTATTTTTGCTTTTTAAAAAAGCACCTCAAAATAGAGCACCATAAATCAAACCCTGGGCATGGATTTCCAGTTGAACCTGCAGAGTGGAACTGGCATGGGCCATAAATCCCAATGGTATGTTGCCGTGGCTGTGGGTGACCAATGCAGGCTCATAGAGTCAGCTCCAGACCCACTGGGATAATGCATGCTGTGGCTTTGAATGCCTATTAATACTACAAACATTAACCTGTGTCATGCTGATGGCTCTCCCCCAGCTGGCATGGAAGCCTGTATTGAAACAGTACTTTGGAAAACCTCCTGCAGAAGCCTTGCAGAACTACAGTTCCCAGCCTTCTTTGCAGCAAATCACAGCGGCTTTACCCATTTCATTCTGGTATTAACTGTGGCTGCAGGATGTGTTACCGAGGCATTTCCCAGGCTGTCATGCTGGCTGAAGTAGGGATGGTGTAGCAAGAAGAAGAGAGCTCTTTGCTGCTGGAGCCCATCCCTGTGGACCTCCTGATTACCCCCCTTCTGCTGTAGATCAAGCTGGCCCGAGACTGGTAGAGCCACAGCGTAGGCTTCAAGGAGTTTGGACTCAGACATGCGGTGCTTCCAAGATCAGCCTACGGAGGTGCTTCCTTATTGCCCAATGGTTTGCTGCAATGTATGTCACCGTTCCTAAGTCATTCTGCACAATATTTGGAAATGCCTGTTGTGGAAAGCACAGAAGCAAACGGAAGAATGCAGCCTGAAGTAGCAGGGCAAGGCCATTCCCAGCGGAAGATAGCAGCCAGGGAGGGCTCCACCCAGCCAGGTGTTTATCTCATACTTTTCCCATCACTTCAGAATGATGACTGATGAAGCACAGCACCTGGAGGGGAAGTCCGGTCCAGCTCCGTTTCCAGCAGTGTGTTTGAACATGGGGGAACTGAGCACCTGGCACGGCAGGAGCTGGCTGCTTGAGACGCGTCCTTTCTTGTTGCATGCCAAAGCCATAAACCTGTTGCCTGCTGACTTTTACAGGCCCGTCGATGTTTCTCTTGACTTGTTGTTGTTGTTTAGTTGTTAAGTCACCTCTGACTCTTCGTGACCCATGGAGCAGAGCACGCCATGCCCTCCTGTCTTCCACTGCCTCCTGGAGTTGGGTCAAATTCATGTTGGTCACTTCCATGACACTGTCCATCCTCTCTCATCCTCTGTCATCCCCTTCTCCTCTTGCCTTCACTCTTTCCCAGCATCTGGGTCTTTTCCAGGGAGTCTTCTTTGCTCATGAGATGGCCAAAGTGCTGGAGCCTCAGCTTCAGGATCTGCCCTTCCAGTGAGCACTCAGGGTTGATTTCCTTCAAAGTGGATATCTTGACTTGACAGCCCAGCAATTTGGACAGATTATTAGCGGCAGCAAACGTTGGCCTCGCTCGATCCTCAGATCGGTCTTTGACGTCCTGCGATGGAAGGATTCAACAGTATCCATCTGCCAAAGGCAGGATCTTTTGGGGAAGGGGGAAGCTGATGGAGGAGAAGAAAGATCTCCCCGGGGTGGGAGCTTCTTCTGGAACAATGGCCACCCTTCTTAGCTGAGGATATGAAGCACCCTCCTTGGAGCTTATGAAAATCCACCGCTTAGGCTATGAAAACAGGACAGCGTAGGGTTGCAGGATTAGCTCTTCCTTCATTGAGGCCAGAGGAAGTCCAGGATGTTGAGAAATGTATGTTGTGGGAAGCAGATCGTTCTGGAAGCACAGTGGCCTGTCCAGGATTCAACTGCACCTGGGTGGTGCACCTGACAGAAATGGGCTTCCTTGAAGTAAAACTGGCTTTTCTTGGGGGGGGGGGCAGAGCGGGAAAGCGGAAATGCAACCTGTCGACAATTGCTTGAAATAGCCTGAAGAGGAGGAAGCGGGGAATTTACAGACTGAAGGGCGAGTGTTTCCAATCAGAACAGTTTGCCCAAAAGAAATGGAAATAAAAACTGGCCACATTCTAGGCTTGCCAACTTCTCTCACCAAAAATGTCATGGTGGGAAAGCCAGAGTCCTCACAGGAACCCTAAATAAAAGTATATGTGTTTCCAAGATGCCAGTTAAATTGGAAAAACTCCAATGGAACCAAGATGCTTTCCTTTACTCAGTGGCAGAGGAATACAGTTTTAAGGAGGAGATCTGAGTGGAAAACCCATGTGCGCAACTACATGGAGCGTTTGCTTGCTTTTCCTTGCACCCGTGATGACACGGGCACCACATCCCAGTGTCTACACAAAGCAAAGTGAAACTGTGACTCCACAGAGTCAAAGTAGGACAACACCCGCTTGCTTTCCACCTTTGGGGGGGGGGGTTCTAGTATTTTTGCTCTGCCTTGCTCCAGTTTGCCCCAGGACGCATTATGCTCTTGTAAGACACTAATAACTGTGCTGCACTGATGCATGTCCATATGTACATTTTGTCGGCTGAATGTCATGTGATGGCGATGTCTCCTGATGAGGGTTTTTTTGGATGGGTCCTTCTCCACTCTACTGCCACTCTTCTTTGGTTTTCTTTGGGGTATCGGCTATTCCTGCACTCCGCATTTTCACTTTTTAAACATGCAATCACTTTTGCGCCATAGTGCTAAAGCAAATAAAAAAAGAAAAAAAGAAAAAAAGAAAAAAAGAAAAAAGAAAAGAAAAAAAAGTTATCATTAGAGATGGGCACGAACTGTGGCAGTTCTGTGGTTTGAGTCAGTTCGTTTACTGGCCAAACAGAAGACTTTTAAATGCTTGTTTATGATTGTCTGATTTCATACTGGTTTTAACCCTTTACTGGGAAAAGTCAGCTATGATAAACCTCGGAAATCTTTGCCAGCTATAAACGTATAGGTGCCTGTGATTTGCCCTGTGTAGGTCTGCTTTTAAATTGCCACGTAAGGGAGGTCATGCAGAGCGCCCTCAATGAGAGTCTAAACAAGATGTCTGGCGGATCCAGAGTTGGGAGTTTGATTCCCCCCCCTGCACCTCCTGTGATCAGAGCCAGCCCGGGTGGCCTTGGGCCAGCTGCACAGTCCCAGGGTGCCCCCTAGAGGAAAGGAATGGTAAACCATTTCTTAAAGACTCTACCTGGAAAACCTTGGAAATGGTCACCGGAAGTCAGAATTGACTTGATGGCACATAATTATTAAAACAAGGAGGGGAGGGAAGAGATAGTGAAGGAGCCAGGGAGAGAGAGAGAGAGCATAGAAAACTGACGAAAGGAGAGGGCCATTTGTGTGAGATGGTAGGGAGCAAATCCAGAGGTGCGCAGATAGAAATATTGGGATAATTCAGTGCATCGTAACAGATCTAGCAAGGATGACCCTTCTCTACTTTCCAGGGTGAAGCTATGAAAAGGTTCACTGCTGGAAAGCAGCTGCTTTTAAGTCTCCACCCTGAGTCAAAGGCTCTCCGATTACCTCCCTCCTGTGCTTTGAGCGCAGACGGCGAAAGGGGGTCATCTTTTGTTCCATGTGACTCCGGCTTTCTGCGGCTGACCATTTCTGGCAGGGGTCCTTCTTTGCTGCTTTCTCAGCTCGCCTTCCAAGCGGCTCACCTGACAGCCAAGGAAACAAGAAGGGTGTTCAGGGATAACAGGAATAACAGCAGTAAGAGCTGATCTAGGAATAGAGGCCTTCAGCTGCGATGCAGACCAAACCTAAACCTTCCCAGGGTGACATGGAGACAACGATGGATGTCCGGTGGCCGTGGAATGTAATGCGTACGGAGATGAGGGATTGATGACGCTTTCCGAGTAAAAGGAGCATGCTGAAGAGAGGAATTCAGTCTGCCCCATGTCTGTCATACATCCTTTGCCCTTTGTCCAAAAAACTGAGAGGTAAAAGTAAAGGTTCCCCTTGACATTTAGTCCAGTCATGTCCAACTCTAGGAGGAGGTGCTCATCCCCATTTCCAAGCCATAGAGCCAGTGTTTTGTCCAAAGACAGTTTCTGTTGTCACGTGGCCAGCGCGACTTAGGCACAGAACGCTGTTACCTTCTCACCGTGGTGGTACCTATTTATCTACTCACATTTTTACATGCTTTTGAACGGCTAGGTTGGCAGGAGCTGGGACAAGCGACGGGAGGTCCCTCCGTCACATGGATTTGATCTTATGACTGCTGGTCTTCTGACCTTGCAGCACTGAGGCTTCTGTGGTTTAACCCGCAGCGCCACCACATCCCATAAAACTGAGAACTGTGGTCTAAAAGAGCCATCCAAATGACCCTGGCACGTTTGAGGGGGCCCCCCACAGATTCTCCTGTTCATGTTTCATCCTGGTTTGCACACGGCCAAAAGCTTTCCTTTTTTCTTTTTCTTTTTTCTTTTTTGGACAGGGGGCCGTAGAACCTTAGAAGAGGTCCCAAAACAGCCATGGCCAAAAAGAAGGTTGAGAAAAAGTAACTGGCCTAAAAAGTAACTTCTCTAAGCTTGGCTGAAAAAAAAAGAAAAGCCGTTCCATGTGGGGTGACAGACGGGATCTCCCCTTTAGTCCTAAAAAAAGAGAAAAGACAAAGAAAAGAAAGCTATGAAAAGCAGACACTGGGCCTGGTGCTTTTGTTTCATCTGTGGTTGATGTAGCTCCAAATTTTCTTTTCTTTTCTTTCCTTTTTTTGCAAACAAAAACAGCCAAGAAATGTGTTCCTCCAGACCAAGCGCTGATGTGATGGTCAGCAAACAACTCTGTGGGACAACTGCAATTAAAGAAAACGAATCCCATGGCAAGCAGGCAGAGGAGGACCTACCCAATATTCTCCCATTTGCAGGAGAATGACCGAAGAGGACCAGCATGGCTGTCTGGAGAGTCAGGGTGGGGTAGAATGCTGGGACAGATCCAGGGAAGTCCAAGTTTGGATTTCCATAGAGCATCCAATGGATTGATGGTTGTTGTGGGTTTTTCGGGCTTCTTCGCCGTGTTCTGAAAGTGGTTCTTCCTAACGTTTCGCCAGTCTCTGTGGCTGGCATCTTCAGCACACAATACACACATACGTACTATTTACATCCTTAGTCTCACCTGTTCCACAGGGTTCTTGTGAGGATAAAATGTGCAGGGGGGAAATCATGGAAGAAATACTGCCCTCACTTCCTTAGAGCGAGGGTGGGATAAAAATGAAATAAACAATAAAATGGGGGGTTGGGAGGCTTTCTAGAAGGTCCCAGATTCAATCTATGGCACCTTCAATTAAAGGATTTGGGTAGCGGGACTCTGCTTCAGACTGTGGACAACCATTGTCTGGAGATGGAGCTCAGCCCTCTTCATCCCATACATGAAGTCTACCTGTTTCTGAAGAGAGGAGATCATTTTTTCAAGTCCTTTCACCACAGCTGCAAGATCCTCTTCTGAAGAGTAGTGCTGAGGTGGCTCTTCCATGCTGCAATAATAATATATATATATTTTTAAAAAGAATATTTTTTTAAAGAGGAGAGAAGCAGGGGTTGATTTGTGAAAGTCCTTCCAGCTGAGTGGTCTGCCTTGCTTGGAAGGAGCGCAGAAATGCACAGGTGACGTTCTAATTTCAGACACCCGCCACAGGAGGATCTGGACATTTTCTCCCCCCAGGGAACTTAAGGATGTACAATTTGTACAGCTGGATGGTCTCAAATGCAAGACGAAAAGAGCAAAAATAGAAGGCAAACATCTGCCTCCACAGCAAATGCTTTGCAGGCAGTTTTGCTGACGGAGAATTACTGGAGGAAGGTGTGGCCACTTTTTTTATTTGAAAACAAGAGGAAGAGCATGACTGGGCAAGGCACCTTGGCACTCTAGGCTTGGCATCTGAGGGCTTCTCCTCAGGGTAGCTGAAGCCAGAAGATCTTTTCCTCCGGAATTGTTGCGAGAGAGCCCTGAACTGCCCTCTTGTCCTGCAGTCTGGAAAAAAGAGAGAAAAGAGGTCATTTGAGGACAGAAATGCACACCCCAATGTTGATCATCTCAGCATCCCATGTTCTGTCTTTCCCAAATGTTTGGGAGATGTACAGGAAACATAGGACTTTCTAAACTAGCAATAATGATAATTAAGCTGGCTGGATAGCTCAGCGGTTTACGGAGAAAAGCTTTGCAGAGCCAGAGTTCAATTTCCCCCACTGTGCCTCCTGGGAGAAGAGCCAGCCTGGGTGGCCTTGGGCCAGCTGCACAGTCCCAAGATACCCCAGAAGAAGGGAATGGTGAACCATTTCTCTGCCTAGAAAACCCTGGAAAGGGTCACCATAAGTCAGAATTGACTTCACGGCACACACTCAATAACAATAATTATGTGCCATTGATTCCGATGCTCTGGGACTGTGCAGCTTGCCCAAGGCTCCCCAGGCTAGCTGTCCCCCCAGAAGACACAGATGGGAATTGAACCTCTAATCAGAGTTCCAACCCACTGAGCTATACAGATACCTTTCTTACTAGCTTCTGCTGAAAAATCCATGATTCCATGCTGTATCCTCAGACTGAGCACCCAACAGCATGCATTTACCAAACCACATTTAACTTGTTTTGTAGCAAATTATGTTCAATAGCTTAAGGCCGCTCTCATCTATATGCTGACTTTTATTGTGTCTCTCCTGTAGGACTGTTCATCCACCCAGCTTTTATTACACACATACCAAAAAACAAAACAAAACAAAACAAAAACAAAAACAACCACTCAAGGTGGGTCTTGATTTTTTGGGGTCTTGGGTTGAGTCAGGTGAGTTCCATCTTGAAGCAGCTGAAATCTGACCAAGAACGAGAGGATCCTGCCATATGGCTTGAAGGAGCACAAGGTTTTGATGGCAACATGAACCTTTAAAAAATCATAGTTACTAGCGAGAGGGTAGAAAACGCAGTTTGTTTGGCTTTTATTTTTCATTTGCCATTGGGAGTTTTAAAAAAAGAATCATTTTACTGAAAACTGTCTAAGACAATACCCAATTTGAAGCCATACCCTCTGGCTCCAGCAGAGGGAGGGTGAGTGATGGTCCAGCTCTCACTGCTGTTTCTGCTGCAACGGAGGGTGTGGATCAGACAGCAGAAAAGGCACGTGTCCGATCACACCAGAAAGGGAGAAATCTCTCTTAAAACAACCTGTCTGTATGGGAACTGCTCCAGCCTGACCCCCCCAAATGTAGTAGCCCTGCCGTTAGACCAAAAAAGGTCCAGCTTGGGAACAGACTGGGGTAAGGATGGAGTGCAATTCGCCCGTCATGGGACTGCTGTGAAAGAGAGCGCGTAGAACCACTCCACAAACGGTCCCAAGTGTGTCGGTTTTCCTGTGTGTTCACACCTAGAGTGCCATCCCGTCTCTATCTGATCAGTTCAGTTCACACTGGCCGGCAGCAGCTATCCAGGGTTTAAGGTATGGTTTTTTCCCCCAATCCTACTTGCAGAGGACAAGAAATGACTTGGGGACCTTCTACCTGGAAACCAGATGCCCAACACCAAGCTACAGCTCCTCCTCAGTGACACCTTCATCATTCTGAGTACCTTCGCAGCAGTCCTGCCACATGCGTAGATCCACTTGTGGGATTTCGTCACAGCTCACCATGCCCTGCGGGTACGGTGCCACCCGAAACACATCCTTCTGGAGTTGCTGGATGTGGTCGCTGTTGTCGCAGATAATACGGGCAAGCGATGCCTGCTTTATCTGGGTAAGCTGGGCTGGGGTGAACATTCCTGGATTCTCATACCAAAACCTGATGAGTCACAGCAAACAACAACATCAACAACCAGCCTAGTAGCAACAGACAAAGCATGCAGGACAGGTGCAATGTTTTGTATTGCCTCTGTTCATTATCTAGAAGCATTTCTTAGTTGCATTTCTCCCCAGCAGGGCTTCAAAAGCGAGGCACAATAGAGTACAGCAGAACCCCCCATCCGTGGGATCAATATCCGCTGATTCACTTATCTGCTGCCTGAAAATATTACTGTATTTGCCGGCATATAAGATGACTGGGCGTATAAGACGACCCCTCAACATTTCCACTCAAAATATAGAGTTTGTTATATACTCGCCGTATAAGACTACCTCCTCTTCCACACACCTTCCACACACCAAATAAAAGGTGCTATTCATTGTCACCATTGTATGGCCACAGCGTGACTGCAGCGCCTCCGGCCTGCCCCTGTATCTCCCTGTGACCGGCACTAGTGCGCAAGTGCGCATGTGTGAGCTCTGCGTAGACAAGGGGCGGGGCAGAGCGCCACTGCTTCCCGCCAAGCAGAACGGGCCAGTCATGTCAAAAAGGCTGGCACCCCTATCTGATGTTCGCTGTGGCCGCATTGGATACCGTGCGATACTGAATGGTATGTAGAATGAGGTGGGCAGGCATCGGGAGGCTACTATGGGCACCGGGCGAGGATCGGAAGGCCACTATGGGAAGCTATTTCTATCCCAACTGCAGTGCACCAGGCATATAAGACACCCCCCTCACCTGGAGGCATGTTTTTAGGGCAAAAAAGTAGTCTTATACGCCAGCAAATACAGTAAATAGAAACCCAGAGTGTATTTACCAGAGATAACCACTAGAGGGAGGAAGAGACCATGTTATGTACAGCATTTGCTATTTCCACGATTTTCTGCATCCGCGGGGGGTGGGTGGGCATGGAACCAATCCCCCGCGGAGACTGTGATCCCACGGTAGATTAATTTTTTTCTTTACAGCTGATTACAAACAATTTAAAAATGCAGCACTGAGCATGGTTTGCGCCTGTCTGTGAGCTGCCAAAAGATGAGCCCAGAAGCCCCAGAAGGAAGGGTGGCCCCCTGATAGTGTCCCCCCTAATTGAAGGAAAAGCTTTTTGGGATGGAACCTGGCCTCGGGTTGCAATTCTGGGTTACCTGTCTCCATCCCGGAGCCTTCTGAACTGGGTCACCAAGAGGCAGAGGAGAGTCGGCCCCACTCGGGTTCCGGGGATGAGGTCTTCCACCATCAGGGCTGGAAACAGGTCGATATTTTTTGTAATTCCATACAAACTGCGCGAGAGGGTAAAAACAGGTCAACCGGGTGGGGTGGAATCAGCCAAGGTTAGTCTCCGGGGGAGTATGTCAGTGGGACGGTTTTGAACTGTCCTATAGAGATGGGCACAAACCTCAGTTTGGAAGTTTGGGCTGGTTCGTACGCATGGCACTACAGGTGCCATGTGTTCCCTTCCCCCGCCTCCCCAGCCAAGCATGTTCCTCTCCTCCTCCTCCTCTTCAGTAGTTTGGCCAGTCCCTGGAAGAAGCACTGGTTCGCTTGTCTTGCCTCCTCATCTGAATGGGCGATCAGCCAAGGAGGTGGGGCACAAACTATTTGTACCCATCTCTCCACCACAGAAGACACTAGTTCTGTGGTGGGTGCAAGGCAACCGAAACATAAAATCCAGACATTCAAATTCCCAGGATTCTTTGGGGAGGCGTCTTCTTAAAAAATACAGTTGCTCCCTGTAATTCATTGGGTTTTTTTGTATATAATACTGTATTTGCTGGTGTATAAGATGACTGGGTGTATAAGACGACCCCCCAACATTTCCACTCAAAATATAGAGTTTGTTATATACTCGCTGTATAAGACTACTTCCTCTTCCGCAGACCTTCCACACACCAAATAAATGGTGCTATTCATTGTCACCATTGTACAGCTGCAGCATGACCGCAGCGCCTCCGGCCCACCCCTGCATCTCCCTGTGACCGGCACTAATGTGCAAGTGCGCATGTGTGAGCTCTGTGTAGACAAGGGGCGGGCCAGAGTGCCACTACTTCCCACCGAGCGGAACGGGCCGGTCACGTTGAAAAGGCTGCCACCCCTGTCTCGCTGCTGATGCTCACTGCGGCCGCGCTGGATACCGCGCAATACTGGACGGCATGTAGAATGAGGTGGGCAGGCATCGGGGGGCTACTATGGGCACCGGGTGAGCATTGGAAGGCCACTGTGGGCAGCTATGTCTATCCCAACCGAAGTGCACCCGGCGTATAAGACGACCCCCCCACTTGGAGGCATGTTTCTCAGGGCAAAAAAGTAGTCTTATACGCCAGCAAATACAGTAGTTCTAAAAGCCATTGTTACACAGTCTGAATGATGATGACATTTAGCCTTAGTTTAGTTTACTAACTTTTTTTCAGGGGTTCTTTTCCTTTTGACCAACTGAGGGCCATTTACAAACAATTAATACAACACATTCTTTTCCCGGTCTTCACTAAAAAAAATGCTTAGCAATAGCAAATTTAATATTTCCAAGTTCCTGGCAAAACTTACATGGTACTTCTATTCCAACACCACTCATAGCATAGTAGTGGGCAGTTTTGAATTCTCCACCAAACTAGCTGTGCTGGAATAGATGGGTCTACCTCAGTGTAAATCTCCCCAGCCACTAAATTTACTCTAAGTGGCAGGAAAAAAATCAAGTGTGATCCAGGTATCTGCCCTTTAGCTTCCTCCAATAAAGAGCTAAGGGAAATTTACAATCAGAAAAACTGTGTGAAATGAAACTTTGGAGATATTTGACAGTACAAATCCCACGTTCCCTGTACCATTGACTGGCTGGGACTTCTGGGAAATGAAGTCCAACATTTCTTGAGGGTCAAAGGTTTCCTACTCCTGGTGTTTGTGTATACATGGGGAAAGGCTGGTAAAAACAGCAACACTGTTCAGTACTAGAATTTGCCGGAAACACCCAGATAGTGCTAACGTTGGAAATGCAGGAGTTCACAACGAGAGTCCTCATGCACAGCGTCATAGGACAGTCTGAAAATTCAGGAAGCCAGAACGGTCTTCTGCAAAATTAACGGCTCTTAATTGCTCACTCTGAATCAAAGCTCTTTTAAATGCTTTGCATTACAAGAGAATGTGCAACGATACACTATTCCTTAGAAAATTCATTTCTCTCCCGGCTACTGGGAGGACCGCAGCTAAATTCAGAGGAAAATATGAAGGGGATGGTCATGAAGTCATAGTCCCGGTGAATAAGAAAGTCTTGGAATTTTGATCCTGTGAGCCCTGGTTCCACTACACCACTACCTATGATGGTCTAAAATGTAATATCTTCTAATTAGGGTTTTCAGATCTCAAGCTTTGGTCCTGAGACTGACATGTTGGGGTCCATTCCTTGAGTGTCAACTTTTCAACCTAGAATCCCATAGAATGGGATAACCTTAAAATTTTGTGGTCATCCCCATAGGTTTAAGGCATGGCATTTAGAAGCACCCGTGCCTTTTCATTGTCTCTCATTACCTTGCATGCTTTAGAGCTGCTAAAGAGGCTATTGTTAACCACTGGAACTCATACGTGGGTCCTCAGTGGTTGGTAAAAACCACAGATTTTCAGCATTGCTTCTCTGTCTGTTGTAGACATAGTGCATACATGCATGCATGCATGCATGCATACGCACATGCGCACACACACACACACACACACACACACACACACACACACACACACACGCACCACGTGTGGGGGAACCTGAAGTTTGCAAACCTCTGTTGCCATCGTACCTCCTGAGTTTTTCCCGGATTTCCAGATTTTTAATTTCATTCTTGAGGTCTTCGAACTCCTGGGCAGACGTGAGGTTGCAGAAGACCCGGAAATCATTATATGGGGGGATGCCATGATCGCGCCCCCTCTGGATGTTGATGGCTGCCAGGTCCAGGGAGACGGAGTGCGCCATCGAGAACAGCTTCTCCGTGAGCTCCATGTTCAAGAGTTCGGACGGGACCCGCATTTTCCCGGGGACCCCGAAGAGTCCACGGAGAAGAGGGTCGATGCCTCCCTCCTGGAGGATCCGGAAGGGCGAGAAGAAGGCCTTGTGAAGAGGGACGTGGCCCTGCGGGATGGGCTGAAAGGTTTCGTTGAGCCGGTAGAGGAGGGGGTTGATCAAGGTGTGCCCAAAGCGGAACGCGGCCGTGGCAAAAGCATTCAGGATTCCAGGATGAGTGTCGGGATCATAGCCGTTGTACTCCCCTAAGAGTTTCATTCCCGCATCCCCGAGGATCTTGGGCAGCCAGTGGGAGTAGGTGATGTGCTGCATTTGGGCTCCGACGATCTTGCGAGCCTCGTGGTAGACGGTGTCCCCGTCCCAGTCCGGATTCAGGGCCAGGAGCTTGGCAGCCACGCGGTTGTGTTCACGGAACCACACGGTGTGCATGGCGGTCAGGCCCAGCTGTTCGTTGGCGCGGTGGTCGCCGGCCAAGAAGCACGGCACTGGGCTCTCGCTCTCGTCCCTCATGCATTCCGTGGGAGGCCCCACGGCGAAGGGAAGGAGGGGCTTCCCAGAGCTCACCACCACCTCACCTCGCTTGAGAAGCCCTCTCTGGTCGCTTAGGTCCCTCAGTTCCAGGGATTCATGTTCGGCGCTGCCATAGACGTTGGAAGCATCGATGAAAGAGGTGAGGTGGTTGATTTGCTCCCGGGCATAGACAGAGTTCATCAACAGGGAGGTCATGCCGCTGCCACAGACGGGGCTGGACCGGACAAAGAACATACAACGCCCATTCTTGACCCGGGGGTCGTTTTCCGGGATCATGACGGAGAAACAAGGAGGGTCATTGGTACACACCTGGCTGCAAGAGGCCCCATCTGAGAAACGCGCCATGCTGATGGCGGCCACCGTCTGGTCGAGGTCGTGGTCCAAAAACTGACCCCATTGCATCAGCATGTGCGTGAACCGGTCGTCGGGGGTCACCGTCTCGGTGCCAATCATGGCCGTCGAGACCAACCGTGGCAGTGGAAGCGGGAGCTCCCTGGAGTCTTCCACCAGCGAGAAGCCCCTTGGAAGGTTGAAGCCATTCTGGTAGGCCGGCTTGAGCAGGCGTTGAAACGCCGTGAGGGATGCCCCCCACATTGGGTGCTGGAGGTTGTTGCAGGAGCCGTCGTGGGTTCGGTACTTCTGGTGGAAGCAAATATTGGAGCAGTTGGGCGCACGGCGATGGGTGGAACAGCCAGAGAGGTTGGCAATCATGTTCAAGTAATGAGGGGAGACTAGGTCATTGTAGCGGTAACCTGCGAGACAACTCCCAAAGTATTAGCCACTGGATTAGAGCAGAGAATAAGCATTTGGAACAAAATAAATTGCATAAATTGGATCAGGGCATTGATAGTTAGGAGGTCCATGACCTTTTAAATTCTCTTTAGTTCCTAGATCTTCTTCCCTCTGTTAGCCCACCATGTTTTATGGGGCTCATAACTTTCCCATTACGAATTTCCATTTCTTAGGAGGTCCAATTCTAGGAGAAAATACAGTGGTGCCTCACATAGCGATCACTCTGTTTAGCAATGAAAAATCGCTTTGCGCCGTATTTTTTGCTATCGCAAAAGTGATCGCTTTGCGATGTTCCCTATGGGGGAATTTCGCTTTGCGATGATTGGTTCCCTGCTTTGGGCACAGATCATTGCAAAGTGATGATTTTTTAACAGCTGATCGGCGGCTTCAAAATGGCCGCTGGGTAAACAAAATGGCCACCCGCTGTTTTCTGGGACGGATTCCTCGCTGCACGGGCAGCGAAAATGGCTGCACTATGGAGGATCTTCGCTGAACGGTGAGTTTTAAGCCCATAGGAATGCATTAATCAGGTTTTAATGCGTTTCTATGGGCTTTTTTTATTTCGCATTGCGACGTTTTTGTTCTGCAGTGATTTTTGTGGAACGAATTAACGTCGCAATGCGAGGCACCACTGTATATGAATTTTTGCAAACAAGCCCACAAACCGGATAATAAATGCTGCTATGATTAGTTTGCTCATTTAATTGAGTTAAAATTTCAGACATAATTAATCATAGAGGCAACCAGGGGGCAAACCCACAGAGACATACTGTAGTTCTGCCGCTTGACAGCACAGTTTCTATCAAACGGTCTCTGCTTACCCGAGGCCTCCAGCAGAAGGAATCAATTATTGATAACTTATAGATGTCATCAGTTACAATTACATCCTGCTTTTTCATCTCAAGGCCCTTCATGTGGCTTCTTTCTGCCCACTTTTGGAATTCACAACCGCTCTTTGAGGTAAGTAGGCTGCGAGTGTCTGACGGACTCTAGCTGATCCACTGACTCTCATGGTTCAATAGAGACCAGAAACTGGAACTCCCTGGTCCCAGGTCAAGACTCTTACCACTATACCACACTACCCCTCTGCCTGCCAGCGACTCACGGCTGCTACTTTATACCTGTCCCATTCATGTCCACCACCAGCCCCTGCTGCACGTGTTCCTGAATGAGCTGTAAGGTCCTTTCAAAGATCTCTCCAGCGCGGGCCGTCTCGATTGTATACGGGTCTCGGGGGTAACGGAAAAGGGCCAGCAATTCATTCGGAGTTTTCGGCCGCCTGTTTGGGGAAGACAGAACAGTGAGGTGGTCAGTGGCGTGAAAGTTTTCCCAACAGCGAATTTTCTGCAACATTTCTAACAACATTGAGCTCCTGAGTGGCTGGGGATGGGATTGAATGGAGCCACATCATGGCCTCCCTCCTAGGTGGTGGGATTCAGCTGACCTTGGAAGGGCGAAGAGAAGCCGTTTGCACCAAGGGGAGCATTTTCACCAGTGGAAGCTGATTCGTTAAGGTAAATTAGGTCATCGCCCCCTGGCCATGTGGAAAAGAAGGGATGATAGATACCAGGGTTGTGCAATTCAGGTTTTTTTATTTAGAATTCTGGGAGTCTGAACTCACAAATGCACCTGGCAACACCTTCATTTCACTCACCTGGAGAAAGGCTGGAAATCTCTTTCTAGGCCTTAGTATTTCTTGCTGCAATGCTTCCTGGGAATGGTAGTTTGTTGCCTTCTACGCTCTCTAGGGGGGCTGCTCTGGAAGAACCGCCATCCCGGGAATCATTGCAGCAGCAGGAGGCACTGGGGCAGAAAATAAGGCCTAGAAGAGGCCTCAGTCTTTCTCTGGGTGAGTGAAATGAAGGTGTCTGCAGGTGTGGGTTGGAACTCTCAGAGTTCTGATTGGGGAATTATGGGATTTGGAATCTAAAAAAGGGAAGGGAAGGAAAACAATTGCACATCCCTATTATCCTTCCTCTCCAGTAGCACATAAGAGAGAAAGCAGAACCGTCTCCGCTGGAATTAATTAAATCCCACCTGCTATGGATTTTGGCTCCATTTATTGACAACCCTGCCTTGCCAGCCTGCTGCGCATCAGTAGCTGGCAGCTTCTCCACTTGATGCCAGTATGAATCCATGTCCCTCCCAGTCTTACTTGCTAAACAATGTGGTGCGTGTCGAATTGATGGCCTGGTCAACACTGCTGATGGCTTCCCGGAGCGAGGTGGCTACAAAGGTGTCGCCACTTCTGCCGACATGGGTCGCTTTGTGGCATTCATGAGAAAACAGCACGAAGAAACAAACAAACAAACAAACAAATCCAGTTATTAAAGGAATTTAGCTGCAGTCCACCTTGGAACACAACCTATTTTATCCTCTAAAAAAAAAACCCAAAAACATTATGAATGAGTTCTGAGCACATAAGTTTTCCGGCATCCTCTAAGAGAAAAAGAGTGGAACTCAGTAAGAGTGACACAGGCCGCGCTTTTTCCCCACAGGTTTGTGATCTGGTTGATGATGGCTGATGATTTTGTTGCTCAGACTGGGCCACATACTTTTAATGCCATTTTGAAAAATGTGTTTTATTATTTTCTGCTTTACAGAGAAGTCTCAAGGGGTGCATTCAGGTACCGGATCGGGCTGAAGATTTAGAACTAGGCATTCTTCAGTCTCCAGAGACTATGGTCGCGTGCTCTCTATGGAGGTCTTGGAACAGCATCTAGTGTGGCTGAGAAGGCCTATGCGAGAGTGACCATCCCTTCCACACTGAAGACAAATACAATCTGTCCCCTGTCCAGCTCCCTGATTTTGCTGCTTTCGGGACTGCCTCTTTGCCTCGGCCTGCTGGACAAGAGGCCCTTCAAATTGGGAGAGGCTGTGATGCACCGCCTGCCTCCAGGCTGAACACTCAGAGGTCAAGGTTTCCCATCTGTTGAGATCCATTCCTAAGGCCTTCAGATCCCACTTACAGATCTCCTTGTATCGTAGCTGTGGTCTCCCTGTGGGGTGATTTCCCTGCACTCATTCTCCATACAGGAGATCTTTTGGAATCCGACCATCAGCCATTCTCATGACATGCCCAAGCCAATGTAGACGGCGCTGTTTCAGTAATGTATACATGCTAAAAATTCCAGCTCGATCTAGGACTACTCTATTTGGAACTTTGTCCTGCCCGGTGGTGCCAAAAGTGCGTCGGAGGCTGGGCTGAAGACACAGCGTATGAAAAAAATAAATAAAGAGAGCTAGGCCAGATGTACAGTAGGACCAATGTATCCACAGGATCAGTACCTAGTACACTTCTGGTTATCCACTGCCTGAACTGTTTTTTTAAAATTACACATTTCCAAGTTGTATTACCAGACCTGGCCAATAGAGGGAACCAATGACTATACTATATATATAGGGTTTGCGTATCTGCCCTTTTTGGCATCTGCAATGCGGGGGCTTGAAACCAATCCCCCATTGATACTATGGTCCTACTGTATTTCTTGCCAGCTTCCCACACCAAATATATGACACGTAGCTGAGGTCCATTCAGTCTGTTCAGAAGTAAGCGGTTCCATAGAAAAGACAGACTCCCGTTGCTTCCATATGCCACCATAAGTGCAGTGGTGCAAATCTCCGTGGCTAATGGCCACTAGTTAACAAGCTTTGCTTGTATTCATCACATGACCCGTGTCAGTGAGGAACAGAAGGGGCAGCTGTTGAACAAAGTGGCCATTCACCACTGAAATGTATGCCTTTGTTCTTATGGCTATAAATGATAGGATTTTGGCCAGAACATTTCATGTTTAATTGTCTTTCGGTAACCTCTTATTTTCAATCATGGACTGGAGATTAGAAGAAGCTTGGGGGACAGATAGGGAACCCCTTGCGGGCTGTATCCAGTTTAATGCCTAGACGTTTTTAGAATACAGAATGAATCTTCTCTTATAATTTTTTTTTCCTCAAGTGCAAAACTAAACTCTTACGAACTGTGTTAAAGATCTAGAAAACATAAATGGTAGAACTGGGCAACAGGGCTGTTGAAAGTCCTTGACCTCTGGCAAATCTGTTGCCACGGCGGGAAAAAGACCAATTAGATATGAAATCACACCGAGGTTTATCTTACCAAGGACGGTTAGCTGCATAGTGCTAGAAGTGAATCCGAAGGTATTCCTGGCTACACATTCATACTTCCCTTGATCCGCCATTCCCAGATCTCGGACAGAGAGGGTCCCTTCTGGGCTAATATGGAACTTCCCGCTCTCTGTGATCTGAATTCCTTCCTGCGAAATGAAGACAGAATTTAGTATCTTGTGCAGAAGTCTCTTTTTGTTTGGATATGTAATGGTAGAATGAACCATGCCCTCTTCCGTATATATTTAAGTATTTATTTAAAGAATTTTCCCTGCCTTTCTCCTTAAAAGGGCTCAAGGTATGGTGTTGCAGTTTGGAAAAGCTACTTTTTAAGACGGCCTCTTAAAAAGGCCTGCTGCAGCATCCTCACTGGTTTTTCTACTCTTGTTTCCATTGAATTTCTAAATCCTAGAAAGAGCAACACTGTACAAAGACCCAACCCTTACATACCAGGGACAGGCAATTGTGAACAAGATCTGAGGACCATTGCAGTTCATCGGTGTGTCCATCAGATGGCAGTAAAGGCACTGTAAAATTCCTAAATTTGTAAGGGAAAAATCACCACTAGCGAAACACTAAACATCAGTGGTTCTCAGCCTTAGGTCCCCAGCTGTTCTTGGACTACAAATCCCAAAATTCCTGGCCAGCACAGTTTAGTGGTCAAGGCTTTTGGGAGTTACAGTCCAAGAACCTCTGGGGACCCAAGGTTGGGAACCACAGCTATATCTCATTGGATGCTTGCTTTTTTATTTTATGTTTTCTTGCAGGTTTTCTTTGAATCTTGGGACAGAGGGCTGGATCTGGATCAAGGAGGCCAGCCCAACCTGGAATCTCTGGGTGGACCTCCTGGAGACAGATTATAGCAGTTTGTTCACCTGTCCTTCATCTTGGAGGTGGCGTGGTTAAGGCACTGCTGTCTGTAGATCACAATCCCTCTACCCTTACTAGTGCTTGAGAAATGTGCAAGATCCAGGATGAAAGTGCAGATCAAGATGAGTATGTTTGTGTGTGTGCCAAGGATTACGATGCTTCTCCGAAACAAATCCCAGCTGGCTTCCTAGGTGTTGCTGTCCCCGTGGCCAGCTTTGAGGTCTGCTGTTTGGAGGCGCTCTTGAAAAAAGCTTCTGAAAGGACCTCTCTATGAACGGACTGGCTGGAGTGGGGAGAGGGGATCCTTTGGACACCTCGTTCCCCGAGCCACAAAAGGCCAAAAGGTCAATAGCAGCTTTGCTCTGCAACAAAGCACGCTCCTGCTTCGTGTCAGGTGTGGAAAAGGTTTTCAGGGCTTCTAGAAAGTTTGGGCACATCAAAAGAAGGCCAGATTTTCTGGAAAAGACAATAATGCTCAGAAAGGTGGAAAGCAGCAGGAGAAGAGGAAGGTCCGGTAGGAGATTGGCTCACTCCCTAAAGGAAGCCACAAGCGTGAGTCTGCAAGAGCTGAGCAGGGAGGCTGAAGATAGGGACAGTTTGGAGATCGATCATTCGTAGGGTGGCCATACATCGGCGGCAACTTGAGGGCACACAACAACAACAACAGAAAGTGTTTGCATTCTGAGTTAGGTGGGGAAAATTCTATAGTGGAGGATCAACAATTAAAAGTATTGCAGCAGGTGTCCTTCCTTGTTCTCATCCATCCATTCACCAGTCCGCCCACCCCCATTTATACCTGACCTGTCCTTCACAGTAAACATCATAGGTAACTTCCCCTCGGTTTTATTCTCCTGCAACAGACCCATGAGAGAGGTCTGTCTGAAAGGGACAGAGGAAGGCCGGCTGGATCCAGGTCCCCCAGCAAACTTCATTGGGGATTTGAAACCCTGTCCCGGGCCAATGCTCCAACTGCTGCCCTAGGACAGTGCCGATACAGAAAGCAGCCCGTGCCATCACAAAGGTGGAGTCCGAGGGAAAAGGCAGCCTCCGTCCATCAGGCGTAGAGGCCCACACCCCTGGGTGTGAAGCATGCATCGGGTCGGCGAGAAAGACTCAGACCTTGGACCACGTGATGGTAGGCGGTGGATCTCCTTGGGCAGCACAGGGCATCTCAATGTCTTGTCCGGTCTTTGCAACCGTATCTTGGGGAGAGCGAAGGAACACGGGTATCACTGTTTGGAGTCAAGCAAAAGAGAAAAGGAGAAGCATCAGAGCCTTAGGACATAGGAAGCAGCCCTTAGGCTGGGCAAAAATTAACCCTGGGCTGCGAATTCCGGCTGGATCTCCGGGTTTACAAGCAGGATTTGTTCCTGCCCTCGAATGGAGATTGCTGGTAATCCCTGGTGTTCTCCCGTTCAGGAACAAAGTAGGCCTGGCTCAGTTTTGCTTGCTGAATCAGACAAGACTCAGTGGATTCAAGATGGTAGGACAGTATTTTCTTTGCAAGTGTGAACTGGGAGGTAGGGGAGATTGCAAAGGCTCTTGTCATGAACGTGAGCCATTGCAGGAAAGCCCGGATTCACATGAAAAGGAACATTTGTGCTGTTCCCCCCATCCCAGAAAGTGAACAGAATTGGAAGATATTGCTGGTTATTCTTCCTTCTGTAGGTTTTGGTGCCTTCTAACTTCTGGCATCCCGGGTTACAGCCTTGGTTCCTCCAGTCCAAGTTAGGAACCCTTTTTTTAAGGGCCTGGATGTAGGAAAGGGTTAATCACGGCAATTTGACAGTCGGGACTCCGGTGTGTGAACCTACCTCGTGGAGTCACCCAGAACTGCACCGGGAAGCTCCGGACGCCGAGAGCGCTAATGGCGTGGCACTCGTACTGGCCTTGATCGTGAAGAGTGACCTGGACCACCCTCAGGGTCCCCGTGGAGAGGACGCTGTGTCGCTGATCGCTGGGCAACGGCCCACCTAAGAGCAACAGCACAACAAGAGCAAAACGTGGGGGGGGGGCAGTGGCATAGCAGAGATGTTTGGGGACCATACGGTTTGCTCTGAGACCCGACAGAGATTCTGGGGTGGGCGTGCAAATGTCAAAGAAGCTGCTTTAATGAGAAGGCCTGCCCAGGACCGCCTGTTTCCCCCCCCCCCCCCCGCAACAGCTACTGCAAATGAACATTGTGCTTGTGTCGAATGTGTAGCTGTGGTTCCTAAGGACACTTTGGAAATCTGAGCTTGGGAATATGATCTTTGCTATTTTTACTACAACTCCCAGAATCCCTCAGCCAGCCAGACTGGGCCTCTTAGAACTTTCTGTTGGAGGGTTTTTCTTTTCTTTTTTGCAACCTCGCATCCTGCCTTTAGTAAGTTTGGCTGGGAAGGACCAATATGTGCTGGGTTGACTATTGAACTATCCAGCCATGACCCACTATTCCTTCCCTGCCTCTGAATTCAAAGAGAACCCTGCCTTTCTGCTCTAGTTTTCTTTCCTTCTCCTTATTCAGTGGGAAGCGGTGAGTCCACTGAGGCCTGCGGATGAAAGTCAATCAGCCATGTCTGTCTGTTTGCTGTTAGTGGCTCCCTGTAAGTGAATGAAACACTTTTATTCTTTCTTACTGTCTGAGTGAGTTATTGAGACTGTAAGTGCCAAAGGATGAGAAAAAAAAGTTAAGTTAAGGCATCCTTCAGTCTCGAAAGACTATGGTAACATGCTCTGTATGGAGGACTTGGAACAGCGTCTAGTGTGGCTGAGGAGGCCAATTCGAGAGTGACAATCTCTTCCACACTGAAGACAAATCCATTTGGCCCCCTGTCCAGCTCCCTGGTTTTGCTGCTTTTGTGACTTCCTCTTTGCCTCAGCCTGCTGGACAAGGGTCTCTTCAAATTGGGAGAGGCCGTGATGCACCACCTGCCTTCAGGTTGAATGCTCAGAGGTCAAGGTTTCCCATCTGTTGAGGTCTATTCCTAAGGCCTTCAGATCCCGCTTGCAGATATCCTTGTATCGAAGCTGTGGTCTCCCTCTGGGGCGATTTCCCTGCACTAATTCCCCATACAGGAGATCCTTTGGAATCCGACCATCAGTATTTCTCATGACAGGACTAATTCAGGGAACTTGAAGCTATTTTGCCCTGTACTTCTGCTGCACACCTAGAGAAATTTAACAAAAAATTCAACGGTCTGCAACCCATTCCACCTCCTTGGTTTTTCAACAATGCACAAGGCTTGAATGTTTCATAGTTCACACCAGAGCTTGCAAAAGTTGATGATTGCGTAGTTGATTCATTAGATTTCAGATTATACATTCTCCTTGTTGGCTGGTGGATTTGGGAATCAAAAGCCAATAACTAACTTTTGCAAGTTCTGATACCATAATTTTTCCAGTTCCACCTCAAACCCTTTCACCAAGAGAAAGCACATGGATTTCAAAGACAGGAAAAGTCCGACAGGAACATTGCTCTGGAAGGCAGGCAGTCCAAGGGCGAAGCAGGGCGAGAGACCAAATCAAGACCAAAACAAGACCTCACGAAACCCTGCGAGAGGTCGCCTGTACATGTGCCATGCAGAGTTGCTTAACACTTAATCCCCAGCCATTCAAGCATGAACGAGGGAGATTTCTCCATGATGCATCAAAGCCAAGAAGCTAACCCCGGCAGAGCAGAAGGCCATAACTGGCTCTGAGCTTTACCTTACAAGTCTCTGTATCCCTTCTGCGTTCGTTGCAGCTCACCTGTTTGGCAGGCTTGAGGCTAAACACTAACCTTTCCAAAGCAGAAGAAGGAAAATCAGTGAAGCTCTAATAACCAGCTTGGTATTTGCCTTTCCAGGAGCTAGGGTGGCCCCTGTGAACTTTTCTAAGCTTTGAGCATGTGACATGCTTACAGACAACAGCAAAGCACATGGAAAATACCTGCTCTTGTCCAGGCGATAACGGGGGTAGGATGGCCCTCTGCAGAGCACGGGAAATCAACACTTTGACCCTCAGTCACGGTCTGATCACTCGGGGTGACCAAAAACCTAGGCGTATCTGAGGAAGAAAAGAACCAGGGCAGAGGAGAATAGCATGTGAGTCAATACCGCTGAAGATGGTAACACTCTTTTCCTTGTCCCCCCTTCAAATGAGCAGGAGTGGGCAAAATGTAGAGCAGCTGCTGTTGTTGTTGAGCTACAACCTCGAGTAGTCCTAGTCAGTGCTGAAAGACTTTGAGAGATGGCCTTCCGACCATCTCTGGAGGACTGAACTTTACCTGTCCCACTGCTTATGGGGTGTCCACACCTATGCTCTCAAACAGCAGTGCTTCTTTCTTCTATGGTACAGTATATTGACCAGAGTGGTCATATTAACCAGATAGGCGGGATATACAGTAAATAGAATAAATAAATAAATCCTTTTAAAAAAAGGATCTTGGCAAAATTAGAGGAGAAAAAGAAATGAGGTGAGATAGGGCAAAATATTGTGGCACTTGAACATATTTTTTCCAAGTCAAGTGTTTGTGAATCAAAATTCACTTTTTCTGAGTGAAGTGTTTATGCAATCAGTTAACTAGACAAATAATGAAGTTCAGTAGTTAAGATCTCATAATATGTAACAAGTAAATATGCTTGTTTGTTATTCTGATATGTATGAAGATTTGTGAGTAAAATAGAAACTTTTAAAATTCTTTTTCAACACCAGTCTCTGATTGAATCTCAGCGAGGGGTGAAGGCTTTTAGTCCAAGAACATCTGGGGACCCGAGGTTGGGGACCACTTCTTTAGATGTATGGGGAACAACTGGAGGAGGGAAGAGGCTCTCCAATAATCATAATGAGCTGTACAAGAGATCACCCTGGCTACTGTGCAACAACTTATACCAGGAACAAGTTCATTCCTTTCTAATGAGGGTTGCACTTTCATTCCTCATTCTGGGACTTGGATCTGCCCCAGAATGAAGGATATTCCCTGACCTTCTCAACTACAGGGAAAAGCTTATGGACCTACATAGATGCTTGTACATTTTATGCCCTCAACAAAAATACTGCAGCAAATAAAAAGTTTTATGGGCAAAAGTTTTAAAATATATATTGATTCTTCCCCCTTTTCTTCCTGTCTTTTCGCTACGACTGAATACAGTCAATCACACCTATCATTTTTATAGCATGTTTGGAGATACTGGGATATTTCACATACATTTTCTCCTTTCGGGAGCCCTGTAACGTAGGTTGGCATTATTACACCACAAAAATAAGGGTTGATGGGCTGAGTCTAAGAAAGGCTAAGAATAGGACAGCTCACATAAAACCACCAAGTGAGTTCGTGGCAAAGGCAGATGTTTAATGAACAGCTTCTCAGTCTGCAACTCAGCCTTTCCCTGACTGAGATGTTCTCCCTGTCTCAGAATATAACTTCCTGGTTATTATTGGTGCATGATAGTACAGAAATACTTATTGTGAAATATAGCCAATCCTCATTCAATAAGGAAACTCAAAAAAATGGGGTCACCTCAAACAAAAAATTGTGACTTTGAAACTGGTACAAGAGGGGATCCTGTAGACCATCTTGACTGCTCACATGGATATCATCAACATTCAAGCAGCCCTTGGCTACATAAAACTCGGCATCTTTTTTCCTGCTGGCAATGCGGGGCTGATATTGTGCAGCAACATCAGGGCATTTCCTGGCTTTTTGAATAATGCATACAGAAGCACAATATCAGATTTGTTTGTTCGGGTTTTTTTTTTGGAAGAATTCTCTTTTTCTTTTTTGGTTTATTTTTTATTTTCTCCATCTTGAAGAACTGGCTATTTGATGTAATAATTTCTTTTTTATGTTTATTTGTTGTCCCATGTGTTTGTAAGCTGCCTAGAGTGGTTGCAAGACCAGATAGGCACAATATAAATAGAATAAATAAATAAATAACTAAAATGTTGATCTTTCTGACTTATCCTAATTTTGTATTAACCGGTGTATAGTTGTCAATGTATTGGAAGTCACCTTGTACAATCACATTTGCTGTTGCCTGGATAGAGCCTTCGCTGTTACTGGCATTGCAGCTGTATTGTCCCTGGTCTGTGAAGGTAACGTTTTGGATGTAGAGGCCCCCAGAGCTGGTGATGGTGAAGCGAGAGTCTCGTGGCAAAGGAGATCCTGAGCTCAACATCCAGGCAACACGAGGGGGAGGGTGCCCGGACACCCCACATTCCAATGTTACACTCTCCCCCACCAGCACTTCGGTGTTCTGTGGTGGGATCACAAAACTGGGCTTGGCTGAAAGAAAGAGGGAGACCATTTAGTTAATAACACTTAGCCTTTATGTTGCTTTTAGAAATGTTCACTCAAGATAGTTCAGAATCAGCAGCTAGCAGTTTTCTTCCCATGTGAATATTGGTAATCCCAGGTAGAGGGAGGGATTCTACGACATGTCATATTTTTTTCTGCAGTCTGTGTTTGAACCTATAAGTAGGTTTGGACATGTCGTTTTGTGAGAAAGACCAGATTACTCATAAACATGTTTTAACTTGCTTGTGGGTTGAAGTACAGGTTGCAGAGAAAGTGTGACATGTCATAGAAATCCTTTTTTTCAGTGTTGGGTTCAATGTCAGTGGGCTATGATAAGCACGTTGAGAAGACTGTACAAAAGGGTTAAAAACAGGGATTGGGACTAGAGTCACAGGACCCGCTGCCAAGTTGGACTTAAGTCACACCAGTGACTTAACTCGGACTTGACTCATGTTTTTTTCTCTCTTTTTTTGCATTATTTCTTTCTTTTTTTTTTTTGTAAAAACAAACACAAAACACATAATTGGGGAGAATATTTTCCATATATCCATCTAACATATAATAGTGGCTGCATAAACCACATTGCCCTACTTAACATCTTTAGGCCATATCCATTTCATATATAATTCTGACTACATAAACCCCAAGAATTAACATACATAAATTGTCAATATATAAACGTAAACCTGTATTGATCTTATATTCAAGCCACTCTTAATTGCATAAACCAACTATAGTTTATGAGACTTGACTCATGTTTCTTTATTCAATGACTCGGACTCAACTCATGATTGGAACATACCCAAACCACCCACCCCTCCCTTTTTTAATGGGGAAAAGACCTTATTTTTAATAGGGACTCAAGACTCAGTACCAAAGACTCAGACTCAGACTTGAGGCTTGGTACCAAAGATTTGAACTTGGACGTGGACCTCAACGACCTGCTAACATTCCTGGTTATAATGAATGGATGGATGGATGGATGGATGGATGGATGGATGGATGGATGGATGGATGGATGGATGGATGGATGGATGGATGGATGGATGGATGGATGGATGGATGGATGGATGGATGGATGGATGGATTTGTCCGGGATCCCCAGCATTCACATGCAAGTTTCGAGACAGACGTCAGTTCACACATTCGTTCTAACAGGAACTTAAAGAGAGATGCCGTCTAGTCAAATAGACCTGCTAGGAACAGAATCTTAACTTTCCAAGGATACATAATGCCATTACATGGGTTGCCAAAGTAGCGCAGGACAACTTCTTGAGCCTTGGCTTCCCCAGCAACATTCTTGGCCATACACTGATAGGTGCCTTTGTCCGATTCCCGGGTGTCTTGGATCATTAAGGTTCCATCCTGCAGCAGGTTGAGCCGCCCGTCGTCCTTCATGTTGATTTCATTGCTGAGAAACAGAAGATGGAAGCAGTCTGAGCCACACCAATACTGAGATTGGTCTCCTCTGGTGTCTGTTCAACTTGGGCTAAGGCTGACATCATGAACTCTAGCCCTGAGGTTCAGTGGTCAGGTCCAGTTGACAAGATAATTTTGCCAACCACCCTATTGTGGGTTGAGCTGAAATTGGTGTTAAATGAAATCTCGGCACTTCCAGATTTGTTCTGAGTAGACTTTTGGGTGGGGGCTTAGATGCTAAAAATTGACAATCCAAGAGGGACCCCCAAAGGAATGGGAAGATAAGTTGTTTTATTTGTCTGTTTTTTTTTTAATGGGATTCATGTTGCCCACCCCTGCCATAATGGGAGACTTACTTGTTATGGAGCCAGATGATCTTGGGTTTGGGATTGCCTTCTGCCCTGCAGATGAAATAAACGGTGTTGCCCAGGGTGGCGTCTGCATCTCGTGGCTCGGTAGTGATGCGGGGCCTCTCTGGAACAGAACATGAATGATGTCTGCTTAAGAGCAGAAGGAGGTCCAAGGTGGAGGTGTGGCTTTGCACATTTGGATGAGACTTTGCAAATTTGCATAGTTGGACTAGACTTTGCAAATTTGCGCATTTGGACCAGATCCCTGCTCTGTTCTGCTCTCTCCCAGTTTGGTAGGCTGTTCAATGATGTTTATGAGGATGAGCCATCAAGTCATTTCCAACTGAGGGCAACTTTCCCTTTCATCATCCTACATTGTCCCTTCTGCCTGGAGGCATTTTGAGGAATAGAAATACCCACCCCTGGCTGTAGAGCCAAGTGCTCCAGCCCACTAAGCTATATCAGCCTGCAGGCTCCTTGGTTAGTTGGTTATGTGCCATTCAGTCATACCCAATTTCTATAGTGTAATGAGATTGAAGGAGAGTGGAACTTGTAGTCAGAGATTAAAAGAAAGTGGGATTTGTAGTCAATGAGAAATAAAGCAAATGGAGTCTGTTAGGCTTTAAAAATGAAAGGAAGACATGGGAATGTAGAGAAAGGCAGAGCGGTTGTTTTTCTTAATTTATAGCCAGCCTGGTACAGCGTGAAACCTGATAAGGATGCAAGGACAAAGAGGCCCAGAGCGAGGAGACCCAACAAATTCTTTTCTAACTGGAATGGAGATAAACCATCTGCATCTCCATGAGAACTGTGGGCAGAATGGACAGTTACACCTCTTTGAGTTGATTGGTTTAAGGTCATGAAGAAGGAGGTCCGAGAAATGTAGAGAATGGACGATGGGTTATGTGAAAGAGAGTTCGTGATGAGGGAGTAATTCCAAGATATAAGAGAGGTTTTTCATCACCATTATCATGGCTTAGAAGAGAACTCGATGGTCTGTGTATGCAGCTTGAAGGAAAGAGAATGTAGGTAAGAGAAAGAAGGTGGGGTTAGCCCACTTGAGCCCAGTTTTAGTGTTATTTTTAATGGGAATCAGTTGTTGCATTTAACTATGGTAATCTTTTGAACATGTTCTTTATGCAATGCTTGAGCAAAAACAAACGGTTTCTAGGAAACTATATTTTCTTAATAAAAATTCATTATAAAAATTTTCACTAAGGATTGTCTCTTGGATCAGCAGGGTTTGGCTAAATCCAGAGGAGTGGTAACAGCCATTGACTAGATGTCAGGGAAGTCCTAATGAAATGAGCTGTTGTGAGTTCTTAGAAATCACACAGCCCATGTTGCTGTACTTACAAAGCACTGGGTAAAAGTAAAGTGTTCTTTTTGAGGTCAGGCTTATTCTAGGCTCAAAGGATACGCGCTGCTGGAGGTTAAGGACTTGCTCCAGTGAAAAAGGTGGTAGATTTGTGGCTGAGGAGCACCCTGACCTCCCTAAGGAGCACGAAGGACCCGTGCTCCTTAGGGAGATTCGGTCCTGACATATAGCAACCCTACTAGGACTTTCACGGTAAGTGAGATATTTAAGGAGTGGTTTTACCAATTCGAAACCCCAATGAGAGTTTCCATGGCCAGGTGGAGATTCGAACCCTGGTCTCCACCATCCTATTCCATCATTCTGTCCATGTCACCTCTCCGGCTACCCGGCAGACAACTTACCACAGTTAAATTCTTGAATGTTCAAGGTGACAATGGACCGACCTTGCAGCTCCCTTGGACTCTCACAGGTGGCAGCTGTTTGGGCGTTCCCTTGGATGGCATATTTCTTGAGGAGTTCTGACAGCCACATCAGGTCACAATCACACACCAGGGCATTGGAGTCCAGCCGGCTGGGAAAGGGAAGTGAGTAAAAAAAAAAAAAAAAAAAAAAAAGAGAGAGAGAGAGTACCTTGTGTTAGCCCAGCTCCGTTGGTTGGTAGCCATGTAGGATTGGGCTGTCTTCGTCTTTTGCCTTATAGTGAGAGAAATCACTGTTTTATATGGCCCACTATTGTCTACACCAGCCTCTGGCAACTCGACACCTTCCAGGTAGGTTGAATGACAACTGCCTTCACTCCTAGCTTTGTTGTTGTTTAGTCGTTTAGTCGTGTCCAACTCTTCGTGACCCCATGGACCGGAGCACGCCAGGCCCTCTTGTCTTCCGCTGCCTCCCAGAGTTGGGTCAAAGTCATGTTGGTTGCTTCGCAGACACTGTCCAACCATGTCATCCTCTGTCGTCCCCTTCTCCTCCTGCCCTCACTCTTTCCCAACATCAGCATCTTTTCCAGGGAGTCTTCTCTTCTCATGAGGTGGCCAAAGTATTGGAGCCTCAGCTTCAGGATCTGTCCTTCCAGTGAACTCTTAGCTATGGGTTTGTAAAAGCCAGTCAACCCTCTTGGTGATTCCCTCAACATATCAGAATGAGATTCTTCACAGACTTCCCATGGCGGGTCTTTGTTATGGAAGACGTTGGGTCATCTTTGTGCAAAACCCATCAGGCTGGGGTCTGCTTTGTTGCCTGGATCAGACACTGCATGGGAATTCCTTGAGTCCACAGAGGGGAAACGAGCGATCAATGAATGTGCCAACAAATAATGTGTTCTGTCATGGAGGGATCAAGGACCATTTAGATGGTGAGTTATCAAACAGACCCCAGATTTCTCATTGCTGCTAAAAGAATCCGTGCAGATAAAATTTTGCAAATGACAGGTTCCCATATAATTCTTCTGAGCCATATCCACAGAATCCCATTCAGAACTGAGGGAGGGGGCAATTTCCATATATCTGGGGGTTGCACATGCCTACCGTGGACCTTGGAGGGCTACACAATACTCTACACTCCCAACCCCCAATTTGTTTTTGTTTTTTTAAAGAAAGCTTTTCTTAACTGCAGACAAAAAATGCATCATTTAACTCCCAACCTATGGCTTCACAGCCAGATGCTTAAGCCACCGAGCTATCCAACAGTTCATAGCACTAGGAGTTGTCGCCATGTATCAACACTCACTGGTAAAACCGACCAGAATCTACATTTGTGATTAGATTCCCCTCTAGATTTCAGAACCTTCTAAATTTTGGTGCTTTGAAACAAACCCCAGTTGTCCTGCCCTTTCCATGCCTGGCTGTTATCCACTTACAGCCGTTTAAGGGATTCCAGTCGAGCGATGGCTCCAGGTTGGATTCTGGAAATCCGGTTGTTATGCAGGAAGCTGCAATGAAGATAAGGAGGAGGGCCACAATGTTACTTAGCACACATTGTGATAATCTGCCCTGCATGACCCAGAGAGAGAGAGACACAGAGCTACAGCCATCCCAGTGATTGGGTATGGGTTTAAAAAGCATACACTCCCTCCAAGCAATCTTTCCATAGGGCTAAACTGCATTTGATGAGAGACAGAAAACATTGATCACTGGTCAAACATTGATCACTGGTCCCAACAAGGACCAGTGATCACTACACACAAAAGACCAGCTAACGACACCCATCAATCACAGTGACAGATAATCTTTCCTCCTTCTCACAACAATACACTCATAACAAAAACACACTGATCACCCTAATCACCCATCTCCTGAAAAGGACAAAAGCTGATCCAACAGCTATAAATACTCAACTCCCAAACAAACTGCACCAGAGCACAGAGTGCTGTCCTCTCAAGATGCCGGCCATAGAGACTGGTGAAACGTTAGGAAGAACAACCTTCAGAATACGGCCAAAGAGCCCGAAAAACTCACAACAACCATAGAAAATATTGCTTTTTTTTTGTCTGTCAGAGAAGATCAAGAAGGATACACTTGACCAATGGTCTGGATCATCCACCATGAGACCTAACATTGTTCCTTAATGGCAGTCATTAAACAACAACCACAATCTTAGAACTGCAGAGCTGGAAGGGAGGCTCTGGATCATCCAGCCCAGCCCCTGACAAGGAGGCTGAGTGGGGGAATCGAACTCCCAACCTCTGGCTTCATACAGAGCTATCCAGCAGTTCCAATGAACTGCTACTGGCTTAGGTCTTCTAGGGAGAGGCGCATCTGGGCATTTTCCTCTTATATGCTAAAAGAACATTGCCAACTTTAGGTACATAAATGTGCGCCTTGACTTCAGTGAGTAGAGACCATTTGCTATAAAACCTCAGGTGGCAACATGCCTTATGCCATCTCTGTAGCTCCCTCCTGCCCAGGGTTCGTGGTTTGGTTTGAGACCCGGTTCACGGATCCGTTTTGCCAAAGTGAAATGAAGTGCCCATCTTTGTTTTCCTCCTTGGCGCTTCGCTGTGCTTGGTCAAAAACGGATGCTTTCCCACCTGCTTCCCACCGCCCACATCACCTTTCATCACTGCTGCCACCCTCAGAGGCAGCAGGCCTGGCTTCCCTTCCTGGAACGGGGCCTGATGCCTCCGCGCATGTGTCTGCCTCTCACCTGGGCAGCAGGCGCATGCACAGAGGCAGCAAGCCCCACTACGGGAAGCGACTGCCTCTGAGGATGGTGATGGTGGCAGGACCAGATGAAGAGGTGATGGAGGCAACAGGAAGCGGGCAGGCGGGTGGCAGAAGAGAAGGAGAGAGGAGGCTCCCCCCCCACCACCATGAACTGGGAAAATGAAACTGGTATTTTTTACAGGGTTTTGTGGTGGTTCGCAGCTAACCACGAACCATCACGAACCACTGGGTTTCCAGTTTGTGACCATCTCTATTCTTGATTCAAGAATTGGGCCAGGGAGCTTTTTCACTGTTTGTGAAGATCTCTGCCACGGGGAAAGAATCACGCTCAACTTTGACACTTCCGGTGACCCATACGCTGGTCCAGTTCTCCTGGAGTTGCTGTTTACATTCTAAGACACACATAGGCTACTTGCATGGATATTATTTGCATTAAAAAACCGCCATGTATGTTATTTGCCTGCATGCCATTTCCCTTCAAATGAACGTTATGTGTTATATGCAGGCACACAGTTAATGGGTTTCATGCACATCAGGTTGGGCCACTGAGGTGATGGATGCAAATCTCTAGTGAAATATTATGGCGGTGAGTTCCAGGGCAATTTTAGGGGTTAGGTTCAAATGATATCTGAAGACCCACCTCTTGGAATGGAGGTTGCAATATTATAAGTGTCATGTATTATGTGGCTGATTTCAAGCAGGGGTTGGGGAAAAACAGATGTTTGGGGGAAAGCGGTATGCAGAGGAAGTCTTCACTATCTCCTCCCCCAATCTTTTGGAGTTAGCATCCTTTGGATTGCTCATAACGCAAAGGCCTCCCACTTCCGATCCTTGTTTTCTGCACACAGAGGGAACCGCTTCAAAGCCTAGCGTCTTGGGCCTTTGCACCCGATACGCATGTCAAAGGTACCACCAACCCCCAGACCATCATCATTTCATGACTTACAGTCTTTCCAGTTTGGGCAGGTCACTAAAAGTTTCAGGCTCCAAGGTTTCAAGGTTGTTAAAATGCAGGTAACTGGTAGGAAGAGAGGAAATAAACATGCATACCATTAATCACTAGTTCATAAGCTGGGGTACCATCGGATGCTTTAAGCCATACATCAAAGGTTTCCGTGAGTCCAAAGATCTAATCCTGGAGGTGGCTGCTGATTGGGTTTCTGTGTTATACGTTGTCCTTTTTCTTGTATATCTGCACTGTCCAGTTATAGCAATGTAAGAACACTTGAATTGCCATGGCTCCACCCTATAAAAATCCTACAACTTGTTGTTTGGTGAAAACAACAAGTTTTCACCAAAGGATACTGAGAATTCTCTGCCGTAGTTCTGGGAAGTGCACTAGACTTTTCTAGCATAGACGTCTGAGTTCTTTGCCAAACTATACATGCCAAGATTCTGTGAGATAAGACACTGCCATTAAAGTAGTATCCAACTGCCCTAAGCTATGTAGTGTAGATACACTTAGTAATGTAGGTCTGAATCATTCAGTCATACGTGGTGCAGAGAGACACGGCAGAATGATCTGATCTTTGAGGACTGTGCCTGTTGTAGTTCTGGATGAACCCCTTCTTGGAATCAGGCCAGAAGGTACAGCTACATTTTTGACTTGTGCCAGGTTGAAACCAGGTAGTTGGCTCATTTGAGTGAAACTAAGGGTGCAATAGCTGGCATTTTGAATCACTGGTGGCCTGGTCTGGTGCAAGCTATTTCATGATGATCACACAACATGTGGGGGATCGTGAACCCGTCTGACTCTGATCCATGCCCAAAGTGGACCATTTTGGTCTTGAAGGAGGTCTACTCTTTTCTTGTGGCCAGGCTGGAGTGATTTGCACACAGCCGGGCGTGTCGCTTTAAAGGAGACCCCTCCCAGCAAAGGAACCCTTTCCGGTGCCATCGGACACAAACGTTTCTTGCCACCTGATTGCTTTCTTCCCTTGCAAACTCCTAAAGCAAATCTCATGTTACTGTGAATTGAAAGGCAGTGTGTCTCAGTTATCAGAAATGATCAGAATCTGGCAAATTTGGCAGTAAAGGATGCTAAAAAAATTAAATAAATCATTTGTTTAAAAAGCGAAACATGGCTCAATTGTTTCCAGCAAAGCAGCCAGAAATTCAACAGGAAAGGCTTTCCTTACCAGTGCATCTTCATGCTGGGAATTTCTCCCTGCCATTCATTACATTCCACACACAAAGGGAGGGCTGCAGTCTGATCTACAAGTAGCTATCAAAGCCAGTATGCCGACTGGAGCCCAAAATAAAGGGAATTCTTTGCTATTTTTATAGACTGCATTTTTCCGTGTATAAGACACCCTCATGTATAAGACGCCCCCCACTTTTCTAACCCAAAATTAAGAAATCTAAGTGGGGCTTAGCAAATGTAGGGTAAAAAGGATCAAAGTGCTGCAGGATGGCTTTGATCCCTGCTTTCTCCCTTTGTGCTAAGCGCTGTGTGCTTAGCAAAAGGAGGGAGAAAGGGATCAAAGCAATTCCATGAATGCACAGTCATTTTGATTCCTTTCCCCCTTATTCAGCTATGGGATTGCTTTGATCCTTCTCCCCTCCTTTTGCTAAGCCCCATGGGACTTAGCAAGCAGAGGGGAAAGCAGGGATCAAAGCCATCCTGCAGCACTTTGATCCCTGCTTTGCCCTCCACTTGTTTTTGTTCTCTCCTCAGCTTACTTCCGTGTATAAGATGACCCTCAATTTTTTGTCTAAAGATTTTAGACAAAAGTATAGTCTTATACACGGAAAAATGCGGTATATACACTCTGGCTAGAGGAGACCAGAACAGAAAAGCAGCACAATGGATCTTCAATGCTGTAGTGCTTCTCAACAAACCTGATGCAGTGCGACTGTACCTATGTGTCGACACAGCCTTAGGACTTCAATGCTCATGATGCCGTGCAAGTATGAAGGAGGAACCTATTCATGACAACATATGGAGCCTTTCATTCAAATGAGCAACTGTAAATATATAAATATATATAAAGCCTGGGACAGCAGATGGATTCTGCACAGAACTCCATAGCTCTGGCCCGAGAAACAATGGGTTTCAAAGGGGGTAAAAATCCTCCAGTGGGCAGCACATGTTTCACAGAAACAGCATTTCGTTATCGGGATATATACGATAAGGCGTTTCAAATCCAATGTGACTAAAGGCAGTGAAAATGCAGTAGATGTTGCCCTGACAGCATACAAAGAAATCTGTATAAAACGGAGCTGTGGGAAAATGAGGCAGGGCAGGGCACTCCGTAGCCAGCGGCAGGTTGAAAGAAAGCCTACACAGTCCACACAAGTTTTATCTGATCCCCTCCTGCTGAAGGATAGAACCCAAACACATCTGATGCCATCCATCTCACAGTTTTTATGGGATGGATCAGTTTGAGGAATGCCAAACGGACAAAAAAGCAAACTCCTGCTTTAAAGATTGGAAACAGATGGGCATTTCATTCCCATGGAGGCTGGTAACCGTGAAGGCCACTGCTGTGACGGAGACACCGCCAGGAAGACAACGCTTCGGAAATCCTGCACTGAGTGAGGGGAGCGAGCCGTAGAAGTCACACCATGTGTAGCTTGATTCTTGGGTGATTGAGTTCATTCTCATGAAGATTGGAGGCCGTATGTGCCCCTAGGAAAAGGAAATGGCAGAGCACTTCTGAGTATTCTCTGCCTGAAAAGCCCTGAAAAAAGGGTCACCATAAGTCAGGAGTGACTTGATGGCACATCATGACTACTCTAGAAAGACAGGCATTGTTTGGACGTTCCTTCCTAGTAAATCTGCAGCAAAGCCACGGATAGCAGGCTAGCCGGACAGAAGATCTTGATTGCAATCTTATTTTGGGATCATCTATGGAGCTGTGCATAGGGACATGGTGGCGCTGCAGGTTAAACTGTGGAAGCCTCTGAGCTGCAAGATCAGAAGACCTGGAGTCGTAAGATCGAATCCACGCGATGGAGGGAGCTCCTGTCACTTGTCCCAGCTCCTGCCAAACTAGCAGTTCAAAAGCATGCAAATGTGAGTAGATAAATAGGTACCACCTCAATAGGAAGGTCATGGCATTCTGTGTCTAATCGTGCTGGCCACATGACCACGGAAACAGTCTTCAGACAAATGCTGGCTCTACGGCTTGGAAACGGGGATGAGCACCATGCCCTAGAGTCAGACACAACTGGACTAAATGTCAAGGGGAACCTTTACCTTTACTATGGAGCTGTGCATATGTTCTCCTGATGAGAAAGGACCTTTATTTTGTCTGTCTCTTCTAGCTGGGAATTATGTCACCTCTATAGACCTTCCTTGCAAAAAGAACTTGAGTTTACAGTATTATTTCAGGGCTTTTACTGCAGAGTAGAAGATGGAAACTTACTTTAAATGTGACAACTTACAATTATATTCCCAAGATTCAACAGCTACTGTAGTTGCAATCATAGTTATAGCTTTCTAAAAGTAACACTTACCAAAATAAGTAAGCAATTGCTTGTATCTACTTTTATTTTGTTTTGTTTTTAAATCTGAATTTTTCTTTTCTTTTCATTTTTTAGCAACTTGGGACACAACACAAACCAGCACTTGAACCGTGTGAGATTTCTACTTTGGACTTCCGCTAGTTAGAGCCTCACTAGACATGCTGGATCCTGTAATTAGAAGTAGTGCTCCTTCAAGTGGTAAAATAGGTATAAGTAACTGAAAAAAAAATGCATTAACCAATGAAGCCTGACTGCCTTCACCAGGTACACTGGGGTCTCGACTTACGAACGGCTCAACATACGAACGTTTCGACTTACGAACCGCTCTCATAGGAATATATGGACTCGACTTACGAACTTAGATTTGAGTTACGAACTCTTTTTTTCCTTTTTAAAAGCTAAGTCATCTTAGGTTAAAAGGAAAAAAAGAAAAAATATCCTCGTCTAGTGGCAGAAGGCGGAATAGCAGCTTCCCATTAGTTTCTATGGACGAAAAGAGCAGATACGAATTAAATGGTTTTCAATGCATTCCTATGGGAAATGCAGATTCGACTTAAGAACTTTTCAACCTGAGAACTGCCTTCCAATACGGATTAAGTTCGTAAGTCGAGACCCCACTGTATTATTACTGAAATGTAAACTTTGGCTTCTCTTGCAGGTACAAGTGTGATAGATCAGTGGTTTGCCGGGCAGAAGAAACTGTTAGTGACGCCACGCTCCCATAAATATAAAGGAAACTAAAAATTCAGTTATACCATAAAAGGTGTAAAGGTAGGCCTCATCATGTTGCAGCCATGATTTTTTAAGTGAAAACAAAATAAACATTAAAAAGTAAACAAACACAAAATTGTGGTGGCAGTTTAAAGAGTAACTTTTCTATTTTTTTAATGTGAGCTTTCCTGGATAAATCCACTTCATCAGACATAAGAGAAGGAGATCTCTCTCTCTAATATATCTTACTGATTGGAAGAGAGAATTAATGGTGAGAATCCAATCAAATTATGACAGTGTAAGTCCACTGATGTAAATTGTAGTGGTTGATTTCCTATTAATGAGGAAGTCAACATTTATATTTTTGTTGTATGCCAATGTACACAGTGGGTGTAAGTTAACAGGATTCCAGCTTATGCCACTAGTTACTTCCTAGATCTGTTCCAGGGCTTATTCCCAGCCCTGTCTACCTGTTGCCCTCTATATGTCCAGTGGTGCCTCGCTTAGCGAGCGCACCGTATAACGACGAATCTGTATAGCGATCCCCTTTTTCGGGATCGCACCTCGCATTGCGACGATTGGGGAGTCCGGCCGCCATTTTGGAGCCGCGTTTGGCGGCTCCAAAATGGGCGCCGGATGACCCGAAATGGCCCCGCGCGGCGTTTTCGCGCCCTCCCCTCGCTTGCCAAGGACGCGAAAACGCGGCGCGGGGCCATTTCGGGTCCGTTTTGAAGCCGCAAAACAGCTGTTTTACAGCTTCAAAACGGTCGCGGACGACCCGAAATGGCCCCGCGCGGCGTTTTCGCGCCCTCGGCAAGCGAGGGGAGGGCGCGAAAATGGCTGCCCGGGGCCAGGAAACTTCTCTAAGTGGGAAGTTTAGGGCCGATTTGGAACGCATTAAATGAAGTTTAATGCGTTCCAATGGCTTTTTACTTCCCGCTTAGCGAAGATTTCACATAGCGAAGGTTAATCCGGAACAGATTAACCTCGCTATACGGGGCACCACTGTACTGTAGTTGGAGTTGCAGTTAGAACCACCACCACCACCAGCAGCAGCAGCAGCAACAGCAGCAGCAGCAGCAGCAACAACGACAACAATAACGACAACGACAACAACGACAACAACAACAACAATAGAACTGCAGAGCTGGATGGGACCCCATGGATAATTGAGTTCAGCCCTTGTCAAGGAGATAGAGTGGGGAATTGAACTCCCAACCTCTGGCTAGACTGCTGGAACTCTAGGATCCCTCACTTTTAGTTATGCCGACCAAGGCGGAAGGGAATTGGAGTCCAACCGTTGTATCTGCACATTGCCACTCATGTTGGTGTCAGGTCTCCAGGCGCTAGACATTATGTTACTAAAAATGGCCCCATGTTCACACAAGAGGGGGAGATCTGGGGGAAAGCCATAGGCAGGGCTGCAACAAGGGCAGGGTGACAGGGGCTGTGCCCCAGGATGCCCAAATTTAAACAGTGCCAAAGTCTAGAGGTGAATCTACTGCTCCCACATTCTCCTTTTTCTTGGGGGCATTTGCACCCGTGTCTCACAGAGGTGGGAGGTGATACTTCTGGTCCCAGGGGCCAAAATGGCTAGTTCCAGCTCTGCTAAGATGACAGAAATCCAACCCCAAACCTTTTCGACTTCCCTCTGAGCCTGCTTAGCAGATACGGAAGGTTTAACTCAGTAGTTCTTAACCTTTTTGAAAGCAACGCCCTCTTGAGCCATTGAGGAAGTTATCATCGCCCCCCTCCCCGCGGTAATATCTTATTTATTTATTTATTTATTTATTTATTTATTTATTTATTTATTTATTTATTTATTTATTTATTTAAAGACACTTAAATCCAATGACCCCTGAAAACAAAATTGAATTCCAAGAAAATGAAATGCTCCCATAAAGTAACATTTAATGATTTAGTTGTAAGCGAATTTTAAGACGCAAAAAGAAATATAAAAAGGGCATAAAAACAAACCGCAATGCAGGAACTAAAAATTTCAAGACGAAAACTCTGAAACTAAATTAAGATTGGAGGAAAATATATATTCATGCACATTGTAAGCCATCTTCACAGTTTTGGCTTGCTCCAGCGCCCCCCTACCGCCCCCCTTCTGCTCCAGCGCCCCCACACCGCCCCTTTTCGTTGTACCGCCCCCCTGAAAAATGAAATCGCCCCCTGGGGGGCATTATCGCCCACGTTAAGAACCACTGGTTTAACTGATGGGGCTGGGGATGGAACATGAATCAGGCCCCAGAAGAGAGCATCTGGAATGCTCAGGAGGGAGCGTGCCTCCCTGCAAACGCCATTGCAGGCCCAGCTGGTATCTCCCCATCTCTCTAAGGAACTAAAGAAAAGGCTTGCAGTTGGTGCGTCTCAGGAGACTGGCTGCCCTCCAGAGGCTCACATTCCAGCCGGTCTCCCCCTGCAGTTTCCAACACACGGCTCGGCCAACTTACAGCTGTTCCAAAGAATTCATCCCCTTGAATGCGTGTTGCTGGATGCTTTGGATTTCATTCTTGTAAAGATAGCTTTTGCAAAGAGAGAGAGAGAGAGAGAAAAAAGAGCAGAATTATATACAGATGGCTGGGGAGTAACAGGGTCATTACATTACAGGTGAGCTTTTTTCTAAAAGGGAGGTGAGGCTCACTATAAATCCACATGGCACTGTCGTGTTGTCCATTTTCTCATGGGGAAGGGGGACTGGTTTGTTCAGCTAGCACGAGAATGTGCATGACCAAGGAATCCTACTTACAGCACAGTGGGTAGGAATGTGCCATTAGGATTTTTTGGACTACGAACCCCAGAATTCTTCATTCTGGGAGTTCCCTCTGACAGACTCACCCTTAAGTTTCGCTCACCTGGAGACAGGCCCAGCTTGAAGGCTGGCTACCTGGTCTAGCACAGGCCTAGCTCCACTAGCTTCCTGTTCAGAAAGGAACTGCCCGGATGCTAGCAAGGTGGAACTAGGCCACAAAGCCTTCAAACTTGGCCATTCCAGAGAGACAGCATACGAATAAAGTGATCAGTTGGTACCAAATGTGTATCAAAACCTGCTCCTGACTGGAGGCTCTTGGATAACAGCCCAAATCCTGTTCGTCACAGCTGTGGCTGTAATGCCTTTGGCATGACTTTTATTGACAAATTGCCATGGATTAAGAAACTGTAGGCACCTCCTATGGCACACCACCCATCGTTTGACCGTAGGAAATGCTTACGTCAACTGGTTAAAATGTGGGAGTTTACCCCTGAACTTTACGCTGATGGTGTTATGCCAGTAGGTCTCGCAAATAGGCCTTGTTACTCAGAAGTAGCCTTTGGCTGGAAACAGATGTGTGTGACTAAACTGGGCAGCCAGATCTTTCAGATCTTGGGAATTAGCTGATGGATTATGGGAATCGTAGTCCAGCACATTTGCAGAGCATCATTTTAGATTAGGCATCTTTCAGTCTTGAGAGACTATGGTAATGTGCTCTGTATGGAGGTCTTGGAACAGCGTCTAGTGTGGCTGAGAAGGCCAATTCGAGAGTGACCATCCCTTCCATACTGAAGACAAATACAGTCTGTCTCCTGTCCGGCTCCCTGATTTTGCTGCTTTCGGGACGGCCTCTTTGCCTCGGCCTGCTGGACAAGGGTCTCTTCAAATTGGGAGAGGCCATGATGCACCGCCTGCCTCCAGGCTGAATGCTCAGAGGTCAAGGTTTCCCATCTGTTGAGATCCATTCCTAAGGCCTTCAAATCCTGCTTGCAGATCTTGTATCGCAGCTGTGGTCTCCCTCTGGGGCGATTTCCCTGCACTAATTCTCCATACAAGAGATCTTTTGGAATCTGACCATCAGCCATTCTCATGACATGCCCAAGTCAGTGTAGACATCGCTGTTTCAGTAATGTATACATGCTAAAAATGCTCAGGAATGCCCTGGATGAGGACACGCCATGCAACTATGGCAGAAGCTGTCTGATGCTGTTTAAAGCAGCACCAGAGAAGGAGCTCCGGGTAATGCTTGCAAGGCTACGAGGTCTCCACTGGCCCAGGGCGCCTAAAACACTAGTCTAGTTACTCCCATGCAGTTATATCCATAGTTAACCTTTTCCTAGTAAGCTTTTTCAATTTTTTTAAAAAAATAAACACAGAGACAAAGCAAGAAGAAAGCACAGGAAAACACTGACAGCCAAACGGTACTTTATACAAGTGGGAGATTATTTGAAGAAGGGATTCTTTAAGTGTTGAGACAATTTGATTGTCGCAGCAAGGACTTTTCAAGGCTGCAAGCTAGCTTGTTTTCCTCATCCGGAGGTAAGCACTAACCACTCAGTTGTCGGAAAGCAATATAAAATGTCAGTCTTAATTCTGATTATTCACACACACACACACACACAATTTTTTTTGGCTTTCACTTAAACATCCATTCTTTTCTTTCAGGGTTGTTTTTATTACACTCCTACACCTGCTGGAAAAATATTTGCATGCAATTTGACACATTCCAGCAATGTTTTAATTCTCTGGCTTATATATTGAAGGAACAGAAAAACTACTCACAGGTATTTTAAGTTTTCGAGCTCTTCAAAGGATCCTTGTGCAATGTGCTTTATTTGATTGTTGTTCAAAAGCCTGCAGGAAAAAAAGGGAAAAGCAAGCAAGCTGCATGATCTTGGAAACTTGTTTCCAAAAATGTAACTTTTCTCATGTCTGATCATAGGATTTCTGGCTCAAATCCTGTTGGTGTTCGTGTAAGTTTTACATGAGTTGACTGCCTTTAATCACATGCGTGGCTCTTGATTGCACAATTGGCCACAACACCAAGTAGTACCTGGCACCCTGATACCTCATCCTTTAACTGCAATTCAGCACAGCAAGTTAGGCAAATCTTATGTGGGCTGAAATTTTATTTGCAACTTTGCATGCTGTCTGTAGTTTGTGTGTGTGGGACTTCTCTGGGCAGGGAAGATTGTCTGTAGCATTAACCAATTGTTCCTTCCAGACTTTGATTCCAAAGAGAGTCTTGCCTCCCTGCTGAGCATTGCTTTCTCTCTCTTTAGTTGGTTGGTCAGTCCAGCTGGTTGCTAAGTACTGTATGTGTGGAGTAAAGAAAGCAGAACGCACCAGTCTGTACTTTCAGGTATCTGTAAGTAAAGAAATTTTTTTTTCATTGTTTCTCCTACAAATGTCTCAAGAGTGCATTATTGCAACTCTGGATCCAGGTTCCAGTTAATAAGAAAGAGGTGGACTCTGGAGAACTTGTAGCGATTCTTCTCTGTGAGTTTCTGTGTTTCTACGGTGTAGCAAAAAGGCATTTTGCCAGAAATTCAAAACTCTGCAACACTGTGGACCGCAGTAGATTCTAGCCAATATTAAAGAACAATATTATTGTTAATTAAAACTCAAGAAGAGGAAGAATGATGAATGGCCAAGGGGAGACTTACGGTGACCCTCCCAGGGTGTTCTAGGTACGAAGTATCCACCTATTCCTAACCAGGCCCTCTTTCCAATGGCACAGTGTGACCACGCACAGGTTGGTCAAGGGCACATAGCCCCAACAGCCGCACACCCTCCGGGCAATCTTGGCTGGTCCCTCTCTTAGGAATCAGTGATGATGGAAGCTCTCATCTCTGAAGGTCCAGACAGGCACTAAAAACTCAGGCATTCTGAACAATAACACGACTTAACAGTCAAAAACCACCCACCCCATTTGACAGCAGCAGCAACCCCCGCTCCGTCCCTAAATGAAGTAGCTGAAAAGAAAACAGCAACACCACCCCATGCCCAAACCTTGAACTTATGTATGGCACAATCCGGAATTTTTGCCTGGGGGAAAAATGAAGTCCTCCTGGAGTGTCACTCCAAGATTCCCCACCTTTTAGGAGCTGTATGCCCTTCCCCTTACTTTTTCCAAGCTCTGCATGACAGAGACAAAGGAATTCAGACTGGCAACAAGGGGTGGTTTTTGGAGAGCTGAACTCCACTCACCCCCCAGCGCTCTAGCGTGTCTCCCCCTCAAGACCCTTATTGTTGCGTTTCCCCTTGAAAACAACAGAAACAAGATGGAACAGATGAGAGAGATCTAATGCTCTCCCTGACCCCTTCATTCAGGCGGGGGGTTAGACCAAAAAGGCACGCCGAGCTTGTGGCTGAAAGCAAGCCATCTGCACCTGCAAAGGACACGCACGACATCCCCTCTTTTCAAGCGAGGGCGGTGTCCGAGTTCGACCATCTGCCGGCCTGCTCGGGGTGGTCCAGCTCTAGGTACCTTCAGGACAAATCAGGACAGAGACGATGGGATTCCGTCCACAGCTTTGTTTACCTCCCCGCTCTGTTTCCCCCATGTGTTGTCATGGCATCCCTTTGCAGTCCCACAGCTCATGAGAAAAGGCTCCGGGTCGTGGATTACAGGCTAATCTTTTTTGGCATCGCTTTCCTGCCTTTGGCAACTAAAAATCCTAGCAGACTTGGAACCGGGCAGAGTCGGATTGGACCATCGCCGAGGACACCTCTGTGGAGGCCCACCTAAAGCTCCCCCCATCCCCGCAAAATGTTGACATAGGCTTCGGTTGTGCCTGTTTAGTAGGTGCTGCATGGATCTTATCTCCAGCACAGGGGGGGGGGGGGAATAATCCAAGGTATGGCTTAAAAACAAATTATACTAATATTTATTCTACCTCTTTTCCAGAGACTTCCCATCCTCAGGGCGGCATGCATGTTTTGAAGTTGTATGTTCCACTCTTAGACTTATTTTGAACCAAAAAAAAGAAAAAAAGGCTGTCGTACAGAGGAGGGGCAGAAATCTGCCTCCGTACTTTATGATTGTATGAGAGCTTGAGTTCCTAAATCAGGGGTAGGGGAAACGACAGCCCTCAGATGCTGTTGGATTGCAGGTCCCATCAACTCTAGCCTGTATAGGCAACGGTCAGAAATGATGGGAGTTGCTGTCCCGCAAATTCTGAAGGGGGACACACGTTTCCTTCTTTGGCTGTGCTAGATCCACACTGACGTCTTGAGCTCATTGGCAAGTAAATGAAGGCTGTGGCACCACAGCAGCGTGTGTGGGTTCTACAAACAGATACACCGGCCAAGAATCTATGTCTGGTTTAACTCAAGTGACATAACTTTTAGTAGAAAATCACTGTCTTTATGAAGCCAGCATAAGCATTTTTTGTTGTTGTTGTTACAAAACAAAGGTGTGCTGCTTATATACCACCCCATAGTGCATAAAGCTCTCTTTGGGCAGTTTACAGCATAATTATACAAGGAACACTTTGCCCCCCACCCGCAGTGAACTAGGCACTCAATTTACTGACTTGAGTCAACCTGAGTTCTGAGTCTTTACTGCAGTACAGTATTCTACACAAGACTCTTGAACTCAGCATGCAACAGGAATTGCCTACTCTGTCTTGTAAAAAGAGAAAGGTAAGGGTTCCCCTTGACAATTTGACCAGTTGTGTTCAACTCTAGAGGGCGGTGCACATCTCCATTTCCAACCCACAGAGCTAGCGTTTTTGTCCGAAGGCAATCTTCCGTGACCACGTGACCAGCACAACTTAGATACGGGACGCCGTTAACTTCCCACCGTGGTGGTACCTATTTATCTACTCACATTTTTGCATTTTGCATGCTTTCGAACTGCTAGGTTGGCGGGAGCCGGGACAAGCGATGGGGGCTCACTCCGTTGTGTGGATTCGATCTTATGACTGCTGGTCTCCTGACTTTGCAGCACAGAGGCTTCTGCGGCCAACAGTTATGCTGTTTGAGTGGTGCTGGCAATAGGACTTTGGCGAATGCCTTGGCAGTGCACAACAATTTAGTATCTGGTGGTGCAACTTAAGGACATTTATTGGATGCACATTTCAACAGCACTTGCTCCCTACCCTACTGAGTCAGGGAGGAAACTAGCTTTGGTAGAGCACAGTGCAAAGCAGCTCAAGGTTAAGTCTGTGGCATTTCTGTGTAAGGGGAAGGAACGATTTATTTCTGAAAATTCGGGGGTGGGGGTGGGGAGGAGCTTTTACCAGGCAGAGGGGAAGGACTGAGCTTCTTATATTCCTCAGTGGATAGAAGATGGTTGATATCACCGTGACTCACCAATGAGAAGAAATATGATCGGCTACCGTGACAACCATAAACAAAGCAGACCAGCTCAGTGAAAGGGGACCAGCTGGTAGTTTAGATGGCCTGGAGTTAAACCATGACAAGAAACAGTTCTCTCTGTCTGCCTCTACATAGAGGGGTTAAAATCCAGTGAAAACTGCTATCCCTCGTTGTCAACAACATTTACATTGCGGCACGATGCAAACATAGACAACAACAGCATTCTTGGCTTAGCCATGTAAACCTCCTTGGCTGAACTCTTTTTAACAAAAAAACTGGTCTGATAGTTTGAATCTCCGTTGCGATTTCTTCCGTTCTAATTGCTCCACCGTTTTAAGCCTGTTCTAAACCAGCTTGTCATGCAACTCCTTGAAACATACACGGGCTACTATTTTGCATTGTGATGTACGTAGGGTTGCCAGATACATGGGTACTAAAAGGAGGACATAGAAAGACAAAAAGGAGGACAAAGGAGGACCTATTGAATGTTTCATTTGAATCATTCCAGATTAAACCCACAATCAATACAATTTTATTACAATAGTTGCCAATAAATGTTTCTTAGTGAACCGACCAAGAAACAGTCATGTTAAAAATTAAAAATAAATTCAATAGAGGCTTTTATATTTCAAAATACTGGGGGTGGGCAGGCAGGTGGGGGCGGGGAAAGCTAGGGGGAAAGGGGTCCCTCCACTTCTCCGCCTCCCATCCAAAATTATAACATAAAATATACAAAAGCCTGACATTTTAAAGGTTTTTATCTTTGCCTGCCTCACGGAGGACATTAGGCTAAAAAGGAGGACATGTCCTCCTTTTGCCTGACATCTGGCAACCCTAGATGTACAGGGTAATGACTCACCTGTGGAAACTCAACCACTCCATGTGCTTCTCACGTACTTGAAACACCTTATGGGGGAGCCACCATATATCGGAAGCAACTGGGCAATAGCGAATAATAACAGTTGCTTTTGCAGTCCACCCTGGGAAGCTTGCGAAAACATTCTGAAGAGCTGTTCTCTCCTGTGTGCCAGGATAGACAATCCACTGCTCATGCAGCAGAACAGCTTTTTAGCAACACAATGTATTACATGTCAGTTAGACACTCCCTGGTCTGAGAAGACAAGTATGGAAGGGCATGAAGTACATAATCATCATATGCCCTCAAGTCAATTCTGACTTAGGGTAACCCTTTCCAGGGTTTTCCAGGTAAAGAATACTCGAATGTAGTTTCTATTCCCTTCTTCTTGGGACGGTGCAGCTTGCCCAAGGTCACACAGGTTGGCTCTTAGCACAGGAGTCACAGCAGGGGAATCAAACGCTCAACGTCTGGCTCAGCAGCCAGCTTCCTAAACCACTGAGCTGCCCAGCCAGCTGAAGTACATAAAGAAATCCCTAAATGAAGTAACCGCTGCTTCCTACTTTTCTTCTTCTGAAGAGGTTACTTACACCCTTCCAGTGGCGTAGTAATGTTGTGAATTTTAGGTTTGAGTTGCTGTAGGATTTAAACCAGATAGGACTTCTTGATTACCAAAGATGATGACATCTGAGTTTGCTGAGTTTCACTGTAGTCCTACTCTCTGTGTGTGTGTGTGTGTGTGTGTGTGTGCGTGTGTGTGTGCGTGTGTGTGTGTGTGCGTGTGCGCGCGCATGCGTGCGTGTGTGCACACGTGCACACTGTGCCATTTGTGAAGCAGAGTGCAGACTAGTTAGGATATGACACAGGGAGGAGGGGCAGGAATATAAAATATATTTAATATAGTTTAAGGTTAAGGTTCCCCTTGACAATTTTTGTCCAGTCGTGTTCAACTCTAGGGGGCGGTGCTCATCCCCGTTTCCAAGCCATAGAGCCAGCGTTTGTCCAAAGACAATCTTCCGTGGTCACATGGCCAGTGCGACTTAGATATGGAACGCTGTTACCTTCCTACCGAGGTGGTCCCTATTTATCTACTTGCATTTGCATGCTTTTGAACCGCTAGGTTGGCGGGAGCTGGGACAAGCGATGGGCGCTCACTCCGTCGCGTGGATTCGATCTTACGACTGCTGGTCTTCTGACCCTGCAGCACAGGCTTCTGCGGTTTAGCCCGCAGCGCCACCACGTCCCATCCATATTTAATATAGGGGATATAAAAAAGATATTGGCAGAGAAGGAGAGGTAGGCAGGGACTTAGGGAAAGAGAAAGAAGTGTCCCATACTCGTTTAGGTTCTGGATCCATCGTGACCAGTTCTCCGTCCGCTGACCTCTAGCCTGCACCCTCTTCCAAATTAACCCTGAGGGAGTGCAATCCTTGACAGAAGATAAGATTTATCACTCCAGCCTATAGCAATTAACTTCCTTCCCCCAACTGGATGAGGGGAGGACATTCCTGAAAGGAGGTTTGGTGATGAGATACCCAACCGGCCTGTTGCTGTATCCCGAAAAGACCTCGAAATGGAGAGTGTTAATAGGATCCAGATAATCTGGAAGCCAAGCCCATGAGCTATTAAAATGGTGCGATCCAAAACAAATTCAGATCTGTCCAAACGCACTGGAGCAGGTGATCCTGCTTACATGAGCCGAGCCAAAAATAAAGCTGGCCTGGAGACCCTCCTGCATACTGTTTATCCACCTACACTCTGAGCACGAGCCGAGGCTATGAAATCATTTTCAACAGAATTATTCCTGTCAGACTGAGATCACGTCGCTTGCGGTCCCTTTCGGCAATTCCTCTTTGGAGGCATAAAACATGAAGAGTCCGGGAACACTTACAGTGTGTTGAGGTTCTTCAGATTCCTGAAGGCACCAGGGTGGATGTCTCTGATCCGGTTGAAGCGCAGATCCCTGAAAGAGAGAGATTAGGAACACAGGAGGCTGTATGATAGGGAATCAAATCACTGGTTCATCAAGTCTAACGTTATCAAATCTGACCCGCTGCAATGGCTCTTGAGAATGAGGCTGATCTCTCAACTCTGCCATGAGGTTCCTGGTACCCCCCACTCACCCCGTGTGTTTCCCACACATGTATCGACCACCCCTGACCCTGCTTAGTTTATGAAATCAGACACAATCAGTGTGTCTAAGGCATGTCACTTCTTCAGCTCATTCATTCTGCCATTTACAGTTGGCTTTGGTGATTTTGCTGGTCGTCAGCCAAATCCACCATAGACACCAAGGCTCAAGATTATAGTGGGGTGAAATTTACTTGATTTTAAGATGGAGTGTTGGACTTCCCCCCCCCAAGTGATTCCTTGCTGTGAGTCCAGATGATAAAGATATCATCCATGTTTACCACACAGACAAGAGACTGTGGGGTGCAGTATCTAAGAAAACAATGTCCTTGATCCGCCAAAAATCTATTTGCATACTGTGGATTCCTATGTGCCCTGCAGTCATGCCATTGACCCGGCCACACCAGGCAGAGATTCACCTCAATCTTCTCCCTTTCTCAGCCTTCTCTTTTGCCGTCTGTCAGGACAGCCTGTTGATTTATCTGAGAAAGAAACAACCCGCTTATTTCCATTGAGAAAGACACGTGGAAACAAAACATAAAGCTTCCAGTGCCCTCTTGGCATGGTTCACACTGGCTGAAGGATGCTATAAGACACTTTGAAAGAAAAATGGTTTTTCATGCTTTGCTTTCACTCATAGGGGACTTGTGAACCACCGTTCAGACATTTCGCTTACAGCCTTCTTTTCTGCCTATGTTCCTTTCCATTTACTGTATTTTTCTGTGTATAAGATGCCCCCATGTATAAGACGCCCCCACTTTTCTAATCCAAAATTAAGAAATCTAAGTGGGGCTTAGCAAGTGTACGGGGAAAGGGATAAAAGCACTGCAGAATTGCTTTTATCCCTGCTTTCCCCTCCACTTGTTTTTGCTCTCTCCTCTGCTTACTTCCTGTATAAGACGACCCTCAATTTTTAGTCTAAAGATTTTAGACAAAAGTATAGTCTTATACACTGAAAAATATGGTAATCGAACAACTGAATTCAAAACCAAAACTCATCCTACGGAACAAAGCCCAAAGACCTACTTGGTTCACAGCTTGCTAAACAGACCACAGCTGTTGCAGTCTGCAAGCCATTGCCTGTGTCCACATCTGGGCTGCTGTGCTCTAGAAGAGCAGGCTGCGGCCAAGAGGCAACGGCTGTCATATCTACTGCATATTTTCAGAGCGGACGTATCTGTCTCTTTGCCCTCCCTGCTTTCTGTGTTTCAGAGGTTAAATGAGTCACTAGTTCGCTCAGTCAGATACAAAGCCAAGACTTCAGCCGTTTCCAGCTGTGAAGAGCAGGAACATGGCGGTTAAATGTGCCGGTCCAAAAACAACCACTGTAAGGGTTGCTCTTATGACTCTCCTTTTTTGTACCAAACTGGAACAGAGTTCTTTAAGTGACACAGTGCCCAGAATGTAATTGGTTATTTACTCCAGTGTAAATGCAATGGTTAAAAACTGCAGTGGCAAATTGGTGCTAGCTACAGTAACTGGATTGCTCAGTACTTTAGGTTTCTGGCTGTGGAGCCAGAGATTGGGAGTTCAAATTCCCTGCTGTGCCTCCTGGAAGAAGAGCCAGCCTGGGTGGCCTTGGGCAAGCTGGACAGTCCCAGAACTCCCCCTAGAGGAAGGGAAGGGTAAACCACTTCTGAGCGTTCTCTACCTGGAAAACCCTGGAAAGGTTCGCTATAAGTCAGAATTGATTGATTGATTATATTTTTTTATCTGTCTTTCTCCCAAGGTGGCTTACTTCATTAAAAGACATTATTTTCTGTTTCCCTGAGAATAAGCCCTAACCTGAAAATAAGCCCTAGCATGATTTTTCAGGATGCTTGTCATATAAGCCCTACCCCCAAAATAAGCCCTAGTGAAGTGAAACCCCACCCTCCACCCTTGTACAGCAACCAGAATAAGATGGCGTGACTATATTTTAATACTTGTAGGCATACATGGGGGGGGGGAAATAAACATCCCCTGAAAATAAGGTATAATGGTTTTTTTGGAGCAAAAATTAATATAAGACCCCCTCTTATTTTCGAGGAAACACGGTAGAAAGGGACAAATACCACACTACAACACAAGCTTGCTCTTCTACATGGTAAAGGTAAAGGTAAGGCTTCCCCTTGAAATTTAGTCCAGTCGTGTCTGACTCTAGGGCGCGGTGCTCATCCCCATTTCCAAGCTGTAGAGACAGTGTTTGTCCATAGACAGTTTCCATGGTCACGTGGCCAGTGCGACTAGACATGGAATGCCGTTATTACCTTCCCACCGAGGTGGTACCTATTTATCAACTCGCATTTACATGCTTTCAAATTACTATATTGGCAGGAGCTGGAACAAGTGACAGGAGCTCCCTCTGTTGTGTGGATTCGATCTTATGACGGTTGGTCTTCTGACCTTGCAGCACAGAGGCTTATGCTGTTTAACCCGCAGCACTACCATGTCCCATTCTACATGACACCCCTGCAAATTATCAGCAAATGGCAGTTATATCACTTTGTGGGGATCCTGTTTTCTGGCCAGGCACCCTCAATTCCTTGATTCCTTCCTTGTTGGGCTTGGTTTCGCAACACCTTTCTAGCGTGTTGATGGAGGAACAGAGGTTTGGTCTATCTTCCCATTCTCCTTTTGTTGGGGGAAAGAAGAAACATTCATCCTTTCAGATCCTGTTGGAACATAGCACCTCTGACCCCATAGTGTTGGCTATCTGGTCAGCGCGTGATGGGAATTGTAGCCAACAGAATCTGGGTAGCTGCGTATTCCCTGATCCTTCTCATTTCAAGCGATGCTTGGGGTTCAAACTGGGACTTTATGAAAGCACTGAGCTATAATCCTTCCCTTTAAAAAACCATTATAGCAGGGGGACAACCCGATAATGTCCACCTTTACCTACCTAACAGGCACCATACCTCTACATGGTTTCCATTACACCTCTAATTGTTGTTGGGCTTTTAATGCTTCATACCTCCTCTTGGATTGCTGCCTTGTCATGGCAAAGGGGCTTGAGCAACTCAGAGAAGCTATGGGCTATGCCGTGTAGGGCCACCCAAGACGGACAGGTCATAGTGGAGAGTTCTGAATCAACATGATCTGCCTGGAGCAGGCATTGGTAAGCCACTCCAGTATCTGTGCCAAAGAAAACCCCATGAACAGAAACAAAAGGCTAAAAGATATGACGCTGGAAGATGGGACCCTCAGGTCGGAAGGCGTCCAACATGCTACTGAGGAAGAGCGGAGGACAAGTACAAGTAGCTCCAGAGCTAATGAAGTGGTTGGGCCAAAGCGGAAAGGACGCTCAGCTGCGGACATGCCTGGAAGTGAAAGGAAAGTCTGATGTTGGAAAGAAAAATATTGCATAGGAACCTGGAATGTAAGATCTATGAACCTTGGGAAGCTGGAGGTGGTCAAACAGGAGATGGCAAGAATAAACATGTCACTGGAAGACATGAAGGTTCTGGACCAGGCAACTTTGATAGTGTGCACATTGGATTTTGTTATCATCAAACCACATATTTGAATGGTTGGAAAGGACTCAAAGGTTCACAGGGTCCAACTCTTTAGTGAAACAAGAAATCTGCAGTTTTAGCATCCGACAGATTGCCTTCCAACCTCTGTGGCTGTTATGTGCCATCAAATTGCTTCCAACTCATGGCAAACCTATGAACAAACTGTCCTGCCCTCAACAGCCCTGCTCACCTCCTGCAGACCCAAGCCTGTGGCTTCCTTTAAGGAGTCACTCCATCTTGTATTGGGTCTTCCTCTTTTCCTGCTGCCTTCCACCTTTCCCCACATTATTATCCTTTCCAGATAATCCTGCCTTCTCATGATGTGCCCAAAGCAGCACCTCCTGAGAAGTTTTGTCATTTTTGTCTTGATAGAGAGAGTTCAGGCTTGATTTGATCCAGGACCTACTGGTTTGTCTTTCTGGCAGTCCAGGATATCTGTAAAGTTCTCCTCCAGCATCCTATTTCACCTTCCAATGAGGAAAATTCTACCATGTTCCAGTCTCAAACAAGAACTTACTAGAACATTAAATGCTGCAGGACACGTACAGGAAAGATTGGACAAGTTATTGTTGCTGCTGCTAACATACTGTAACTCTCAGAATTAGAGAACAAAATTCTAGGGGACCTCAGCAAGGTTAGCTCGCAAGACAACCTTTCTAAGCTCTGATTTGCACACTGCAGCAACATTTACGCCGTGTGCCTGTGGAGGAATGTTTGGTAGGTTGAAACGTGCATTTGACAGCTGCTGCAGAAATTGTTTGGCAAGACCTCCTGCCAGACGCCATGGAAGACGCTCGGCCATTTGGACTGCGTGCCGCTATACTATGGAGCTTTTGTTCATTGAACTGAAAACAAGCGTACCTATTTTTTCTTCTGTCGGATGTGGGTCTCTGCTAGAAATGTGCTTTTCTCCTCCCACTGCTTTTCTCCTCTCCTTTTAATGATTCTCGGACACAGCCCCAGCTTGCTGCAGTGACTTCTTTCCTCTCTCTGTTTTGTCAGTTTCTCCATTGAAAACAGATGCAAAACATTTCCCCCTTATTCTGGCTGTACTCCCGTTGGCTTCTTGACAGGCTGAAATCACAGCCAAGCTGGTGGATGATTGGGCATTCACAGAAATCATAGAATCATGGAGTAGGAAGGGGCCTATAAGGCCATAGAGCCCAACCCCCTTGCTCAGTGCAGGAATCCAAATCAAAGGATATTTGCCAGATGGCTGTCCAATTTTCTCTTGAATGCTTCCAGTGTTGGAGTGCTCACCAGCTGCAGAGGTGACTGGTTCCATGGTCATGCTGTTCTAATAGTTAAGAGGTTTCCCCTGATATTCAACCAAGATCTGTTTTCCCGTAAAGTGAGCCCAATATTATGTTTCCTGAACTGTGGGATGATCAATCCTGCTCCTCCTCTATACAACAGTCTTTCAAGTATTTGAAAAGTGCTATCCTATCTCCTCTCAAGTCTTCTTTTCTCAAGGCTAAACATGCCTTGAGTCTTTCCTCCTAGGGCTTGATTTCCAGTCCCCTTGTTGCCCTCCTCTGAACATGTTGCAGTTTTCTGGCATCTTTGTTAAGGTGCTCAAGATGAGACCTAACCAGTACTGAATAAAGGAAGACTACTCTGTTTCCCTGAAAATAAGACCTTACCTGAAAATAAGCCCTAGTATGATTTTTCAGGATGCTCGTAATATAAGCCCTACCCTAAAAATAAGCCGCAGTTGAGTGAAGCCCACCCTCCACCATTGTGCAGCAACCAGAAGAAGAAGATGTGACTGTATTTGAATGAACGTAGATTATACATGAAAAAAAATAAGCATCCCCTGAAAATAATCCCTAATGTGCTTTTTGGAGCAAAAATTAATATAAGACCCTGTCTTATTTTCAGGGAAACAGGATAATACTTCATGGGATTTGGAGACTAGATTCGTGTTAACACAGCCTAAAATTGGATTTGCCTTTTTTGCAGCCACATTGCACTGTTGGCTCATACTCAGCTTGTGATTTACAACAATTCCAAGATCCTTCTTGCTCATAGTATCATAGTATCCTTCAGCTTGTAACTGTGTATTTTTTTTCTTCTAGGTGCAGAACTTTCCACTTATCCCTGATAATTTTCATTCTGTTATTTTCAGCTCAGCGCTTGCATCCATCAAGATCTTCTTGAATTTTTATTTATTTATTTATTTATTTATTTATTTATTTATTTATTTATTTATTTATTTATTTATTTATTTATACCCCGCCTATCTAGTCAATTGTGACCACTCTAGGCGGCTTACAACATAAACTTAAAAAATAAACATTTTTGTTATTGTCTTCCATCATATTAGCTATTCTGCCCAACTTTGTGTCATCCGCAGATACTACAATCACTACACTTCCTCATCCAAGTCATTGATAGAGATAGGCACTGCCGGTTCCATGGTTTGTGCTGGTTCGACCTTTGGATGAACAGGTGTGTGGTGTTCCCAGCCCTGCCTCCTCTGGCAGACCCTCATTCAAAGGCAGTGCCCTCGCTTCCCTGCCCTGCCTCCTCTGAGCACCACCTCTGAGCGGGCTGTCACCAAAGAAGGTAGGGCTGAGAAATGCTGAACACTTGTTCATCCAAAAGATTAACCTGCAGTTGATGCCCATCTCTAGTCATTAAGAAAAATATTGACGAGCACCAGGCCCCAGACTGAGACTTGCGGTAATCCACTTATTACCTCCTCCCAGTTTGAGAAGCCATTGATCAGCACTCTGAGTACACCAAGTGTGTGTCCCCCTGTTTGATCCAGCCCACTTTGTCAAAAGCCGTATTGAAGACAAGATATATTATGTCTACAGCATTCCCACCATCTACCAGGGAGGTTACCTGATAAAAAACTGAGATAAGATTAGTTTGGCAGGATTTGTCTTATTACTGCAGCATTTTCAAGGTGCTTGCAAAGTGACGACTTTATAATCAGCTCGAGAATTTTCGCTGGGATTGATATCAGAGTAGTTTTCAGAAGACAGATGACTCCTCCAGTCATCTGGCACTTCACCCATTCTCCATGATTTCAAGAAAACAACAGGCAATGGTTCTGAGTTTTCTTCAGCCAGTTCCTTCAATACCCTTGGATACAGTTCATTGGCCCCTAGAGATCTGAACTTGTTCAAAGTACTTGACAATTTGTCTATCAATCTTAAACAGCAATCCTGTCCCCTCCATTTGTACTTCACATTTGCCAAGAGGATCATAGATTGTCTTTTGGGAAAGACCTTTCTTTCTGTTATTATTTTGCCATCCCTGCTGAGTAACTGAGCCAATATTTCTTTTCTCTGTCTTCTGCTATTCTTGTACCTGTAGATTTTTTTTGTTGCTTTTAGTGCCTCTTGCTAACCTCAGCTCATTCTCAGCTTTTGCCTTTCTAACGCTTTCCCTGCAATTCTTTGCTATATGTCTGTACTCTTCCTTTGTGGCCTGGCCTTCTTTCCACTTCCTATGTGTGTCCTTTTAAAAAATTATTAGGTCCTCCCTGAGATTTTTGTGATGCCACAGTAGTTCCCCCTCTCCCCCTATCTTCCACCTTTTTTTTTCCTTGTTGGAATTATTTATAGTTGTGTCTTTAGAATTTCCTTTTTAAGAAACTCACACTCATCTTGGGCTTCTTTCCCTGCTAGTCTCTCCTGCTATGGGACCTTACGTATCATTGCTCTGAGTTTATTAAAACTGGCTAATTGTTCAGAGTTTATTAAAATTGTTCAAAAAAGAAAGAGAATAGAAAGAGAAGGGGAGTCACACTGTATGTCAAAAGTACATATTCTTGCATAGAATTACAGGAGGATGAGCTTGGTTGGTCCATTGAGAGGATTTGAATTAATCTAATAGGGGTGAAAAACAAAAGGAATGTGGTTGTTGGAGTTTACTACCGAGCACCCAATCAAGAGAAGATGCAGATTAAACCCTTGAAAAAAATTTTTTGCAAGGATTTCAGACACATGATGTAGAAGTAATGGGAAATTTCAATTGTCCCGATATCTGTTGGGAGGCAAATACTGCCAAATATAGGCCTTTCCGATAATTTCTTGGCTGGAATTGCTGATAATTTTCTCCTGCAAAAAGTAGAGGAAGAAACCTCTATAGGAGTAGCTATTCTTGACTTGATTCTAACCAATCAAGATGACTTGGAAAAAGTGACAGCAAGAGGACCTGGGGGTGGGGGGGAAGTGACTGTGTTCTTCTCTCCTCATCTCCTGGTCTCAGCTCGCAATTAAAAAGATTAAAGAGAAGATAGGATGAAGTGTAAAACGATGTTAGAAAACACACATGTATTTGCTTTTGGAGTTAAAGAACTTGTATATACAGTGGGTCTTGACTTGAGAACTTAATCCGTATTGGAAGGCAGTTCTCAAGTCAAAAAGTCTGTAAGTCAAGTCTCCATTGACCTACAGTGCATTGAAAACCGATTAATCCCGTAACAGGCCGTTTTTGTTCCATTTTGGTTTTTTTCTGGTCTGTAAGTCAAATCTCAGTCTGCAAGTCAAACCTAAATTTTGCGGCCAGAGAAGTCTGTAACTCAAAAAGTCTGTAAGTCAAGCCGTCTGTAAGTCAAGGGTCCACTGTATGGCAAATGTGTGAACACCAAAGGCTCCCTTTAGTTGTTAGACTCAGCTAGAACAGACCATTGAATGAATGGGAGGGTGTTGAGTCAACACCTCTACAACCCCTGTTGATATACTCAGCTCCAAGAAAAGCAAAGGGAGACAGGAAAGCCTCTAATTGACATCTCTGGTCTAGTTGTCTTGATGAGGTTTAATTCCTACCCACCAAGCAGGTGAGTGAATTTAAGTAGCACATCTGATATCCTAATGACTTAGTAAGAAACGAATTCCCTGAAGAAATAAATCACATTTCCCCTTCCCGGTTGCATAAAGATCTGTCCCAGACATCTACTGATATTTAACAGTTTATCCTCCAACACTACCCTTTCTCACAGAGCTTTCGTTTCATGCCCTGCATCTTCATGTCCTATCTTCAATAAAATCTCAGTGTAGATAAAACTACATGTGCAAATAATTCTTCCCTCATTATGGGGGAGTCCTTTCCCCATGTCAAATGATTCTTTCCAAGCCTTCTGGTGCCAAGGGCCTCTGTTTCTCTATTCCCCTTAATCGTTTGAAAATTCTTCTAGGGTTCTGTGCCCCTGAGTGGTTCTATATCAACAATATTCCTTTCTTGAGAACTGCCTTCCAATACGGATTAAGTTCTCAAGTCAAGACCCACTGTATATACAAGTTCTTTAACTCCAAAAGCAAATACATGTGTGTTTTCTAACATCGTTTTACACTTCTAGGGTTCTGTGCCCCTGAGTGGTTCTATATCAACAATATTCCTTTCTTGGTCACCAGGGCGTACAAACTATTTTTTCTTTGGGGATTGAAAATTGTATGCCCTGCATCATAGTATAGATTTCCTTTCTAGAGAGCACGGCTAAACACTTCCAATTTGCAAAATGCCTCTGAATGTTGAATGGTTTTTATTTTGCTACCACAATAAATCTGCAAGGCATCACCAGTCACAGAGCATGGTCAGAGTTCCTGCTCCTGTCCTCTGAAGATGCCGGCCACAGAGACTGGTGAAACATCAGGAAGAACAACCTTCATAACATGGCCAAAGAGCCAGAAAAACCCACAACAACTATCACCAATCCTTCAGCACCCAAAAGACAAAGTTAAGAGAAAGCATTCTGCACAAGCTCATGCGGTGAGTTGGTGGCAGACGGCGGACTTGACCCCAGGCTTGACAGATCCAAAGTCTAGCTTTCCGTGCACTTCACCAGACCAGTTCTTTAACCATCCTACACATGCAGTGTGATCAGGTAACCGAGGACAACAAGGGGGTCCCAAAGAAAACGGATACTTACAGGACATTTGTCTGAGGTGGGACTTCTGGAACAGCTTCGAGGACCAAATGCATACATCGAACGGTGGTCCTAAAACACAGGCAACGGCTGGGACAGGAACTGGTTGAGACAGGTAAGAAGAGCAGAAGGCAGAAGATGCTCGGGAGGCTTGTGAGTTCGCCCAGCATGGTGTTTGCTGGCATGCAAAGGTTCTTTTTAAGATTCCGAGCTGCAAAGAAGGAAAAGGGAACTTTTTTTCCCCAAGCCTGAAGGGCCAGGGAGGAGGAGGAGGAGGTGGTGGTGGAGGAGGAGGGGAATGCACAGACATGTGTTTCCAATTACGTCAAGGCAGTTTGACAGGCCCGCTCCCACCCTCTCAGCTCATGATGCACATACAACATCCCAGGCGGAGACCGACGACCCTGGTCGGGCTCCGTTTAGCTGCAGCCGATTTTTAAAGCAGATTCGGCGGCTGCTCTTGGCTCCCTGCCTGGTGGGAAAGATTTCGGCCTTGGTGGCAAGAGGGGTTTGGAAACTCCAAAGGGTGGTGCAATCTTACTTTGCAAGGAAACATGGGAGACCCGACAGCTTTTTGGAAGACAGTGCACGGTGGGATGACAAAACCCTCAGGGCCTGGGAGATCTGCAGACATCTTCCCTGTCTCCTCTAGCCAAAGGGATCGGGGGAAGGTATCCCACAAGAGCAAGGCAGGGCCCATCTTTGTATAGGTAAAGATGTGCCAATGGAACCAGTTTCCATTCTTCTTCTGAAGAAAAAAAAAGCTATCTTTGTTCTCTGCCCAAAAGATGCTCTTTCGATCAGAGTCTTTGTGTTACAGGTGCGTGAAGGTGACAGTGGTTCCAGATTTGAAGTACACAGTCAGGAATGTAAAGGCCCATTTGGGCTTGCTCCAACATGGTTCACTGCTTGACATGCAACACTAAACATGCTCCTCCTCCTTAAGGTACATGGTATTCCTGGCTGAGAGGAGGGTAAAGCTGCATTTTCTTTTCCTCATAACAATTCCCAGGTGCTCATCTCCATTTCCAACCCATAGAGCTAGCATTTGTCCACAGACAATCCTCCATGGTTACGTGGCCAGCGTGACTAGACACGGAACGCTGTTACCTTCCCACCATGGTGGTACCTGTTTATCTACTTGCATTTTGCATTTTGCATGCTTTCAAACCGCTGTGTTGGCGGGAGCTGGGACAAGCGACGAGCTCACTCCGTCGCGTGGATTCAATCTTATGACTGCAGGTCTTCTGACATTGCAGCACAGAGGCTTCTGCAGTTTAACCCACAGCGCCACCACGTCCCTCTGCATGAACAAGACCCTAGGCTTAATTTCTGGTGTCTTCAGTCAGAAGGATCAGGTAGCAGGGAGTTTGAAAGAGTTTGGGCAAAGAGGTTGATCTGGTGTAAGGAAACACTCCTTAGAAAAGCAAAGCAAAAGATATACCACCCCATGGTGCTCAAAGCTCCCTCTGGGTGATTTAATATCTAACTATGCAGCTTACATATAAATTTACCACCATCAGAAGGATGGAAGGCTTGAGCCAGTTATGTGAGCCTACTGGGATCAAACTCAGTTCAGTTCAAGAGCAGAGCCTTGAGTGCAGTAATGCAGTTTAACCACTGCACCATGAGGCACAGAAGAAGGTAGTTGAATGGTTGTTGTAGGTTTTTTGGGCTGTTTGGCCGTGTTCTGAAGGTTGTTCTTCCTAACGTTTCACCAGTCTCTGTGGCCGGCATCTTCAGAGGACAGGAGTCAGAACTCTGTCTGTGCTCTGGTGCAGTTCGTGGGGTAGTTGAATATCTAGGACAGCTATGGAAATAGTGCTACTCCCAGAAAGGCTACAGGTGAGTCTTGTGAGATGAACTGATCCACCCTAATGTTCTTGTTTAGTGCTTTTGGCCTGGATTGTTTCACTGCCTGAGATGGAGCAGCATATTGTGCTCCCCCCCCAACCATTTTCACAGTAACCACCCCATGTACAGAACTGGCTTTAGTGTGGAGGTGCAGAAACCTTAGCTTTCCAGAGATTTAGGGCTTCAGTTTCCCTAATCCCTTACTGTTGGTCCTGCTAGCTGGGGCTTGGGAGGAGTTGCAATCCAAGCCATCTAGAGGGCTACAGGGTCTCCACCTCTGCTGTAAGCGGGCATTTTATTTCAGACAAATAGTAGACAGATCAAGCATAAATTCATAATATCCTATCAACGGCTGGGTAGCTCAATAGTTTAGGTCTCTGGCTACGGAGCAAAAGGTTGGGGGTTCAATTCCCCTTTGTAGCTCTTTGACTAGGCCTGGAGTCAATGATTTATACCGTCTCTTCCACCTCTGCAGTTCTAAAACGATGATGATAATGATCCACTCTCTTCTAAGTCTCCTTCTCTCTCTTCTTGTAGGGTGAAGACCAGAACTAAAAGAATGAACCCAAGGCCAGAAAGAAAACGTTGTCGTATCTTCTGGGTTCCTGCATGTCTCATTCTCATACCATTGAGTCCAAGCCCCTGCACAAGCCAGGAATCCAAATTGAAGCAGATTTGCCATGTGGTTGCCCAATATTCTCTTGAATGCCTCCAGTGTTGGAGTGCTCGCTGCCTCCTATTATCATGGGTTCCATCTTCATACCACTCTAACACTTTGAATGTTTTTCCTGATTGTTGTTTAGTCGTTAAGTCGTGTCCGACTCTTTGTGACCCCAATGGACCAGAGCATGACAGGGCCTCCTGTCTTCCACGGCCTCCCGGAGTTGGGTCAAATTCATGTTGGTTGCTTCGATGACAATGTCCAACCATCTCATCCTCTGTTGTCCCTTTCTCCTCCTGCCCTCACACTTTCCCAAACATCAGGATTTTCCCTGATATCCTGCCTAAATCTGGCGTCCTGTAGCTTGATCCCACTGTTACATGTCTTGCACTCTGGGATGATCGAGAACAGATCCTGCCCCTCCTCTGTAGGACTACCTTTCAAGTCTCTGAAATGTGCTCTCCTATCTCCACCCAGTCTTCATTTCTCAAGGCTAAAAAGGCCCAGTTCTTGCAGTCTTTCCTCACAGGGCTTGGTTTTCAGTCTCCTGATCATCCTTGTTGCCCTCCTTTGAATTCGCTCCAGTTTCTTTCCATTTGGGACTGATTTTAAAAAAAAAGCTGGGTTAGGGGGACTGCAGTCACCCCTCAGCTTCTACTGCCCGAGGCACCAGCCTTTCCCTACTTCATAGTTGTTTTGGCTGTGTTTCACAGAATATTGGAACTCTTTTCCTGCATTCCTTACTCGGAAATTTTGGGAGTGTGAAATGACCACTTCTTTTTGTCGTTTCCTTAAACTTTCAAAGCCTTCAGTTGTCTTTGCTTGCTCTCTCCACCACCACCCTGCCCCGCTGTTCTCTCCTTAGAACTCGGTGACCCAAACCAGACAAATTGCTCCAGTTAAGACCCTGCTAGTGCCAAGAAGACCAGCCGTCATGAGTTTTGGGGGGATTATTCACACTTGGCTGGCCTCTGGGCATTAACAAACCTTAATTCACTTTAATTGTTGGAGCAGAGAACCTCATGATAAGCATTGGATACATTCATGAAAAGCATCTTGCATTTTGTTATTGGAGTAGAATGTTATTTATGTAGTGCCTTGGTTGCACATTTTATGGATGAAACATTCAAAAGAGGGGGTGAGGGGAGGTGGAAGATGCCAGCAGAACTGTGCCCCATGGAGCTTACAGACAGGTGAACGGCTCGTAACTAGGGGGCAAGTGGGCAGTAGACGGGGTGGAGGTGGTAGCTTCCCCTTTCCTTAGGCATGTACTGGAAAAATGAACCATAAACTAGTTTGCTATTCTGGGGAATTTGTATGTAGCCATGAATCATCATGAACTGCGATTTATTTTTTTGTTTGTCTCTTCGTTCGTTTAGTCGTTTAGTCGTGTCCGACTCTTCGTGACCCCATGGACCAGAGCACGCCAGGCCCTCCTATCTTCTACTGCCTCCCGGAGTTGTGTCAAATTCATGTTGGTCTCTATTCGTAACTTTTTGGTCTGGGTTGGTTCAATGGTAATGTTACTTTGTAGACAAATTATAAAACACTGTTATTAATACTAGACCTCCAATGTTTTAATTGTTATGAATTATTTTTGTGGTTGGACATAATGAAGTTTTTCTGTGACATTTCTTCTGATTCGTATGTATTGTTCTGCAGGGGTCTCAAACTCAATTTCCCTGGGGGCCGCTGGAGGCAGAGTCTGGGTGAGGCTGGGCCGCATCAGATTTTCCGCCAAGCAGAGGAGGGAGCGCCAGCGACTGCCTAGCTGGGGGGGGGGGAGGAGGGCACAACATAAATTTTTTTAAAGGAGGTGGAGCTCCCCACAGGTGCGTGTGCCCACGCACACAAACACATACACACGGAGGTCTGGCAACCTTCCTCTGAGGAAGGTGCATTCAGCAGCAGCAGCTACCACCACCACGACAGAGGAGCAAACTGCGAGGTGAGCCCAGGCAACCTCCAGAGCTGAGGCGGCTGAAGCAGGATGAAGAGGAAGAGGAGGAAGCACTGCTGGGCGCTGAGGCGGCCACTGGCCAGGCTGGTACTGGGGGTGCCGAGAGAGAAAGAGCCAGAAAGCTGCTTTCCTGGAAGAGGCGGCGGCAGCAGCTGCTATTGGCGGCTTGGAGACGCTCTTCGAGGATGGGCCAGGAGTGAGCTCCCCTCTTAGGCATCGCTCGGCAGCAGCTCAGGTGCTCAGGGAAAAGGTCTGGCAGTGCGTCTCGCTCGCCGGTTCTCCCCCAAGACAGCGCCTCTTGCACCCTCCATCTAGAACTGCAGCCTGCCAGCTGGCACAGGTGGGCTGGCTGGCAGGCTGAAGTTCCGGGTGGAGGGTGCAAAAGGTGCTGTCTTGGGAAAGAGCCGGCCAGCGAGGTGAGACCTTTTTTGACTCTTGACAGCAGAGGACCCGTGGGCGATTCGGGGGGGGGAGCAGGCAAGGTGGGGGCCACAAACTATCATCCGGTGGGCCGCAAAAGGCCCCTGGGCCGCATGTTTGAGACCCCTGGTTCTCGGTCAGTACTGTGTTGATTGATTAAGAAATCCTGATTTACGGCTGAAGGGAAGCATCAGTGGGGATGCAAACAGGGAAGTTAACACATACAGAAGGTTCTGATGACTGTAATTGCCAGGCTTGGCCTCAGAGCCTCGGCAATTTTTCCATACCCATTTCGTAGTGCAGGTGAAACTTTGATTTTTCCCAGTCGCATTATACAAAGCAGACCTACGACTGTGTGTACTTTGTGAATAAATGAACGTAAAAGAGCTTGGGTACCGTTCAAGCTGAGGACTACTTGGTTAAAGTCAGTCTTCAGAGATCCATTGGGATCTGCCAAGGAGGCCCTCCTTCTTTGTCAGGCCAAGAGCACATGGGACTCCCGCAGCTAGAGACAAAACGCTAAGTGGGGTTCAACTTTTCCGCTAGAGATGACTCAGCGGACGAGTTTGCTTAAGCTCAGAAATTGACTCATGACTCGGTTGGGGATTAAGGAAGGAAGCAAAGCTTTCTCCAGGCTGGTTTCAGGGAAATCAAAACACTAGGGCTGTTGGGTTTCCTTTGTAGTATATGTCTTGGTTCACTTGCATGAATGATAGGGAGCGACCCCTCTGGGATGTTTTCTCAAGCAGCGCTTGTTGTTTGCATTGCGGGAGGACATCGTGACTTGTGCATCAACTGAACTATAGGTTGGACATGTTGCTTTTCGAGGGTGACTCCTTCCAAATCCCAAGCTAGCTTGATCTATATTGGCGCTGGCTGGGATATTCTGGGAGCGCCAGTCCCCTCTCCCCGAATAACAACCCCAAGCTCTGTGCTCATGCGCTAGCTGGTGGTTGTGTTAGGCTTTGTGATACACCTCCTCTGGTAAACTATAGTCTGCCCCGGCTCGGCCAGTGGACAGCTATACTTATATATAAATAAGGAGTTACTCTGCAGATCTTACCAATTCATCATGTCACTTATATTTCTCCTGATGCCAAGACTGAAGAGTTTAAGTTTGCAATGCTCTCCCTTTTTAAAAGTAGACTCCAGGTGCAAATATAAAATTAAAAAAAACACACCTCTGGACTTAAAATGGACTTCTGAGCCCCATAATAGAAATGTTTAGTCCTTCTGCACAAAATCTGCTCAAAGCTGGCTCCCAAGTTGGTGGCAGGGGTGGACAGATTTAATCACATCTCCCCAGTCTGGCTCGCCTGCAGTAGCTCCTGATTGACCCAGATTAGGTTCAAGGTTTTGTTAACTTATAAAGCCGTTTACAGTTTGGGACCACATTACCTGTTGGGAGTGTCTTCCCCCCAAGGTCTTCTTCCCGTGTAACGAGATCCTCTCAGGCCGCGCTCCTCCAGGTGGCCACACAGAAGGAGGCCAAAATATCTTCCACAAGACATAAGGCCTTTTGGGAGGTGGCATCATTGTTGTGGAACCAACAACAATGGTCCCCTACTTCTCTAGTTTTATGAGGATGCTGAAAACGCTTCTCTTCTAGGAGGCTTTTGAAAGCAGCCTCTTTTGAATTCCCCGGGCCCTGCTCCATCATCTGCACTCATGCTGGTTTTCTCGTGTCATTTTATGTTACGATCGATGTTTTAAACATTGTATCTTGCTATCTTAACTATTTACAGAATGTTTAGCTGTACAGGGAAGTTCATGTGTTTTTTATGTAAACACCAAGAATAGTGCTGTGCACTCACACGGTGGTATAAAAGCACCAAAATGAATGAATGAATGAATCTTTCTCTACGTCAGAGATACAAAATGGAGAAGAATGGGATGGAGGCAAGAAGCAACTTTTTCTTGCTGCTAGTCCTAAACAACTCACCCCTGAAGATCTGCCGTGTTTTTCTGTGTATAAGACTATACTTTTGTCTAAAATCTTTAGACTAAAAATTGAGGGTCATCTTATACACGGAAGTAAGCTGAGGAGAGAACAAAAACAAGTGGAGGGGAAAGCAGGGATTAAAGTGATTCTGCAGCGCTTTGATCCCTTTCCCCCTACACTTGCTAAGCCCCACTTATTTTTCTTAATTTTGGGGGCATCTTATACATGGGGGCATCTTATACACAGAAAAATACTGTACTTCATAACTCATATATCTTCCACCCATCCCTGACTTACACCACCATCACTCATATGTGAAGTAGGAAAAATGGAGATTGGGAAAAAGAGAATCAACAAATGCAGCTTTTTAGATGACAAAACAAGAGATGAAGGGGCTACATCTCTGTGGAAGACAGAATACTTCCCCTGGTTCCCTGGCACTGCATGGAAGGACAACCATACAAATAATAAACACATGTTTGCCTTGTAGCCTGACACTGGAGCCTTTCTAGCTTACACTTCCATGTTCTGAGTCTCAAACAAGCTGCTGTTTATTTTCCTTGGCCCTTCTACAAAAATCAAGGACAAAGTTCTCTGGAAATAATCCCCAGTTTTAGGATTCCTGCAATGACTGGGAAAGAGCAACCTCAAGCATCAAGAATGGGCCTAACTTCTTTTTGGAAAGGCTGAAACCCCCTACCACCAAAGCAGGAGATATGTGCCATGTTTAGCTTTGCTCTCTCACTACCAGTATCAAAATAACTACTGTATAGGCATTCAAGCTGCTATAAAACCATTTCAAAAAGGCATTCTCCAAATTCAGGACAAGCATAGCAGCTTCTTCTTTGGTGGTATCATTTTGCAACAGGGGTGGGAGAATGCCTAGTTGATTGCCCGCCCCCACATCAAACACTCATTACTTGTGGAAGGCTTCTGCAAAAATAGGTCTTGTTTTGAGACACACACACGAGAAAAGTCCTATGGATCAGGGCATAGGACAATGGCCTCGTTTCCCAGAATTTCTCCCATCCTGTTGCTTTGCAGGAACTGGCATCCAGAGATAGTCCTGGAGGCAATACACAGCCATCAGAAGTACCACCCTTTTATAGGATCATATTCCACAGATTTGTCTAATCTCCTTTTAGAGCAACTTGGGTCAAATACTGGATGCTCTGACTTCCAAGAAGCTTATGACTAGAAAAAAAAATATGTATCTGGAATTAAACATCAACTGTGCCCTGTGACACAGAAAAATATTCTTGTGCCAACCCATAAAAACATTCATTTCTTCCTACCCTGGAATTCACACCCAGAGAGATGGAGCAAGTGCCTGTCATGAACCCCCCCCTCACCATTCAACACCCCAATCTCCTTTTCTCACTTTCAGGACCTCACCCTCCAGCTTTGCACACTGCTAATGTGGCACTGAAGACCTGCTACCCTCACAGAGGCAGGTGGTTTAAGAATGTTGGCCACCATATGCTTGGCAAGACAGAGCAGGGTGAAGGAAAAAGTTAACGCCATTTCTACCTGGAAGTGATAATGAAGGGGACACTTGTTCACGACACCTAGCTTCATGTCCTTGTCTAGAAGAATGGCAGTGCCAGTTCTGGACCACAGCAGGGGCGTCCGCCCTAACTGCACACTTTTTTGGAGGCTTCCCAACCTGAAACAGGCCGGCCATCATCATCACCATATATGGATTACAGAGTCTAAAAACTGCTGCGGATAAATATTTGCTGCAAAGGAGGCTCAACATTAAACCACAAGTACTGAGGCAGACTTAGAACGTGACCATGTTTATTGAAATGGACATTTATTTTGACAAAACTTGCATTTTGAAATAAAATTTCAATTCTGAACCACTTCTCTATGCGTCAGAAAGTCACTTTCCCCCAATCTTTGTTTCTACAGCTATTTACATCTGTAGCAATCACAGGAAAGCAAAATCTTGGTAGGAAAACATCTTCTGCATGTGAACAACTTGTTAATTCTATCAAAAGCTACAAAATAACAACATGAGGCTTAAATGCAGATATGTGGAATTGCTAACAGCAGACAATTCATGGGCGCTTTTTAAAAAACAACAACGTATTTTACAAAATATAACGCCAGCAGCTAGAAGTTAGATGTACTAAGAATATCCACTGATTGGATTAATGTGTAAATGCTGGTGTAATAAGAATACCACACTGACAATTCTTCTCCTGTATACAATGCTACAGCCTATGTTATTTCATAGCAATATGCTGTGTGTACACACACATTTGCCTATTTGCTACCTTTGCATTTGGGTAATATGACAACTGGACAGATCACAACTGCTCAGAAATGTACCTTTCAACTGAAACAAAACCCCTATATGATGGTATAGCATATTCTATGCATTAACTAAGAAAACGATAGGGTGATGAAGGACGTCCCCTGACACAGTGCCTTTCGCAAAGTTGTGGGGGGAAGAGAAGTCCAAAACGCTATTAAGGAAGACGCCTCTCCCTTTTAGGGCAGATTTTTGCCAATACTTCAAAAAGTCTTGCTTACCAGCTTATTTGGAGACTACATGAAAGTTAAGGAGAACTAGTTTCTCCAACCAATTGTCCTTTTGAGGAAAAAGACTTGCCAATGAAAAGACACGTAACCACAGAAGGCTTTGAAGAGTTGTTTCCAGTCACAGGAGAGACAATACTAGACCACATGGATCAATCATCTGACATGCTATAAGGCAGCATCACATGGATTTAGAATATTTCACTGTTGAAAGTATCATTTATAGAATTCAAGGTAAGTTAAGGATTCTGACAGTTCTCTCTCTCTCTCTCTCTCTGTGTATGAGAGGGAGAGAGAACGAGGTATTACACTTTCAGCTGTTACTTCACAAAGAAGATGCCTTTTGAATGCACAAGGTACAAAAATGGCGATTTGTGTTCCACCAACAATTGGGACGAGGAGGGTTGCCTTTAAATTCTCAGACAGGACAAGATGAAGTGGGCAGACACACAACACCCGGCGGCTATCCGTGGCTTCAGATGGACTGTAAAAATGCATCTGCTAACCTTCTGGGAGACCACAGTACAGTACAATGTGGGGAATACCTTTTGTGCACCACAGGCCTGGACTTTGAAGTATTTTGAGAAATCATTGACTCCTATGTAAGACAGTCCTTCCTTTCTCTGTAACTTACGGAGACACTAGCAATGGGACAAAGGTTTCAATGTTGAATCAAAACACCAACCTCAAAGGCAATGAAAACTAATTATTAAAACTCATTCGGCAATATTTAGTATTTCTTGCCAGTGCTGGAAGGAAACGTCCAGAGTTTCAACGGGGCCCAGTTTTATTTCTCTATGCTCCAAATTCTTAGGCTAAACAACGGTCATAACAGTGGGTTCATCTGCAGCAACGAAATTCTATTGTTTATGTTAGAGGCTTACAACATGCATACCTGGAGTTAACCTCTAGAGAAAGGTAGTTTGTGATGCCAGTGGTGATGCTACGTTGACTAACACGTATTTGTCAATCACACTGGCTGAATATAAATTCTCATCCAGAATTCCTTTTGGCCATTCCTCTCTCCAGCTGGCAATAAGGGAGAGCTGAAGCCAGAGTAATGGGAGGTGAAAAACAACTAGATGCTGGGAGTAGAATCAGGTTCCTAATTGAGCACGTGCTTCAGGAATTATGATTCTGTTTGATTGTGCTGATTATACAGAAATGTCTACATGTGTCCTTGGGTTTTGTTTTTGATTTCTGTATCTTTTAAGTCTGTGCCTAGAGATCTGTCTCTGTGATTTTTCTACCTTGCAGAACCTTTTATTTGAATGTGTTACATTAGGGAAAAAAAACATTTCTTCGTAGAAATAATCTAGCCTATCCATAACCATTCTGCTGGTTTCATGCACCAGGGAGTTCCCCAGTTAAGGAAGCATGCCACTTGGCTTTGAATTTCTTTGGGGGTTTTAATTTTGTTCATCCTACTTTCCAGACCCGGGAAAGGGGATAAATCTTCCCAAATGTTGATAAGCAGGGGATCTGTTTCGGATGGATGAGGGAGAAGAACTGGTGGCAGCAACTAATTTCAGGTGAGATACCAGTAAGCTTGCCCGATCATGGAATAAGCTTTACATGGCAAGATAGTCCTGAACCAAACAGGCTTGTAATAAAAGAAGAAAGTCATTGTTGAAAACTGACCAATCTCTGTTGATTTTTCTTTTTCTTTTGGTTTTGGTTTCAAACATAGAATTATACTGAAAACCTTTCTGCTTTCTTGGTGGATCATAGAAAAAGCTGACCAACCCCAGTCAAATGGCCTGAATTGGCTAAAAAAATAATAATTCACAATTAAGCAATTAGTACACCTGGAATGTTCTGTGATGTACTGAATGTATATCATCATATGCAATGTAGTTAATATGCTGTTTGTAATCCTGAAGATGACAGGATGTGTTTTCCTGTCGAAAGCTTGACCTTTTGTTGTTTTATTAAAGTTTTTTTTTATTGGAAGCTAAACCTGTTAAGTTTATTGAGACAATTCAGCCTGTTTGACTGAAAAGTTCTTTGGAAGTTCTTTCTCAGCTCACTGTTACAGAACCAAAGGAATTTGGAAGCTAAAATCCTTTTGGGATGTTAACATTTCCTTAGGGAGCAGAGGCCACCAGGAATTTTATTCTCTTCTCTCTCCCTCCCCAACCCCCTTTCCACATTCTCACCTGGCTTTTTGAAATGTAAGGGCTAGGAGCCATTGGAGCTGACAAGTAGAACAGCTCTTGTGGGCAAAGCTTCACAGCTGTTTTTTTTTTCTTTTCATTTTTTTCCTAGCCTATCCTGATCACAGGATGAGAAAGAGAAGTTCAGGACTCTGTGGACCTGAGATAAAGCCCAAATTCCTGAACCACAAAAGAAATACATAAAAGAAAAGGCTGCTGATTCAGCCACACACACGCAAACTCAGATCAACTGGATGGTGAAGAGAGAGGGGGGCTGTGGAAGAGGTAACTGTTATTTATCACCCTACCCCTCCATTAAGTCTATCCCAAACACCTGAGCTGGCAGAAATGATAAAAGTGTGAGATGTCAGAAGCCAAAAACTACAAGAAGATAGCAAAAATCCTACCAGCATTAAAGAAAAAATCAACTACTGTCTGTTAAGCATATGTTTCTACACTATCAAATAATAAATTTATGTAACTGGTTAAAGGGGGGGGGGAAATCAGACCAGGATACCTATATAGAGTAGCTTCTTGCTCTTTTAGTACATGACGGGCACATCCATCTTTTTACAACACACCCATCTTTTAAGCAACATGTTCATCTTTTTACATTTTTATTTAACTGGCTCTAGTTTCTGGCCACTCTGAGAAAACTGAACCAACTTAAAAGAAAACCAGGTATTGCTTCAAATTAGAAAAATGCCCAGCATTACATACCTAGTTTGGCAGTCATGCAACAGACCCTCAGAAAGATCTTATGACTTTTAAAGAATTGACACTTCCTTCTCTGATACTTTTTTTTCTAACCACTTCATACTCTTTCAAATGTAACCACAAATTGGATGACCCTAAGAATTTTTCAAGTTACCAGTCCTGCAGTACAAAGCTCTGCATTTTGTTTGTTTCAGTTTGAACCCTGTGCGACCTCTTTTCCTTTCCTTCTACTGTAACAAGAAGAATTCTCATAAGTATTTTTTTTTTGGAGATCACACTGATTCACCGGGAATATTACTCTTCCTTGTAAAGAAATGGTTTGCCTCAACTACCTCCTTGCAGATAAAAAAATGAACTTTAACAGGACACCCAACGTTTGTCCCAAAATCTGAGTCTATCTTTTTGTTGTTGTTGCAGCAAATATTCTGCTTTTTGTGTGTGGGGTATTTGAAAAACCAGGCCCCACTGAGCCAGATTCCATCACTATGCTCAAGATAATTTCTGAAAATGCCACTTGGGAAAAAACCAAACAAAAAACCCCCCCTATAGCTGAGAAATCCACAGATGTTTCAGCAAAGTTGTGCTTTTCTTTCCCCTTTGGTTTTCCTCTGAACAAAAATCTTCATTTCAGTAAGCAACCAAAGGTTCTGCTGCCAGCCTGCCCCCAACCCCTTCTCCAGCAAAGAAGTTCTGCTGCAGGACAAGACTGGAGCATACAAACCAAGGGAAGGAATCTGGAAAACACTATCACATTATAAGTACACGGCAGCCATGTTCCCCAGCCAGCTTACCACCACATGTGGCCACATCAACAGGCAAGCAAGTGGCATACATCTGTCAAGCCCTACTGAGTGTTTTATTGTCCTGCCTACCTCTGGATTTTATTTTGACAAGGACTTTACTTCTCTCTGTAATAAAGCAAGTAATATTTCAGAGGGTCAGGCAGAGGGAGGCTCAAGACCTTCTCTCTCAGGATGTTCACAGGCGGTTCAGGTTTCAGTTCAGGGACGGCTTTTTCCGGCTCTTCCCTGCTCTCCTCCTCCAACTCCTCACAGTTATTATCATCCGATGGGTTGGAGATCCGACTGGCAAAGACCTCTTTGTCCAAAAAGACGATGGTTTCCATCCTTCGGCGCCGGACACGCCTCCGCTTAAACCTCGGTGGGTTTCTAAGACCATTTATGTTTCTGCCTGCCATTTCCTGGTGTATCAGCTTTTTAATGGTGCTGCGGATGGCGATGCGTGCAAGGTCTTGAAGACTGCGGACTGTCACTGGGGCTGAAAATGAAAACAGAGAAACTGGAGCAAGTGTAGAATCTTTGGGGACATAGACACAGGCTATAGTTTTTCGGATCAGAAGAAAAAAAAAATAAAAGAGACAGCTAATCTAAGAGAGCACAGCAGATTGACAGAGAATTTGTCAGACCCATACTATATCATTCTCAATCAAGGTAGGTCATAGCAATGTCCAGTGTACAAGCAGGGCTTCCACACAAGCTGTGTGGTGGTGGTGGTGATATTAACATGACCACTGAGACACACCATTGATGAAACTTTCCATGGCAGTCAAGTGACAGTGTCTAGGGTAGAGTGGGCTGACTGGAGATAATCACAACATGTGATAGACTATGGGGAAACATGTGCTAGGTTGTGGAGAATGACCCGTTCATGGCTCGTCCCAAAGATTATGGTAATGAATAACACAGAAGAGGTATCCATAGAAAAGGGAGACTTACGCAAGTGAACAAGTTTTGACTTCCCCGAATCTGTATGATTGGGTTGGATCAGAGGAGCAAAGGAAACAGCTAAGATTTTTTTCGTCTCCCAGGCAGAAGGACCAGTTCGAGTTATCTTTGTCAGCTGTGTTTATGAACAAAACCACAATATAAAGCAATGTACATTAGAATGGGCAGCAAAACTAAAACGATTCCTTATCAGCCTTTTAAAAAGCCTTTTCTATCATACAACTTTAGAAACATACAACTTTGAAATTCATCATTACTCTAAATGAAGCTGGAAGCCAAGACACATTGGGTAATAGGGATCATTCCTGTTCTACACTGGAATTGTGATAAAGCAGTGGGAAAGGTGGAGGAGGTAGCTGCAGTCGAAACTGACAGATCTAAAGTAAGCAAGCAATGCAGATAATATTTGAAAACAAAACAATTAACCAAGGACCATCTGGTGTAGAAATAAACTGAATTTGAAATGAGCCTGACCTTCTTGAGATACCATTTCCAGTGTAACAACATAGAGTGTACAGTGCATATTACATGAAAAACCTGGCCTAGTGAGGTGCAAGATTTCAGGTGCATAGAATTGAAGCCCTGACTAACATCATGCTTCAAAGAAATGAAACAGTAGATTATCAGTGAACACTCACTTAAATAAGCTTATTTCAATTTCCTTGATCCAGATCCAGTCTTTAAATAATGGTAACCTAAGACTAACATGGCTGCCCTGCTTGGTTCTGTGCACCTGTATCAGTGCTTAGGTATTGTTCTAGTGAAAACTTCCCTGAAATTTCACAGGCAAGTTTAGAAATAAAAAGAGAGCTCCATGCTGAACTAAGGTAAGGATCATAGGTTAGCACTGATGTATTACAATCAATTAGCAATTAAGCTGGACATTTTTATATGTAATTGACAATTTAATTAGTGTTTCATGTAACAGTATTTTTGCATCTATATTTCTCCACTCCAGTGATAAGTTAATCAGGTATGGGACAGAACTTGGAAAGAAAGCTGTTCCTGGCTGACAGGGTCACCACGGAACTAAATAATAAAAAATGGGTTTATTTTCCCACACCAGAATCTCCAGGCTGTTTAAAAGTAAGCTAAAAAAAAGGACAAGGGCAAGAAGATGAGATTTGTAAGGGAAGGAGAAAGGAAAAGCAAGAGAATGTTCTTGGTTGCGTGAGTAAGAAATTGAATTTTCAAACATTCTTGCAAAGGTCCAAGGAGACAAACAGAGTAAAACTGTGGATGTAATTTTCTAATCTTTATTCCATTCTAACTGTTAGTGTAGTAAAATAATGTAAATCTGAACTCCAATTGAAACACCTTCTTTTGGATGTAAACACAATTTAATTAGGTTTTTTGGCTTGTGAACAATTAATGTGGTCATTCTTTCACTAACTTTGCACTCTCTGGTCAAATCACAGGCAAAAGGATCCTTATTCCCCAAGCAAACCTTTTCCTCCAGGGGCATCACAAGAATGCCACCAACTTTCAGCAAGTTCTTCATGTAATCCTCATGCTCCTTCTGGACGCCAGCACCACAGTAGACACGGTCATACTGGCAGCAGTCTGGAGAGATCTCTAAGCAATTGCCAGTGACGAAGGAAGGCTCGCAGAATTCAAACCTCAGAAAAGAAAGGCTGTTTGTGAGTGAAGCTTCTACATGGCACAAGTATTGAATAAACTGAGCCTTCCTCAACACATATAATCTGAACAAAGCACACAAACCAGAAGGGTACAACTTTCAGGGGTTCAAGGGCTGGAAAAGCCCACCCCTGGATCTTGAGAATTTGCACCCATTTTCACATCTCACCCATCCATAAAATACCTCTTTCAAAAAAGGTTTTCCTAACACTGAAAAACACTACGTGTCCTCTAGTGGGCAGCTTCTTTTTTTAAAAATGTACAATTTTTATGGTGTGTGTGTGGGAAGGCCCATGGATGCTGTCCAAACTGGCAAAAGTGTGTCTTATATGCCCTAGAAGGAACAGATTAGCTTTTTTTACACAAAAAATTGTACATTGGGGCAAGTGAAGAGTCTGAGGGTGCATGCAGGCTGACTGGCTGTACTTTACCAGCTCCTGCTTCTCACTGAGGCAAAAACACAAAGCAAAAACAAAACAAAACCCAAAAACAAAACAAACCCAAACAAACAAACAAAAAACACAAAACTGGGTGTATTAATTTCATATACATCTCTCTTTACTATTCTAGCATCTCTCAGGGAAGCTTGGCAAGGTGAGCTTTAGAAGACAGCTGGAGGAAAATGGCTGAAATCTTATGAAGTTTTGTGCAAGGCTAACTGACAAGGTGAAGGATCTTGGTTGTGTACCTGGTCACAGGCACATCTATGCAGCTGCGATGTGCCCTAGTACTTCATGAGTCAGCTGCAAATAGCCATGGCAAGTTCGGCAAATTTTGCAGGAAGACCAGTAGGATTCTGACCTATGAATCAGAGATTTCCCTTATGTACCTGTTGCGTTCTTATCCACTGGTCTGTCAAATCTAGGATGAAATTTGGACTTCTTGCATATAAAGCAAATGGTCTGCTACAGTGCCATGGCTCTTTCACCTCACAGAAACATATTTCACTTGTTTTCTTGAAGGGATGGCTGTTAGTAAACCATGTTTTGATCTGCACTCTGGATATTTCTTTCTTCCTCCTCAAATCAGTAAAACTGCAATGTCTATTCCTTGAGAGACACGCAAGTTCTAGATATATATAACATCTTACCCATACTATTGTTTATAATTTCAGATGCATTTTTGGGAATGTGTTGACTTCTCATATCCTGTAAAAATTTCTCATCATGTAAAACTTCTGGATTTAAAGAAATGATCTATTTTTGCTTCTTAGCATATCAGGTCCATTAATTTTGCAACCTAGCCCACTATGTAAGCATAATACAAAAATCATAATTTGTCTCTGTTTTACAGTATCTGACATTACAAATGTAAAATGTCCACCTTGCATTCACCATATGCTACAAAATAAAAAGTTATTATTTAGATTTCCAGATCTTTCCTGGAAATCCATTTTAATGCAAGCTACGTTAAGCATGCCCCTGATCTTACTTGTCAAAGCTGTCACTTGTTCTGATGAAGAAGTCCAATTTCTGTTTTGCATATTCTATAACATCAGAGTGAAGCTCTACACCATGATTAACGCCAAAAGGGCCTGCATATTTAAGGAATGCAAAGAAAAACATTGGAAAAGAAACAGGATGAAGATTAAGCATTTTTTCAATCCCTCCCCTCCAATTTTACAGAGAAGCTGAGAATAGTCACTGCAGATTGCAGTTTTTACTTGTAGACCTCCATTAAATTGACACTATAAGATGAATCTCTTAGCTAGCATAACCACAGGAACAGGAACAAGGTGAGATACATTGGATTCTTCTGTATCCTCCTTTGAGTGTATCTCATGAGAAGTAACAGATTGGCAGAAAGAAATGGGAAAAGATACCACACAGAGAGAAAAATGGGAAGGAAATGCATGTTCGAGTTTGTGCTTGTTTGACCTAGTTTAGCATGTGGCTCACATAGCTTCTTGGAAGGTTAATCTTATTCTTAGGTTCCTAGCAAAACACCAGTAAAACCCCTGAACATGTATTTAGATAAATATCCCTCTTTTTCTATACAGATACTTTGGAAATCAGTTTTTCTGCCAGGAATGGTAGGAGCTCAGTGGTGGTCCTGTGAAGTTTTACTTTTCTGGATCTCTGGTTTATTTGATTTTCTTTTCTGCAGAGGAAGCAATCCTCTCCCATGTCAAAAGACCTACACACAATGAATAGGACTTGCTAGTCCTTTACACCAACAGTTGGAAATATTTTAGAGACTACCATGTCATTCAGTAATGGAACATGTGGTCCTCTTTCCCCTGACACACTTGAAAAACTAAAAAGAACAGATGCAGTGCCGTGGCTGCAGAGGATTTTAGACTTGGAAATCTTGGACTCAAATTCCTGCTAAGTCAAAAAATGTACTAGGAAACATTTTGCCAGGCTCTCTCTCATATTCAATCTATAACCTGCCTCTCAAGACTGTTGTAAGGAAGAGGGAGAAGCACCATGTATTATTTATTGACTGGTGGACTAAATATGAAGGCCAGTATCCTACTGAAATTACAAAACATGCAAGGGAAATCATGGAAGCAGCTGCAGGGATACAGGATAGTCCAGTCATGTATCTGGTCATGCAAATAGACATTAGCACACAGCGACAGCTGCTTCCATGATTTACTCTGTATGCACAGCAATCTGAATAGGACATTAGTCTGAATATTTAAATAACACTTTTTAATTAAATGATGGACTTTTATTTAATTTTGTCTTCAGTTATTTTGAACCCATTTAGAAAGGTCTGTTGAATACTACCGGATAGCTCAGTGGTTTAAGTATCTGGCTGTGGAGCCAGAAGTTGGGAATTCAACTCACTGGACCTCCTGGGAGAAGAGCCAGCCTGGGTGGCCTTGGGCAAGCTGCACAGTTCCAGGGTGGTCCCCAGAAGAAGGGAATGGCAAGCCACTTCTGAGTATTTTCTACCTGGAAATCCCTGAAAAAGGGTCGCCATGAATCAAAATTGACTTGATGGCACAGGATTATTAATATTATTATTGAATACAGGTAACTCATTGGGAAGGGGAAAAGGGTGAAAAAATGACATCTCAAGCACTTATTCTTTCACTTTTATTTTGTTTAAGCATTCATGGTTCTAAAACGTGTTATGAGCTATCTTAGATTTTTAAATGTTGTAAAGTAGGATAAAAACACTTTAAGCAATATTAACAAGTGATTTTCTTCATAAGTGAAAGGACAGCCAGAGAATGGTGTCCATGCTGGAGTGCATTCTGTTTACATTCAGAAGTGGGACTCAGGGAAAGATGTAGAATTAGAATAAATACAAAGACAAAAAATAGGTAAGTATCCAAGGCTGAGCAAGAATTCGGAGTGCTACTCTTTCACTCAATTCAGGTTGCCCGAGTCCTACTCTGGCCCCATTGTGCATTTGCTCTTTTTTCCTGAAGGAGGATGTGGGAATTTGTTAGGCAAACCCCGCTGTATTATGAAATGTATTATCTATTTTGTGCTTATTATGAACTTTTAGTTATGTTGTGTTGCGTTATGATTATTATTGTTATTTTCATATTGTGAACCACTCAGAGTGGCCTTTGGCCAGATTAGGGGGGGGGCATATAAATCAAATAAATACATACATGCTTACATACATACACAATGAGAATCAGAAGAAATAGAGAAATATTAACTGGCTCCCTCTAGTACCCAATTCTGGTACTGCACTTTGGAAATATTTTACAAAAGTACTGTACTTAAAAGCAAAGCCAAATAATACTTCCTTTTCTACTGAAGCCTGATTTTAAAAAAAGCACTCTGTTCTCTGCAGGAGAAGAAGAGGGACAGTTTAGCTGGTGAAAAGGCTTTCTTACCCAAGATGAGTCCAACCATGGAACTAAGATAGCCAGTGCCACTTCCCAAATTCAAGAAGGAAAGCCCAGGTTGTAGATCCAGGGCTTCCATGACCTCGGAGTAAATGCAGGGAGCAGAGAGGTGAATGTTCCCATGTTTCCATGCCAAGTCTTTGTATGCATTATCCTTAAACTCTTCAAGGTAATAGTCTGCTCTGTCAACAGCCCTGAAGGCCTGCTCCACCAGCTCTGTCCGGATGTACTGAGCCTCTTTCAGGTTATCAATTAACTCATCGTTGTCCTCTCCTGCACTCACAGCACCTCCCATTGCTCACACTGGTTCAGAAAACAATTGTCAACTGAATGTGGGAGAAAAAAAGAAAAAGAAAATAGTCACTATACTAATTGGAAGAAATTGCTCAGCATGAGAGTCCAGAAGGCAGAACGTTCTGTATACGAGATCATAATGGAGCTAATATACACAAACAATATACAATATCCATATATACAAATAGTTACAGGTCTCTTTTCTCAACTGGACATCTCCCCTTCAATGAGGCATGTAATTCACTACTGCAATGACACAACCCTAAGATATCAGACAGCAGTGATTTTCTTGATGAACCAATTTTATTGTATCAGGAAAAACAAAAGAAAAAGTATATAAAGAAGAAAAAATGTTGTGACACCTTAAAGATTAACAGCTATATTTTAAGTGGAGGAAGCCCACTTCCTCAGACATATGACATTAAAATACAGCAGTTAGTCTTTAAGGTGTTACAATGTTTTTATCTTCTTCATTTTTTTTGTTTTTGTTTGATATGCTAGCACAGACCAAAATGGCTAACTCTTCTAAAACTACAATTTTATTGCACTATCAACTATTGTCTTTAACTGCTTCTGGATACTGGGCATGACTTGTAACTCACAGTGATAAATTGATTTTTTTTTTTTTTTTACATCCAGAGAAGCATGCTTTGTTTCTGCCAACAGGGTGAACAAAAGAACACCATTAATGCTGCATGAGGACACTCTGAAAACAAGAAATGACAGGCCTATAACCATCAGATCAGGCCATTATTTCTTGAGGTTTCTGACATGGTTACTAACAACTTGCTCTCTTAACAAATAAGATGGGCTCTGGAACAGACCCCTCCTCAAACTCCTATTCCAGCTCCCCACCAGGCCTCCCCCTAGAATTTAAAGAGATACAGTATTACTAGAGATAATCAGGATGCCAGCTAACCAGACATGCAAACAGGAATATACATGTAAGTCAGGCAGTGGTAAAGAAAAATCAAAGTATTTTGTCAAGACTCTGTGCAGGGGAAAATGTCAAGAACCCAGAGTGCCTTTAAAGTAGTTGCTTGGATCCCAGCCTTAAAATCAAATGAAATTTGGAGTTTGTGTTATATAAAGGAACAAGTCTTAGGAGTTGACAACCAGACTTCAACCATGACTCTGCCATGAGGTCTAATATACAATTATCACAAAAAAGTAAAAAGGATCAGATCTATACAATTACTGCTCCACAAATGTAATATGGAACACTTTTCAACATAAAAAGTTCAGTTTGCAATGCTAAAACTGTCCACCTCTTTCTTACAGACTGTTAACATTTCATATAGGAAGAACACAATGTGAATTTTTATTAACAGTGCTTTGCTGTTTTGACAGGAACTGCAAAAGCAGCAGATTCTGTTTGTTCTTGGTTTACAACATTCCCTTGTCTTCACTGTTGCATTTATTCAGCAGAAAGGTGATCTTTCCACGTCCATCAAAAACCTATGCACAAATCCAGAACATACTGCAAAATCCAAACAAGATACAGTACAAGAGATTAACACTGCACAGATCTTATGGGTATGTTGCAACAAAGTGCCCATTGCTTAAACGCAGTTAGTGAGCTTGTGATACTTAGTACCACAAAATCAAACTTTGAATACAGCACTGTTTTGAATGTTACTCAGCTTTTAGTTTATGCAGAATTACTGAGCTTGTATATTTTTGCATAATTTGGGCTTCTTCCTCAGAACTGAAAATGTATGAATTTGAAACTAGCTAATAGGTAGACGTGCCCTGCCAGCAGAGGGCTTTATGGTGGTGGCAGAATTGAGGCATCAAAGAAACCATATGGCCTCAAGGGGATAACTGCCACATTGTTCTCCTTTTGGTTGTTTTATTTCCCCGTGTTTTACTGTGTTTTATTATGATGGCCTATGGCTATAAATACAATTAGTATTTAGATATGTAATATGAACTCCAGGAAAACTCTTCAAAGTTGTCTTCAGGCTCTATGCACATGGGGGGGGGAGTGCCAGAAAGCCACAGTTTGCTATCTCCTACTTAATTTTCAGGGAAGATCATGAGCTGTGGTGTGTTTTCCACTTCAACCAACTATGCGTGTGCTGACAGAGAGAGAAAGAAAGAAAGACAAGGGGATAACTTGGCCTATTGCCTCTATGTTCTGTTCCTGATTGTTTTCTGATCAATCCATGCATTGATTAACTGCTCCGTCAAAAGATTCCTGCAGAGAATAGATGGCAAACATGTTCAAGCAGCTCCAAAGTCCATCTAGTCCAGACTCCTGTCCCACTTAATGAGCAACTGGATGCATCACTGAGAAAATCACAGGGAGATTTTGCACACCTACTAATAGTAAACACTACAGCTGGAATCCTCTCTTTGCATAAAGCAAAGTTATACAACACAGTGATATACTGCCCTTATGTTATTAAGAACACCTTTCCATCTGTTAGAACAAGGAGGATGCTTTTAAGAAAAAGAGAATAGGAAATATCGAACATGAACAAAATATTCTAAGCACTATGTCATGGAAACTATGAACAAACTAAAACACAGAGTTCCCAATGTAATTTAGTGTGAATGCCTTTCCCCATCTTCTTTTCTGGATTCTTAATTTGATGTAAAGTTTACTTTAAGCAAAATGCACATAGCTTCGACCACTACATTTTGCATCTGATTTCCATTAGTAACAAAAGGACTTGAGGACAAAATCAAAGAGTTCCCAATTCAAGACTGCTGCTCTCTGACCTGGCTGCAGTCCAGTTACAGGGTTATTAGCATGCCTTTGTGCACTCTGTTGTGCCACTACAAGAGATAATTGGTTTGCAGCCAATTCAGGGCACACTTGCTGAAAGCAGAGTCTCCTGTCTATATTGCCCTCACACAGAAGAGATGTGTAGCACAAGTGAGGGGGGGAGCAGTGGTAATGAACAGTCTTCCCACAGCCTAGAGCAGTAGTTGTTTTACAGCCAAGACTTGCTGCAGACATCCTAGTTTCAAAATATATTACAGCTAAATACTAAAATATGTCTGCATTTATTTTCATTCTCTGGCCATACATTTACTGTCTCAGGCACCTTTCCCATGCCTCATACATACTTGCAGTTAGCCAAAACATTGCTGTGTGGATTGTAGGCCCAGATAATCAATATTAACAAAATGAAGCAGAGTTACAGAACTTTGCTTATATCCTGAAAGGATTCCTATCCTTGAAAGATACCAGATGGAATACTGGATAGAGGATTTGATAATACACAAATAGGTACAGCTGAAAAAGATTTCTTTTTTGAACTGAAACTCTTGTTCAGATGGATTAAGACTGGGATATTCACTGGGTGCCACTTGAAAAAACAAAACAAAACACCCTTTTCTTGTCTGGAAACTTTGTGCTCTAAGTGAGATAAATGTTCAGATCTGAAAGCAAAGAGAAACACATCAAGGAAACTAGGTTTTTTTTCCTGCACAATGTATATATTGTCACCCTACTTCATTCTCAGAATTTTAGGAGTCTAGACATCAGCACCATCCATTTGTAACTTTCCTGTGCTTTCCCACCACATTCCCCTTACAACAGTAGCAGAGAATCTGAGGCTTAAAAGGTATATAGAACTAGTATGATAAATGGGTTTGTGCATGTAGGCAGACACTAGAACCTCATTGGAAAAGCAGAAAGGGATCCTTACACTTTTGTTAGTGCAACAAGACCTCATTGTCACAAGGCAGGAAGGTGACATGACAAAGAGAGTGACTTTGTGCCCACTGCTTTTAAGACAAGGAATAGCAGCAGGAAGAGCATGAATCAAGTGATCCCATGATCACCATAGAAGGCTTACTAAGGGGGATGGATTGAGTGATGTTGGTGGTGCTCATTGGAAAAGAGGAAGAAAAAGAGGGAAAGATTATGCTAAGAGAATATGGGCAAGAGGCAAAACTTTACACCTGCCAACCTTTTTTTTTTTTGGAGGGGAGTGGTACAGCATGGCAAAATTAGAAGAGAGAGACATGACAATGCTGGGAAAATGAAGATGACAAGGATCAGAGGTCTTGTACCCATTATCTTGAGGACTGAGCTTCAGGCTGAGGACAAATTCTGGGGTCTTAGAAAAGGAATGGAAAGAACTCATTGCTCCCATGGTCAAGCGGAGTAAGATGGGGTAGATTCAGACGACTGGGACATATCAGGAAAAGAAGTCACAGTATTTTTATCAACAGGTGGAATGAAGGAAAGGTTCGCCAAGGCCTCTATATTTGTTTGGGCTAGGAAAAGAGTGGGTGGAAAGAGTGGGGAACTTATCCTCATTATTCTGAATCCAAGAGGGAGTCGCGTGCGGAGAAATTTTAAAGTCCTGGCATTTGTGGGGAGAGGACCGACTGGCCTCATTCATATTGGAAGAAGTCAATAGGGAGAGAGGAAGAGGAGAAGCTTTGTGCAGGATCCATTATTTTGAAGCAGCAGTGAGAAGAGAAACAAACCACACAGAGAGGGACATTTATTCATCTCGCACACGTCCCCGTGCTCACAAAGCAACACACGACAAGCACAAAAACACCAGACAGAACGGGGGGGGGGGAATACGGGGAAAGAAGGTGGAAGCGTCCTCTACGACCTGCCTCTTTACCTGTGCAGGTGCAACCACAGATGCTATTTAAAGACCCCAAGGGGTGGGGGGTTGGTGGGGGATGATGGCTACCCATTCGCATTCCAATGGGCTGGGGGAGGTGAAGGAGGAGTGAAATGGGGAAAGTTTGCAAGGCTTGGGGGGGGGGAAGGAGGAGGAGGAGGAGAGTATGGGAGTGCAGGCCTTTAACCCCAAATACAGGTTTATTATTATTGGGTGTTGTTATTTTTGGGAGGGGAGGGGGTAAGAATCGATCTCCAAACCGTGCTGGGAATCTTTGTAAGAAGGTTTAGGCCTTCTTTTAGGTGGGGAGGGGTAGTTTCACTCCAGCAGGGAGGTGTTGGTGGTGGGGGAGGGGTCCTTTACCTCCAAGGGGGGGGGAAGCAGGTGATACCCCAGATTGGAGCCTGAGTGTGTGTGTGTGGGGGTGAGTGCTTCTCCTTTGGGGCTCGGAGGGGGGCGAGAGGAAGAGAAGCCTTCGTTAAAGGCGATGAGCGGGGGGGGGGGGAGAGAAGGCGGCGCAAGCCCTCGAGGGGGAGGCGCCCCCCCGTCAGAAAAGAGAGGGGGCCCGACCTGGAGCGAGGGGGGGGTTCTCCCTTCTCCTTCTCTTCCCCCCCTCCCCCCGTCTTTGGCTCACAATTAGAGGAGGGGGGGAGGAGAAGCCCTGAGGGAAGAACAGCCGGCGAAGCTCTACCTGCCCCTCCGCCTCCGCCGGCCCGTCTGTCTGTCTGTCTGTCCGCCCGTCCTCCTCCTCCTCCTCCTCTTCCTCCCCTCACGGCTGTCAACAGTCCCTCAGCTGGAGGAAACACCTCCCTCGGGGAAACGCCACTGCGCAGGCGCGGCGCACGGCCGACGGACGGACTCTGCGCGCGACGAACGAGCGGGCGGGCGGGAGGGAGGCGAGCGGGAGCGGGTCAGGTGGGGAACGTACCATTCTGGCCGAAACGGAAGGGGTGGTGGAGGGGGGTGGCTGGGGAGCAAGACGGAGGGTTGTACCATCCGGGAGGAGGGGTGGGAAGTACCAGGGGGAATGAAGTTCGGAGGGAAAGGGGGGAATGGTCTCCCCATTCAGAAAAGTTCTTTTTCGTCTCCTCCTCCTCCTGGCCTCCCTTCCCACAATCTCTGTAGCTCCCAGAGCCCTCCCCCCACCCACGCGAGCCTACTAGCCATAGTCCAGACTGCAGTAGCCACTTTTCCCTGTTGAGGACCATGGAAGGGGGGGGAGGGGTGTTATCAGTTTTGTTGCTACTTAGCAGTTGCATTTTTATGCTACAGCTCCACTGGATTTTAGATAAACGACATCATCGTCATCATCATCATCACCATCATCATCACCACCACCACCATCATCATCACAACAATAACAATAACAATAACAATAATAACATTACTGTAATAACAATACTGTAATAACAATAACAACAACAACAAACAAATTACATGCAGACATTCGTTTCGTTCATTTAGTCGTTTAGCCGTGTCCGACTCTTCGTGACCCCATGGACCAGAGCACGCCAGGCCCTCCTGTCTTCCACTGCCTCCCGGAGTTGGGTCAAATTCATGTTGGTCACTTCGATGACCCTGTCCAGCCATCTCGTCCTCGGTCGTCCCCTTCTCCTCTTGCCCTCACACTTTCCCAACATCAGGGTCTTTTCCAGGGAGTCTTCTCTCCTCATGAGATGGCCAAAATATTGGAGTCTCAGCTTCAGGATCTGTCCTTCCAGTGATCACTCAGGGTTGATTTCCTTCAGAATGGATAGGTTTGTTCTCTTTGCAGTCCAGGGGACTCTCAAGAGCCTCCTCCAGCACCACAATTCAAAAGCATCCATTCTTCAGCGGTCAGCCTTCCTTATGGTCCAGCTCTCACTTCCATACATCACTACAGGAAAAACCATAGCTTTGACTATTCGGACTTTTGTTGGCAAGGTGAAATCTCTGCTTTTTAAGATGCTGTCAAGGTTTGTCATCGCTTTCCTCCCAAGAAGCAGGGGTCTTTTAATTTCGTGGCTGCTGTCTCCATCTGCAGTGATCATGGAGCCCAAGAAAGTAAAATCTGTCACTGCCTCCATATCTTCCCCTTCTATTTGCCAGGATGAGATGGGACCAGTGGCCATGATCTTAGTTTTTTTGATGTTGAGTTTCAGACCGTTTTTTGCACTCTCCTCTTTCACCCTCATTACAAGGTTCTTTAGTTCCTCCTCGCTTTCTGCCATCAGAGTGGTATCATCTGCATATTGGAGGTTGTTGATATTTCTTCCGGCAATCTTAATTCCAGTTTGGGATTCCTCCAGTCCAGCCTTCCACATGATGTACTCTGCATATAAGTTAAATAAGCAGGGAGACAATATACAGCCTTGTCGTACTCCTTTCCCAATTTTGACCCAATCAGTTGTTCCATATCCAGTTCTAACTGTTGCTTCCTGTCCCACATATAGGTTTCTCAGGAGATGGATAAGGTGGTCAGGCACGCCCATTTCTTTAAGGACTTGCCATAGTTTGCTGTGGTCCACACAGTCAAAGGCTTTTGCATAATCAATAAAGCAGAAGTAGATGTTTTTCTGGAACTCTCTGGCTTTCTCCATAATCCAGCGCATGTTAGCAATTTGGTCTCGAGGTCCTCTGCCCCTTTGGAATCCTGCTTGTACATCTGGGAGTTCTCGGTCCACATATTGCTGAAGCCTACCTTGTAGGATTTTGAGCATAACCTTGCTAGCGTGTGAAATGAGTGCAATTGTGCGGTAGTTGGAGCATTCTTTGGCACTGCCTTTCTTTGGTATTGGGATGTAGACTGATCTTTTCCAGTCCTCTGGCCACTGTTGAGTTTTCCAAACTTGCTGGCATATTGAATGTAGCACCTTAACAGCATCATCTTTTAAGATCTTAAATAGTTCAACTGGAATGCCATCACCTCCACTGGCCTTGTTGTTAGCCAGGCTTTCTAAGGCCCACTTGACTTCGCTCTCCAGGATGTCTGGCTCAAGGTCAGCAACTACATTGTCTGGGTTGTCCGGGATATCCAAATCTTTCTGATATAATTCCTCTGTGTATTCTTGCCACCTCTTCTTGATGTTTTCTGCTTCTGTAAGGTCCCTTCCATTTTTGTCTTTTATCATGTTCATCTTTGCGCAAAATGTTCCTCTAATATCTCCAATTTTCCTGAACAGATCTCTGGTCTTTCCTTTTCTGTTATCTTCCTCTATTTCTTTGCATTGTTCATTTAAGAAGGCCCTCTTGACTCTCCTTGCTATTCTTTGGAAGTCTGCATTCAGTTTTCTGTAACTTTCCCTATCTCCCTTGCATTTTGTTTCCCTTCTCCTCTCTGCTATTTCTAAGGCCTCGTTGGACAGCCACTTTGCTTTCTTGCATTTCCTTTTCTTTGGGATGGTTTTCGTTGCTGCCTCCTGTATAATGTTACGAGCCTCTATCCAAAGTTCTTCAGGCACTCTGTCCACCAAATCGAGTTCCTTAAATCTGTTCTTCACTTCCTCTGTGTATTCATGAGGGATTTGGTTTAGATTATATCTGAGTAGCCCAGTGGTTTTTCCTACTCTCTTCAGTTTAAGCTTGAATTTTGCTATGAGAAGCTGATGATCAGAGCCACAATCAGCTCCAGGTCTTGTTTTTGCTGACTGTATAGAGCTTCTCCCTTTGCCCTTCTCCCTTTGCCCAATACGAATCCAAGGCAGACCTTTCAACATGACAATAATCCAAGTTTATGCACCAACCTCCATTGCTGAGGAGACTGAAATTGACCAATTTTTTGAAGATTTACAACACCTTCTAGAACTGACACCAAAGAAAGATGTTCTTCTCATTCCAGGGGACTGGAATGCCAAAGTAGGGAGTCAAGAGATAAAAGGAACAACAGGGAAGTTTGGCCTTGGAATTCAAAATAAAGCAGGGCAAAGGCTAATAAAGTTATGAAATTGATACAGTCTTGATTCAGCCTATATTTCTTTCACATTGTGTTGATGGCCGTGGCCAAAGAATGGTTGAGAATGGCTGCTTTAGAGTGCATTCAGTGTTAGATACAATGAGGAAAAGGACGAAAAGAGGGAGGGGGAGGAAGAAGAGAAAATTAGCCTAAACAGCCTTCCATGGAACTCCATGGTAAGCCCCTTTTCCCAGGCAACACACTAATGCAAACAGTGTTCTTTTCACCTCATTGGGTAGAATGGCATAACCAGAAATGACCTGAAGTTGTTTAGAGGTGTTTATGAATGCATAGCAGAGTTATTGAAGTTTGGCATAAGGAACTGGAGAGAAATCACGAGTTCCTTTTGAATTATACAGGAAGAGACATTGTCAAGTTGAAGTCCGTGCAGCAACATTACAGGAGGAAAATTGTAGCATTCACTGAAACCAAAGCAATTGTATAGGAAAGTTTGCCATGCAACGCAGACTATGATGCTGTTCTTAGTAGAGCTGTTTGAACAGATACGGTCCTGAACAAACTACTGTATATTAACTCTTCAAATGGAATCTCTGTGGCATGCAAAAATCAAGATGAGCAGTGGTCGCTAGATATCCTTGGACTACAACTCCCAGAAGTCCTGGCCAGCACAGCTAGTGGTGAAGGCTTCTGGGAGATTCAGCCCAAGAATGCCTGTTTCCCCTCCAATGCCATGGGTCTCCTCTGTGATGCTCAACAGAGGGAATACAATAATAGGTACTTTCTTCCTCTTGGAGATGGCGGCTTTCTTCCTAGAAGTGCAGAGCTGGAAGGGACACAGTGGGGGAATCGAACTCCCAACCTCTGGCTCTGCAGCCAGAGACCCAAACCACGGATCTAGCATAAATGGAAAGATTGCCCTACGATGGATCAGGAAGACTCTGGTTCAAATGTTGCTTTAGCCGCAAATTTGCTCTGTGGCTTTAAGTAACCTTCCACCTCTCAACCCAACTCCAGACTCTTGCAATTGGTCTCTTTCTCAAAGGATTTTTTGGAAAACAGATAATTTCACCAAAGACTTTTTGCACACCTGAAAAGTATTATGGGAACTATGACAGAAGTTAAGATAAATAATAGTTTTCACAAAGGTATCTGTCTGGGGTAGCCAAAATAACAGGGACTCTTGTGGCACTTTGGACCCTAGTTATTTGTCATGAACTTTCACAAACTCTAGCCAACGTCTTCAGGTGCTTTAGATGCTTCTAAGGAAAAGAGCTGCGATCCATAAAAAAAATCTTGTTAGGTTTTAAGGGGCTGCGAGATGTTGTCGAAATGAAATGGTTCCTGTGCAAAAAATTCTCTGTTTTGGATGGTTTTGGCCACAAGGGGTCACCCTTGCTCAGATTTTGCAGAACTATAGCCGGTTAATAGTAGAAGCCTGCCTGTATGACTATGCAGAGTTGATAGAAGTAAAGGCTTGTGGTCCCCAGCCAAATTAAAAAGTAGTTGACTCTTGAGTTGTTCGCAGGTCTTCTTAAGCACTAGAAAGCCTAAGGATGTTCACACTACACTTCTCCCTTCAGCAATCCCGGGATTCAGGGTGCTTGGCTTCCTGTGTAGTTCAAAATCCATATATAACTCTTGTGGTTCCAGAAACATAATCTAGCAACCTGTATCAGCTTCCAAGCATGCCCAGCACCCTATTGCCATGTGGAACCACCATTGTGTGTGTGTGTGTGTGTGTGTGTGTGTGTGTGTGTGTGTGTGTGTGTGTGTGTGTGTGTGTGTGTGTGTGTTGTGTGTGTGTGTGTGTATGTGTGTGTGTGTGTGTGTGTGTGTGTGTGAGAGAGAGAGAGAGAGAGAGAGAGAGAGAGAGCCAAGCTGCTGCTATCAGACCGGACATGGGAAGTGGCGGCTACAATATGGATAACAACAGGGCCCTAGATAAACTCAAGACTCAGCTTTCTCAGGCCACTTAACAGCACAGTATTTATTGAATACTGATTTATTTGTAAACAACACGGGAAGTAGCAGTTACCAGTTATAAGTCTTTGCTCGACTGGCATAGAGCATGATGCCAGGGGCTACTTCTGATGGTGGGAGAGTTCATTGCTCCTCACTAGGTAGATACAGCCCGCCTTAAGCTGGGCAGCCCCCAGCCAGTAAGGTGCTACCTCGGCACGGTCTGTTAACCTCAACAGATGGGAAACCCTGACATCTGAGCGTTCAGCCTGGAGGCAGGCAGTGCATCACGGCCTCTCCCAATTTGAAGAGACCCTTGTCCAGCAGGCCGAGGCAAAGAGGCCATCCCCAAAGCAGCAAAATCAGGGAGCTGGACAGGGGACAGATTGGATTTGTCTTCAGTGTGGAAGGGATTGTCACTCTCGAATTGGCCTTCTCAGCCACACTAGACACTGTTCCAAGTCCTCCATACATAGCACGTTACCATCATCTCTCAAGACTGAAGGATGCCCCCCAAAATTCAGTCTCCCTCTACTTCACCTCCATTCAAAGTCCCTCCTGCTTTAAACACTAACCTTCTGGATGCAAGGCTGCAGTAAAGGGCTCTGTATGACCTTCCAGTTGATGGTGTAGTAAGCCAAGAGCACGTTGCCATAGTCTTTCGAGACTGAAGGATGCCTATGATGATGATTATGATGATGATGATTTATTTATTTATTTATTTATTGCAGAGGAAAGTGCAAAAAAGGAAATCATGCTGTTCAAATCTATGCAGCGTAGAACTAATCTTCTGAGAAGCTGGCTCGTGCAGAGAACCGCCCCGTCCTCCTGATTTCTTTCTTCCACTACCATTTGGTATTTTTAATTTAAAATATTTGGGTTTGGGGGGTGGGTTAGGCAGTTCGCAGTCTCATTTCCCTGTCTATTCCAACTGTACAGGAAAGAACAAGATGCATGTCACTCTGAAGAAGTAGAAATGATATTTCTAAACTACAAAAGACATCAAAACACTATCCTCAAAGATCCACCATGTTTTAATTGACAACTTGTACAGCCTCAGTGTTGGCCTTACACAGAACACACCTGTGGACAGCAGAACACGGAACTATGTAGAAAGACAAACAGGTGGGTCCTAGATCAATTCAAGCCTGAACTATCCCTGGAGGTAAAAATGATGAAACTAAGACTGTCTTACTTTGGGTACCTCTTGAGAAGGAAGGATTCTCCGGACAAGGCAACAATGGTGGGCAAGGAGGAAGGCAGCAGGAGAAGAGGAAGGCCCAATAGGAGATGGATTGATTTCCTAAAGGAAGCCACAAGCGTGAGTCTGCAAGAGCTGAGCAGGGAGGCTGAAGATAGGGACAGTCTGGAGATCGCTCATTCATAGGGTGGCCATACGTCGGTGGCAACTTGAGGGCACACAACAACAACAACAGAAAGTGTTTGCCCTCTGAGTTAGGTGGGGAAAATTCTATAGTGGAGGATCAACAATTAAAAGTATTGCAGCAGGTGTCCTTCCTTGTTCTCATCCATCCATTCACCAGTCCGCCCACCCCCATTTATATCTGTCCTGTCCTTCACAGTAAACATCATAGGTAACTTCCTCTCGGTTTTATTCTCCTGCAACAGACCCATGAGAGAGGTCTGTCTGAAAGGGACAGAGGCCACCTGGCTGGATCCAGGTCCCCCAGCAAACCTCATTGCCTTAGGCTGGTGCTGATACAGAAAGCAGCCCATGCCAACACAAAGGTGACCTTAGACCCTGTGGTGGAGTCCGAGGGAAAAGGCAGCCTCCATTGACAAGGTGTAGAGGCCCAAGCTCCTGGGTTTGAAGCATGCATTGGATGGGCGAGAAACAGTTCGGCAAACAACCAAACAGATATTCCATGGTTTGGCATCCCACCCCCTCCAGTGGGCATCCCCTCAGAGGCAGCACCCAGAGGAGGTAGGGCAGCATAGCTCAGTGGGTGCCTGCTGGAGGGGGCAGGTGCCAAACCACAGGGCACCTGTTCAGCCATCCGCCAGACCAGCACGAAGCACCGAACCGATGTTTCGTGCCCATTGCTACTGGTAATTCCCTGGTGTTTTCCCGTTCAAGTATGAAGTAGCCCTGACTCAGCTTTGCTTCCAAAATGAGACAGGATTCAGTGCATTCAAGACGGTTGGACAGTATCTTCTTTACAAGAGTGAATTGGGTTGGAAGATATTGGTGCTTATTTCCTCTTCTGTAGGTTTTGGTGCCTTCTAGGGTTGCTGTGAGTTGACCGAAGTAGGTGACCGAAGTAAAGTCAAGATCCTGAATGCAGCTTTTCAATGATTGTCAAGTAGAGACAAAGAGAACTATGATAATGTCCAGTGAAAAGAAATAGAGGATAACAACAAAAGAGGAAAAACAAGATATATCTTCCAGAAGATCCAAGAAATCAAAGGGAAAGTTAAGTCTATACTAGGAATGTTGAACTGCCAACAGGGAAGCACACTATCTGACCAGGAGAAAATAAAGAGAAGGCAGAAAGCAATATAGTGAAGATCTATACAGCAGGGATAAAACTACAGAGTCTTGGTATTTGATGGAGCCCAGGGAGCACCGAGCATGCAAAATCGGGCTTTCTTAGCATCGTTCTCAAATTTAGCAATTTCTGTTGATGCCATTAGATGGCGAACTGTGAACTGAGAGTTTAACAGTCTGTGATGCATCTGCTTTAGTTGGGTTCTCCCCTGGGCAAATTTTGTTAAGTAACTCAGTTGCTCTGACCTACAGATCAGAAGAGCCCCTGGCAACTTTCACCACTTTTAGTCTGATACTCGCTGGACTTATGCTTGTAGTTGTCAATGAATTCCAAAGAGAGATGGGCCCGAACGATTGGATCGGCAGTCCATTCTGGATTGATGGCCCACCAACCTCTGGTGAACGAACACTCGGAGGTAGCATCCTGGCTTCCAGCATCCTAGCATCCTGGCTTTCTGAGTGGGCTCCTGCAGGAGAAAGCGAGGCTTGGAAATGCCAAAACCTCTTCAGCCAGTAAATGAACTGGACTTGAACCACCAAACTGGTATTTTGTGCTTGTATCTAATTCCAAATGAAGCTGCAGATCTCCTAATATGGCGGGCAAGAATGTGTTTCAGCTGTACACCATGCAGCCCCAGTTCTAAAGCTATTTTATTGACTCCATTAAGAGCCTCTCATTGCCCGAGGATGGTCCTTTAGCTAGGAACGCGACCCATAAAGGTCTTGTGATTGGGTTCTTTACTCTCTTGGGGCGACTCCTCACTTTCAGCAGGAAATAAGGAGGGAGAAGTCTTGACAACTTTCAAACTGTCCTTTTTATTCTCGTTTATCTCCTCCAGCACATTACTTATAGGATCGAAGAGTTTTAACTCGAAGAGTTTTAACTTGGGCAACAAGCCACAACGAACAGAACCAAAACTTTTCCCATAGTCTCACGGACTCAGCAGTGAATTCTCCCATGCCATTCCCTGTAATCTGGCCTTTGGGGAGGAGTACTTCTCAGGGCACAGATCGTCCCACAGCATGCGTGGCGAATCCAACCTCTTTTGTCCGGTTGATCGTAAAAGTGCTTATAAACTATCTCGGCTTCCCTCTGCAGTTCAAGTTCACGTGGTGCCACGATCATAGTCCATTCTTTAGTCATGAACTGGGTTGGCTTAGTTTCTCCTGATTTGGGTTCAGGCCACAGTCCTCCCACCTTTAAGTTCGGGAAGTCCCTCAAAAGTCCTTGGGTTCTTATGTTCTCAGTTTATCTCCTCCGCGTTTCTATCCTCTTTCTTTCATAATCAGCTACAACTGAACTGAACCAACGCACACCCTCTTCATTTATATCCTCTTTCCACATTGTCAGCTCTTGCTCCGCCCCATATCCCTTATTACCCTCTTCCCCTAAGCAAATCTCTACCTTTCCCGCCTTTCCCTTGGAGTCAACTTCTCCTGCCTCTTTCACAACTGTCAAGTCTTCAGCCTCTTGTTTTCCCTCACTTTTCTCACCCTCTCCTTCTTCTTCTATGGACTGAATCACTATGGACAGCTTACTTATACGCACTCCTCCTTCACAGGTTTGTAGAACCAATCTCCTTGTTGACTGATTGGTTCCCCCCCCCAAAAAAGCTACAACTGATGGTATTAAAAGCCACCAAGATGCTACATTTAGAAAACAGCTTTGAGTACAGTTGCTCTCTCTTTTTAATTACTGTGGGCTGGAGGTTGCAATGCAAATTGCAACAGCCCTTGGTTTTCCCCTGCCTGTGTCAGACGCATGAAGGCTGCCAGTGTTGAGGCGAAGGGTCACCGAAGGCTGGAGGCATCCATGTTGTGGAGGCAATAAATCTACTTTGAATTTCGCTCCAAACATTACGGGAGTCATCCAAGCTGTTGAATGCAATGCCCCAAAGGCTTCCAGCACCATGGATAGCTCCTGAAAGACAGGAAAACCTCAAAGGTGGATTCACCACTGTTATGAGATTGGATCCACTAAATTCCACAGAGAAGGATACGGTCCGCTCTGTATCAGGTAAATCCACAGCATCTCTTACCTGCATCTAATATGCAAAACATATTATTCTGCTTCTAGAAAAGTAAAAGCCGTTCTCTAATGAGCCACAGTACGATAACTGCTGCTAACACAGTGAATCCTTGAAAAATATAACGAGGCTGCACACTCATTCCTCATTAGACAATTAGGGCATGAAAGCAAACCATCTTTGCTATGTCTGTTCCCAAGCACTGTATATGTATATAGCTATTCATTTAAAACAACGGCAGCACACGGACTACCTCCCTAATTGGGTCCTCAAGCTTTAATCACTAGATTAATAAATCAGTATTTACCTCATTAATCAGTGTGCACGTATTCAAATCAGTGGAGATGATAGCTAAAAGCAGAGCTTAGAATAGTTATATTTGGCTATGATGAAAATTCTAGGAGTTGCAGTTTGAGACAGTATTTTTCCCCTGAGCTCTGTTTAAAAATACATCTCTATTTCTGAGATCATTTTATTCTGAAGTGTACAAGGAGTGCTTTTTGTCTGATTCTGAGTGATCTCTGGCTTTTTTCAGCATCCCCCCCCCCAAAAGTTTTGCTAATGGGAACAAGATACAAATGGATGTAAATGGATGTGATTAATTGGCACAAGGCAGCTGTAAGAAGTTGCTAGCCCTCTTTACAGGCCCAGCTTTTGTCAAATGGGGGGTATGGCAGGGTGTGACAAGGAAAGACAACAGAAATGAAGGTGAGCTGTAGCTTCCACAAGGACCTGTTGCAGCACTTTGGTGTTTAGATCAGATCACTACTGCATCAGAGACTGCAATTGTGCTCCTATGTGTCACTCAGGTCTGCATAGAGAGTGCAACTCCCTTCGTGTTGGTGGGCTTCCAAAGGCTTCTGCTTGGCCAATGCAAGGGTGGACTAGACAGGTCTTTAGTTTGATCCAGGAGGACTCTTCCGAAACACTTCTGCCTTCCCTGGAAGAAATCGTTTATAAGAATGGGATAATATCCATCTGTCTTTCCATTGGTTTGCTAATCTAGTGCAATTTAATCTAATCTAATTAAAGATGGGCATGAACTCCCAGTTGGGCAGGCCACCCCCTGGTCCATTTATCACTGTAACAGGTGTTTGGGGGTTCAGTGCCCCACTCCTTTTGGTGGGTGCCCACTCATAAGCAGCCCCTGGAGGAGGTGGGGCAGGGAAGCTGAGACATTACCACCAAGTGGGTGCCAGCCAAAGTGTCTGGGGCACCAAGCCACCTGTTGAGGTGGCAAACCAGTAAGGATTGACTGCTGAACTGGCTGTTCATGCCCATTTCTAAATCTAATACAATCTAAGGTTGTTGTTGTTGTTGTTGTTGTTGTTGTTGTTGTTGTTGTTGTTGTTGTTATGTGCTGTAAGTCACCTCTGATGCATGGTGATGCTATGAATGAGCCATCTCCAAAATGCCCTGTCCTCAACAGCCCTGCTCAGCTCTTGCAAACCCAAGTCTGTGACTTCCTTTAAGGTGTCAGTCCATCTCATATTTTGTCTTCCTCCCTTCCTGCTGCCTTGAATATTCCCTAGCCACACTTTCTTACTCTTTCCCAGCAAATCTTGCTTTAAGCATCATGGGGCAGTACATAAGCAGCACACTTTCCTTTTTTTTGCTTTGCCTTGTTATGACGCACCCCAAATATGACAAGTGTTGTCATTTTTCCTTCTACCTATGATGAACTGCAGAGGTGGCTCTGCAGCCAGAGATGGAGAAGCTCTATACAGTCAGGAAAAAACAAGACCTGGAGCGGATAGTGGCTCTGATCATCAGCTTCTTACAGCAAAATTCAAGCTTAAACTGAAGAGAGTAGGAAAAACCACTGGGCTAGTCAGGTATAATCTAAACCAATCCCTTATGAATACACACTGGAAATGAAGAAGAGATTTAAGGAACTAGATTTGGTGGACAGAGTGCCTGAAGAACTATGGATGGAGGCCCGTAACATTGTACAGGAGGCAGCAACAAAAAGCATCCCAAAGAAAAGGGAATGAAAGAAAGCAAAGTGGCTTTCTTTCCAAGAGGTTGGACAGTGTCATCGAAGAGACCGACATGAATTTGACCCAACTCCGGGAGTGCTCTGGTCCATGGGGTCACGAAGAGTTGGACATGACTTAATGACTAAACAACAACAACATAGTGAACTAATTGAAAATGAAACCATTTATATCTAGTTTAATGTAATCAATCATATTTATATTCCTTGCTAAAAAGAATACTCAGGGCCAACTTTGGAGGATTTCCCTGCTGATATTCGAAAGAGGTTCAGGCCACCCCCTGGGCCCGGGAAAACTCCAATTCCCAGGAATGTTTCTCTCAAAACCTTTCTCTTTTTCCACTTCGCTGGCATGAGAAGGTCTCAGCCCCCACGCCACCACAAGAATCTGGCTGGGCTCAGATCTGGACCTTGAAAAATTAAAGGGATGAGGTCTGGTTGACTGGCAACCATTATACTAGCTGTACACCAAATGCCCATCTGGAAATCTCAGGCCAAATCCTGCCCTCTTATCCCGGATTCAAAACTTGGTACATGTAAAGAAAGCCCTTTGATCAAGCTTTCAGATGGGGGGGAGTTTTTGTGTTTGTATCAAACCTGTGGAATTTGGCCATTTTTAGTTATATTTCTGAGGGGGTGCACAAGGAAAACAACAAAGTTTCCTTGTGCATGGGGATTTTGAAATGGTTTGCATGTTTTCAAACATCTCCCTCCTTATGCATTCTGTTATGGCAGAGTCCCCAGAGGACTGTACCACATGCTCTTTCCATAACGTTGGAGCTTAGTGAAAAAATTTGCTGAACGAGCCTGCCGTTCTGTTGGCAGCTGTTTTCGGGAGCCACTATTGGTTTTAAAATCCCAGTCGTTGATGTTTGTCTTGACAATAACAGGTTAATGATGATTGGGAGTATCTGGCAGAATAGTTATGATACGATTCATCATTTTGTATCTCTGAATCACGTCTTTGAGGATGTTTTCCCTGAAAGGATATTGGAAGGGCCCAAGAGCTCTCTAAAGCATACACAATGCCTTCTTAAACCGATTCAATTCCCTTCCATGTGATAAAGAATGCCAGTTCCAAGTAGAGAGCATTGTGTGATAATAGCTCCCACAGCAGCTGTTGGAAACACAACATAAGTGTTCAATTATTCAGCGGGTGCTGCCAATTTGTTAAGAAAGGACAAGTTGTATTGATCACCTCCAGCCCCATACTGCAAAGCATAACAAAGCAATAACCTCGTTGGTGATGCAAAAGCAACTACAGAAAACCCATCACGCAAATAAACAAAGAGAAAGGGTTGCAAATGTGAACACAATTATAGATTTGCGTAAAACTTTTGTTTGACAAGCTTGATACCTTAGATTAGATTAGGCATCCTTCAGTCTCGAGAGACTATGGTAACGTGCTCTGGATGGAGGTCTTGGAACAGCGTCTAGTGTGACTGAGAAGGCCAATTTGAGAGGGATCATCCCTTCCACACTGAAGACAAATACAATCTGATCCCTGTCCAGCTCCCTGGTTTTGCTGCTTTCGGGACTGCCTCTTTGCCTCAGCCTGCTGGACAAGTGCCTCTACAAATTGGGAGAGGCTGTGATGCAATGCCTGCCTCCAGGCTGAACTCTCAGAAGTCAGGGTTTCCCATCTGTTGAGTTCCATTCCTGAGGTCTTCAGATCCTGCTTGCAGATATCCTTGTATTGCAGCTGGGGTCTCCCTCTGTGGTGATTTCCCTGCACTAATTCTCCACCAGGATGACAGGTTTCTGTCAGGTGGCCAGAATCCTGTTGGTGGCTTGTGCATGCATAAGGGAAATCACGCGAGTCTTGGCGGTGTATGTCCATTCATTAACAAGGTGCTGCTTGTATTCCTGATCATGTGTCTGATTAGAAGGATGGCCAGGAATTCAACTCTTTAATGCTGCCAGACACAGCTTTCCTTGTGTGAGTGTTATGTGTGGTGAAGTCACAACCGACTTACTGTAAACCTAATAGGGCTTTCAAGATAAGTGATATGAGTAAGAAGTGTTTTTACCTGGTCCACACCCATTGCCCCCATAAATTTTCATGATCGAGTGAGGATTTGAACCAAGGTCTCCTAAATACTGGTTGATCACTCTACCCACTAAATAGCACTGGATAACCATCCTTATACAGGTACAAATCACCAATAGGATTCTGGCCAAATGCATATTCAAGCTGTAGAATTAACTGCCACAGGATGTGCTGATGGCTGCCAAGGTGGACAATTTTGAAGGCAGATAAACTCCTTGAACTTTGCATCATCCATGGCTAGTGATCAGCATGGGTATATTTCACCTCTGGTCACTGAAGATGATTTATAGTCTGGTATTCCTGATTACAATGGATGGATGAGAAAGGTGAAAAATAAAGAAAACTGGCAGAAAAAAAATTAAAGATTTATTTGAAATATGGTGTTGCATGAAAGCTTTATAGAGACCCTGGACCATCAGAAAGACGAAGAAATGATCACATTAAGCCTGGACTTTCCCAAGAAGCAAAAGTGAGTAACACAGGCTCTCATACTTTGGGCATATCAAGAGAAGGCAAGACTTACCAGGAAGTTTATTAATGCTGGGGGAAAGTGGAAAGCAGCAGGAAGAGAATCTATTGACTTGACTTGACTTGTGTGCAGTTTCATGAGTGAACACACAGTACTGTGGAGAGTTTACAGAATGAAACATGAAACCCGGTCTAACTCCACCCTCAAAAGAAGACTGAACAAGAGATGGACTGACTCTGCAAAAGAAGCCTTGAGTCTCCAAGAGTTGAGCAATGATAAGACCTTTTGGAGGTGACTGAGTAACGGAGTTGCCCAAACTTAGTAGTGAATTGAAGGTCCATTAAAATGGCAGTGCCTTTGCAGATCGGTTGCTGAGGAGCATGTGATAGAAGGTGAAACTAGAACCATGCCTCTGTGTGTGTGTGTGTGTGTGTGTGTGTGTGTGTGTATGTGTGTGTTTTGTCCAAAAAAACGCTGACTGACCACTGTGCTAACAGAAGGCTGGTGTAGCTAGTCTATCACATCTCTTCTCATGCTTGGGCAGTGCAATGTTTTCTTTAAAACCTCTTACATTTAGCATGGCATGCAGTCACGGCTTCCTGTCTTGGTGGCTGCTCTGGGGCTACTTGATTGCTGCTTGTCCTGCCCAGAATGATCCTAGCCAATCACGGATCACATAGTAGGGGTGATGTTGGTGTGACACGAAGGCAGCCAGCCACTCAAGATTTGGCAATGTGACGATGTCATCCCAGCATGACAATGACATCGGTGGCCCCTAGTCTGAAATTCCTACCTCTGCATTTAACGTGTTGCAAGAGATGGATAAAATGGATAGAGGGAAACTCTTTCTCATCTCACGCAATACTAGAACCAGGGGACATCCACTCCAATGAAGTGTTGGGAGAGTGAGAAGAGACAAAAGGAAATCTTTCTTGTGTGTTGTTAGTCTGTGGAACTCCTTGCCACAGGATGCGGTGATGGCATCTGGACTAGATGCCTTTAAAACAGGATGGGACAGATTCCTGGAAGAAAAGTCCATCGCAGGTGACAATCCATGATGGGGATGTACAATCACAAGGCTTAAAAGGCCAGATGCAGGGAAAGGGGATCAGGAGACAGGTCTCTTGTGGTCTCGTGGGCTCCCAGAGGCATCTGGTGGGGCCACAGTGAGATACAGGGAGCTGGACTAGAAGGGCCCTTGGCTTCATCCAGCAGGGCTGTTCTTATGTTCTTATGTTTCTATGTTGCCAGGATAAGTGCAGAACCTCTTGCCTGCTGGACCGGCTCCATCTCCCGTTCTTGAGGCAACTTTTAGCCCCCTGTGGAAATCCAAGCCTTGAAAACTTTCTGCAAGTATTAGCAAAACATGCCCTCTTCTTTCAGCTAAGCCTCAAATGAGATATCTTATTTTAAAAAACCAGCAACATCGAAGAGTGGGAGAAAACAAAAGAAATAATAATAAAAGACACACACTCATAAATGTGTGTACAGCTTTTTATCATTGCCAGTAAAAAGCAACCAGCAAACCCCCTACAACCTTATTTCCATCGAAATCTTGCACTGAAGTGCACTAAAGAGAGTTTCTCCCTGGAATCGCCATTATTCCATGAATTGCTCCGTACAGATACGAGGTGGGGTTCATTGAAGGGATAAGGACATTTAAAAATCCTAATGAGCAAACTGTGTAGCCGCTTCTGGGAACAAAAGGGCCTGTTGTTTTATATTTATGCTGCGTTTTCAATGGAGAGGGATGTTTCTTAAAAAAACAACAACCCATGCTTTTGTCCTTGTCTATATTTTGATTTTCAGAACCAGATACATATATTCGAAAGCACTCCAGTGCCTAAGAGGCTGGGCTCCCCCACAAAGCTGTTTAGTACAGAGGGCAGTTGAGATGGAAGAAGGGGAATCTGTTGTTGTGAAGAGTAGGGACCTGCTTGTGTGCGGTGAAGTTCATTTTAGGAGCAAACATAACCCATTTACTTTTGAATGGCGTGTTTTGCTTGGGGGCAAATTGAACAAGATGTATCGGAGAGTCATGGTTAATTAACCATCCCCATTTCTTTACATTGCTTCTTTTAAAAAACACACACACACACATAATAGCTACTCCCCCACTCCTCCCCTATGAAATGTTTTAGAACTACGAGCTACACACACTAAATCATTTTCCGGTTGTCTTTCTTGCTTCCTGCTGTCAAGTTACCCCTGATTTGTGGTGACCTTATGAATGAGTGACCTCCGAAAGGCCCTGTCCTCAACAACTCTGCTCAACTCTTGTAATCTCAAAGCAGTGGTTCCTTTTAGGGAGTCAATCTGTCTCATATTTCATTTTCCTCCTTTCCTCCTGCCTTTGACTCTTCCTGGTGTTATTGCCTTTTCCAGGATGCCTTGTCTTCTCATGATGAGCCCAATGTACGACAGCCTCAGTTTCAGCATTTTTGCTTCCAGAAAAAAAAAATTCAGGCTTGATTTGATTGAGGACCCACTTCTTTCGGGGTATTCAGACTCCACAAAGCTCTCCTCCAGCACCACATTTCAAACAAATGCATTTTTTCCCTGTCTGCTTTCTTCACTGGCCAGCTTTCACACTTGTACGTAGTAAACAGGAACGTAATAGTGTAGTCCATTTTGGTCTCGGTCTCCAGTCGCTTCACTTTTCTCATTCCTTTTCTACTCTAATAAGGAAGCATGGAAAGATGGTGTGGTGTCCACCCAGGTCATGAATATTAATGTAATATCTGCATTGACCAATGGGAGTGCTGGAGAGGCGGAGTCACAAGATATAAGAGGAGGGGGAGGAGAGAGTTAGATGGGGTTTTTGGAGATTAGAGTTTGAGTTTGGGAGTTTGGAATTGACAGAGAGTTTGGGAAAGCGAAAGAGAATAGAAAGATATGTTGTTTTAGTTGAGGTTTAACAACACTGACTGAACTTTTATTTCCTGTAACAATGACTAACTTCTATTTGGTTCTATTTAAAATGACATACCACCTGGACCTCTATTATTAATCATACATAATGTTGATGTAATCAACTGGTGGCAGCGACACAACATGTAGCTTGTGCCCTGTGTTTGGTGAAGCAATCAAGGGACAGGCGGGAATGTGATAAATTGATGGCACAGCGCTGGGATACGAAACAATCCAGTGAAAAACTGAATGGACTTGAGTTGGAAGGTATTCCAAGCTAGGAGGGGTTAGGATCTGTGGCAAGAAGTGGTCACCCGTTAGAGTCTTGTGGAAGACTTAGTTTGGGGGCTTCTGAACCCAGATCTGGAGAATCCTAAGATAGGGAAAATAACTACTAAAGAGAAACCATTTATTTTTATTTAATTTATTATTCGATTTCTACCCCACTCCTCTAGACAGAGTCTACTTGGGGTGGCTTACAAGCAGTTATAAAACATCATAAAAATAGTCATAAAACAATCACATAATTGAATCAACAGATTTAGAAGTTCAACATGGGGAAAAAGGAAAACTAAAGAGAGAGAAAAAATCAAGTGTTGGCTGGCGGGAAGGCCTGCCTAAAGAGCCAAGTCTTTAAGTGACTCTTAAATTTACCTCAGGATTTACAAGACCAAGTGGCTAGCTCAAAATCCGAGCAATAGAGGGTGGGGTAGAAGCCTAAGTCAGAATAGATCTGAGGTGATAATAAAAGCTAAAAGTAAAGAAAAGCTAAGCAGAAAGTTGTTCTTGTGTCTGGAGACAAGAATCACCCAGACAGGGAAATATTGTGGTAAGAGTTGTGAGCTTGGGAGTAGCCGAGGCAAGCTGCTGGGAAAAGCGCAACCTAGTTATAAGGAAAGCCACTGAAAGAAAGGTCCCTTTGGCTCTGGTGAGGGCAAAGAACCAGTCTAATAATAAGAAATTGTATTATTTATGCCCCCTCAAATGAAGTAAAAAGTTGGTTATGGAGGCACAGGGTGAGCTCTGAGGTGCTGAGGGAAATGGGACCGAGCTAGGTCTTAAGATTGCTCTTGAAAACACCCAGTGAGGGAACCAGGCAAATTTCTGAAGGTAGACTGTTCCAGAGGTGAGGGGCCACTGCCGAGAAGGCAGTGTTCTTTCTCTCCAGGCCCCCCTTGGCGTTAGGCCCCTCATCTGCCCTTCTTGGCTAGAATGAGTGATTCGGGTAGATCTAGGTGAGAGGAGGTATTCTGCTAGATATCGAAGTCCTAAACCGTTGAGGCTTTATATGTCATCATTAACACTTTGAAATCAATGGGGAAATGAATGGGCAGCCAATGCAAGGCAGCCAGAGTAGGGGAGATACACTGATGTTTTCTCACCCCAGTGAGAAGTCTGGCCGCCGCGTTCTGCACCATTTAAAGCTTCTGTATCAATCTCAATGGTAGCCCCACGTAGAGCGCATTACAGTAGTCTAATCTCGAGACTACACGCGCATGGACCAGAATGGTGAGAGCCCTGATATCAAGATAGGGATGCAGCTGGGCAATCCGCCAGAGATGGAAATAGGCAGAGTGGACCACTGATGCTACCTGGGTTTCCATGGTGAGTGCAAGATCCAGATGGACCCCCAAGCTATGAACCTTACTCTTTGCGGTGAGAGTCACTCCCCCAAAAGAGAAGGAGTTTCCCAAACCACCCACCCTCAGGACCTCCATCCTATCCTGATTCAGCCTCAGTCCATTCTTCTGCATCCATTGCAGTACAGCCTCCAGGCAGCGCTGAAGGGATGGAACAGCATCCATTGTTGTTGGAAAAAAGATGTAGAGATGGGTGTCACCAGCGTACTGATGACATGAAGCCCCACATCCCCTGATGACTCCATCCAGAGGCCTCATATAGATATTAAACAGTTGAGACTCCATGGGCCAAAACACACTCCCCAAGCTGGACTCTCTGGTGAGGGTCTTCCAAGAAGGATCGGAGCCACGCAAGTGCCAGACCACCGATTCCCAACTCAGAGAACCTCCCCAGTAGGATACCGTGGTTGATGGTATCAAAGACGGCTGAGATATCAAGAAGGACCAACAGAGACATTTTGCCCATCAGCCTCCCTCAACAGGTCATCCAGCAGGGCAACCAATGCCGTTTCAATGCCATGGTGAAGCCCGACTGGAATGGATCCAGGGCATTGGTTCCATCCAAAAGGACCTGGAGCTGGTCAGACACCACTCTCTCTATTATTAGAGAGGTGCCTTTAACATCTCTCTCTATAATAATGCATCTGTTTAACGGGTCTAACAATTGTTGTATTTATTCTACCTTAAGGACATTGATCGTACTGGAAATCTGCTTGACATTTTACAACATTCTTTCAATCTCACTTTGTACCTTTTTTCAGCTTTTTGTCCCTCCCAAAATCTATGGTTTATTATTAGCTTTGTACTGGGGAGTCAAGCTTAGCTCTGTGTCACTTCCTGGATGCGCTACTGTCCTTGGAATACCCCAATCTGAAGCTTTTGTCAGATTAGCGCTATACTGTCAACTCAGTACAGAAAAAAAAAGAAGTTTGAGCATTTTTGGGAAGAAATGGGAACTGATGATTGGAAACACTCCCAAAGGGGTGGGGTGGGGTTAAGTGCCAGCAGAAGAAGAGGACAGTATGAGGGAAATTGGGGGAGTTGAAAGGTGGAGGATTAAGGAGAAAAAACCAAACCCTACAAATGACTTTTCTAGGCAGTTCCTTAATCTTACTAAGAATCTTTGCATTTAGCCTTCTCTTACACAATACCTTTGGTTTGTCCTCCTTTTCATCTTCCGGTATAGTTTCTCCAGCTGTTAGAACATCTGTATGCATCCCTACAGGATGTATGACATGCGCCTGATGACTTGTACTTGCCTGCAAAAACTCATACCCATCATAAACCTTATCATTGTACTTCAGCTGCAGCAGAATCCTTTACTGCTTTTGCTGCAAGCCATTGATGTAAATATTCTTCCAGAGGAAGGATTCTAAAAATCTCTCGTTCAGTCTGACCAGGACAAGGAGATGGCTTTGCTATGTTTCTTGACTGTAACTGATGAGCAAATGTTCTGGGTTTGACAAGCTAGCAAAGAACAGGGTCATCCACTACAAGGTATTTGTTATCTTAAGGACTGAATACCGAAGAGAGACATTTCTTTCCCTTGCATTCAAGAGATAGGATAGGTTTGTGGGCCCTGATTTGCACTGGCTCTGTCAGCAAATGCTATAATACTTACTGTAGCAGGTCCCAGTAACAGCTCTTCCAGATGGCGTACTTGTATTGCTTTCATTTGACGTTGGAGGAGCAGAACTCCAGTCCAAACTATTATCTATCATATAAAATGCCCATACAGTGTCTATTTCATATAAAAAGGGAACAAATGTGTCTTTAACACCTGCAGAACAAGGCAGAAATGTAAAGGCTTTATCCTCTCCAATACCCCAGAAGAAAGCTTTATTTGTTAACCTTTTGGCACTTTTCTGAAAAGTTTTCTGTGCCTTTATCTGCTGCAAGGATATGCAGTGGCAATCCCTTTGGTTCTGGAAGGTGTGATGATGGGGGGGGGAACGGGGATGTATGGGGTGTGGGTGTTTTCATGTGCTTCGTTGGTTGCTTGCCTTAGTGTTAAATGCTTTCAGTTGTCATAGTGCTAAACCCCCCTGCTTGGTATAAAAGCAGTATTAGGAAAATAAACCTTAGGTTTGGAGAGAATCACAAAGGTGTGGAAACCATGGGGAAAAGTGGTACATAGTAACAGAATGTCATCTGGATGCTGGAACATTTTTGTTGAAATCCGTGCAAAACCTGGTACTCAAAAATGAACAGATGTTCTGTATGCATGCTTCTGGCTTTCTGGCTTTCCAGTTTTCCCCCAGTTTCTACCTGCTCATGGCTTTTGGACATGCTGAAGATTCTAAACTGACTTCAAGGGCAGCCCTACCTGGAGAGCATTACAGTAGTCTATTTTAGAGATTAGCAATGCATGAACCACTGTCATTAGGCATTTCTTCTCCAGGGAGGGACATGTCTGAAGTTCATAAAAGGCACTCTTGCCCCCAGCAGATATACATGCTTTCATAGAGAGAGAGATGGGCCCAAGAGTACAGCCAAGCTCTGAACACAATCCTTCAGGGAGATCAAGTAAATTTTAAAAGCCAACTAAAAACATGGTTATACATCCAGGCCTTCCCTCCTGTCAACACCTGACTCCTTCTTTGTTATTTATTATTTACTATATTCTACACTGTATCTGTTATTGTTTGTATTGTAATGCTTTTGTGTTATTTTAATTTATTTATGTTGTGTTGTAAGCTGCCCAGAGTGGTAGAATATACCAGATGGGCGGGATATAAATCGAATAAATAAATAAATAAAAATAAATAAATATTTCTCTAACTGGTCTGATGATCCTCCCAACAGTAGGATCTGTCTTATCTAGCTTCAGTTTCATTTTACTGGCCTTCATTCAGTTTGTTATTGACACTAAGCAGGGCTCAAGGAACTGTACAGCATCACCTGCAGATGAGGAAAAGGAGAGATGCAGTTGTGTGTCATCCTTGTATTGATGCCAGTGAACTCCAGATATCCCTATGACTTATCCCAACGGCTTCATATAGATGTTGAAATGCACTGGGGACAGGGCAAATCCCTGAGGGACCCGTAATAGTGGACCCAAGAGGTGGCCATCGCCTCCCCAAGTGGTAGTGGCTGAGATCGGCCATCAAGAAAGGAGTGGAAGTACTGAAGAACAGCACCCTAAAACCCCAGCCTCGATAGCCCTTTGAGAAGGATACGGTGGTTGACAACATCAAAGTCTGCAGAAAGATCCAGGAAGACCAACAAGGTTACATTAACCTTGTCTGCCTCCTTCGGGAGATCATCTTCCAAGATGACCAAGTGCCATTTCAGTGGCATGGTATGCCCTGAACCCTGATTAAAATGGGTCTAGGTCAGTGTTCCCCAACCTTGGGCCTCCAGATGTTCTTGGACTACAACTCCCAGAAGCCTTCACCACCACCTCTGATGGCCAGGATTTCTGGGAATTGAAGTCCAAGAACATCTGGAAGCCCAAGGTTGGGGAACACTGGTCTAGGCTATCTGTTTCCTCCAGTAACACCTGCTAAAAGGAGGCTGAGTCATAAAATCCTAGAATCATGGAGCTGGAAGGGGCCTCTAAGGCCATCGAGTCCGACCCCCTGTTCAAGGCAGGAATTCAAATCAAAGCAGATCTGACAGATAGTTGTCCAATTGTCTCTTGAATGCCTCCAGTGTTGTAGTGCTCGCTACCTCCCAAAACAATTGGTTCCATTGTTGTACTGCACTAACAATTAAGAAGTTTTCCCTGATATTCAGCCTGAATCTGGCTTTTTTTAAGATAAGAAGAGCCTTGCTGGATCAGGACAAGGGCCCCTCTAGCCCAGCTCCCTGTATCTCACAGCCACCCCAGAGGCCTCTGGGGGCTTACGAGACCACAAGAAACCTGTCTCCTGATCCCCCTCCCCTGCACCTGGCCTTTGGATGTCCCTTCCTTTGAGACCTGGAGATTATAGATCCACATCATAGGTTGTCACCTGCAATGGACTTTTCCTCCAGGAATCTGTCCAATCTCCTTTTAAAGGCATCTAGGCCAGACGCCATCACCACATCCTGTGGCAAGGAGTTCCACAGTTCCAACTTGAGCCTGTTCTAATGTGTCCTGCATGCTGGGATGAGGGAGAGCAGATCCTGCCCTTCCTCTGGAGGACTGCCTTTCAAGCATTTGAAAGTGTTATCCTGTCTCCCATCCGTCTTCTTTTCTCAAGGCTAAACAGGCCCAGTTCAAGTGATGCATGAAAAGAATGCCAGGGGAGTCACAATGAAAATCTCCTGGTGTAAATTTCAAAATGTTATTTTTATTTTTTATTTTTTTGAAAAATAGATGCCTTCCTCCTGTTTGATGCCGAAGTAACACTTTTAGTGTTAACACAGTAAACACCTTTTTTTCTCAAGCTCTGGTGGAGGAGGAAGACTGCCTGACTCTTGCTGTTGGTCATAAAGTATAGAATTAGATGAATCGATGATGGTGCTCCTTGTTAGGCAGCCTATTAGGTGCTGCATCCTATTTAATTTGTTTCTCAAGGATAGACGTTCATAGGATTAATTTGATTTTCCTTTTTCACAGAAGAACATGTAGCCCGTAGTATTTTTTTTCCAATGTGATTCTTTATTATTTGAATATGAACAGTATTCCTTCACATAAACAGTTACTCAGCCATCACATAACTGACACACAAACATGACAAAATAAATATACAACAAGAGCACAGATCAATTTTTTAATGTTTAATTTAAATATTAAATAAATAATAAATTACAGGTTTAAAACTTTTTTTTAACCATTATCAGTGCCTGAAACAATAAAAAATGCCAAGAAGACAAAAGAAATAAAGGAAAGAAATCAGTCTCTCTCTCTCTCTCTCTCTCTCTTTCTGCATTTTCCCCACCCAAAAGAAAGCAAACAAAAAACGTTTCTTAAAAAAAGCACTTCAGTTATAAAATATCTTTTAAAAAATTCCCATCGGTAAAAGAATAAATAACAAAAATATATAAAAAATAACTTGGTTGCATCAAAATTACACGCAAAAGTTAGATTTTTTCTTTTTCTTTCTTTCTTAGAGGGAATATTATTGTTTTATTGATCAAAAACATATTACTTTCAGGGAATTTTTATTTTGCCTCCTTTCCTTTCTCATGATGTGATGTCCAGCTTCAACAGAAGTATAAATTCAATAAATAAAATGCATTTAATAAATAGCCAAAAACAATTAAAATAAACATAAGGTGTTGCAAATATAAATTACGTACATTTTCATCAAATTAGGACACATATAGAAAGAATGCTCACTGTGTTTTCCCCCCCTCCAGTGGTGTGAACCACCTTCCCAATACTTCTGACATACCTATTTGTCCGTAAATAAAATTGGCTGTCTTCTACTCTCCTGGTTACGCTCCTTGCAACTTTACCCAACAATATTTGATCAGTGTTTCAATAGAAAAAACACAATTGTTTAGAAGCTGAGCAACAGGTCTGGATAACTGAATTAAGGATGGCACGGGTACTAGCCAATCAGTGCTATGAATACCTTGCCTCTCGCCGCAGCTACAATAAGCAGCTTTTCCCCATGACTAGGGCCTGGATGTGTGAACAAAACACAGTGAGTGAACTTCTATAGCGGTTCCACCACTCATAGTCTGTGCATTTGGATGCACCCTCAATTAATTTACAGGATCATTCAGCTAACTACTCCCCCCCACCCTTCTTTTTTCTTTTAAGGAAGTGCAATTTCTCTACTTTTAAATACTAAATGAGCTGCAATTACCACCAAATTGGACTCTATTTACATATTGAAAGCATCATATGTGTTTAATACTTCCTATCAATTATTTTTGCTTCCTTTTTTTCCCTTTTTGCACTTTCCACCATTCACATAAATAAGCCAAGCCAAAGAGCCCAATGTTAGAATCATCTTCCAACATAAGTCGATTTACTCAAATGAATAACACTTGGGTTCTACCAGAATGCTATACATTTGAGTAAAGTCACCCACGTTTTTCCCCCTCCTCTTCTTCCTGCTCTAGTGGTTGTTGCATTTTGGACCTTCCCAGTGCCAATGATTTTAGTTTATAGCCTAAGTATACAGTATATAAGATCAGGCTTTTAAGGCATTTTCACACAGAGGCTTAGAGCGGTTCTTGTTTCAATCCATGACATAATGCCAACATGCAATCTATATTATAAACACCTCTTTTCTGCTTTTCCTCATACTGTAGAAATGATTGGTCACTCACATGCTGAAGTTTAAAGAGATGCACTAGTTTATGGCTAGGGATCAGCAAAGCCTCACATATGAAAATGCTCCCGAGTAACCCCATGTGTCGATTTCAGGTAGAATCTTTTTTAGGTTCCAAAAAGTAGGCCTTAATTTATTCGCAGAGAGAAGTTCATCAGCTCCCCTTTCTCATTGTGTTAGCCTTTCAACTCCTCAAAAAAGCCTCCCCATTTTTCAAAAGCAGTGAACCTTCTGAAGCAGCATTTGATATGGTGTTAAGCAGTGGTCCCCAACCTTGGGCCTCCAGATGTTCTTGGACTTCAACTCCCAGAAATCCTGGCCAGCAGAAGTGGTGGTGAAGACTTCTGGGAGTTGTAGTCAAAGAACATCTGGAGGCCCAAGGTTGGGGACCACTGGTGTAAAGGACCAAATCCAGAAGGGAAAAGTTGGCACACACATGTGTATGAAGAAATGTTTTAGAAATGTTGCTTTAGAAGCTCTTGTACTCACCATAATCAACATGTTTTTCCCATTCATTTCAATGAAGCCAGGATTTCACTTAGTATATTTGGGAAGGGGAAAAAAATCCCACAACTACCCTAGCTAGCTGAAAAACACATGTACAGCACAATCCTATGCACAATTTTTGTTTAAAATAAACAAGTCTCATTGAGTTCCATGGGTCATATTCCCAGGTAAGCAGGTATAGAATTGCAGCCTCAGAAGTTAGCAGGAAGTGGGGTTTAGCTGTGAAAATCAAATTATTGCCAATAGAAGCAGGATTTAAGCACCCTAAACATCTTAATATTTTATCTTGTTGAATTCATCTAACCAATCTACTGGCTTTTGGATGGATCGGGGCCACCCTTCATAGTTTGAGATGAAGATCTGTGTAAGGAGACATAAGTGTGTGCTAGGGGAGAACAGAGGGGTTGTCTTTCAACTGCATTTTCATGCTTTTGGGACTGGTGTGGGAGGCAGACATTTGCTTGACCTTTTGGCAGTTGATACAGTGCGAGGGCAGTTTTCCAGAATTTATAATCTGTTCCCACCCAGTTTATGGCCCAGCGTGTTGCCAGTGGCTGCATATCCCCCAGGTACTAATCAAGCATTTTAAAGAGAAGTTAATAATCTACCTGCTGAACCAATATCTATGTTTTTCCCCAACACTCTTAGTTCCTGTTACAGATCTGGCAATACATATCCGAGTGGTGCCGATAAGCAACATTTGTTTTGCTAAGAGACATTCACTTTACAGTAGCTCTTTAAGTGCACAGCAGGCTATATATAACTGGAGGGGTACCTAAAAAAACACACACTCAGCACAAAATCAGGTGGTTCTTTGGAAGATCTAAAGCCAATTGTTCCTTTTGTAGAATGACAATCACTCTGTTTTTGCAAAACGTACCCCCCCCCCAAAAAAATGTAGGGGGAAAAAAGCGTAGAACGATGACGAGAACAACAAAAATTACCATGTACGTTGTAGCCAAAGTCCACATTAAAAAGAGCAAAATAACTCTTCACAGACTCCCTTTTGTACCTTAAAATATGTCTCTGGCATGGATGCCTGCGGTACTTCTGCAGTTACTCAACGATGACGGCAACGACGAACAGAACCAGAACAGTCAGCAAAAAGGACTTTCCAAAACTCATGTACACTGGACTATGACACATTTAGAGTTCTTCCATACAAAATGTTCCCATGTTGGTCTGTTTATTAATAGCTATCATCATCATCATCATCATCTTTTTTTTTAACAGACGGACAAAGGAATACTGTAGTTGCAAAGTCCGAAAAAGCTTCCCTGAGAACCTTTTGTAAATTTTTTTTTCCATTGCGCTTCCCACTGGAGATCCACAGCTGCTCTTTTGGAAATTAAAAAATAATGCTATTCTATAATACTTGTCAAGAGTTCTTGTGTCCAGCAGGCTTTGGAATCTCTGGTGGAATTAAGAATCCCAGCCCAGATTTCTGTGTAGCTCCAGCTTAATTCATCAGGTATGTACGGTCTGGGGACACAACTGCAGGCAACACGGAGGTTGTGGAACCGGTTGTGTAAGCTACAGACAAAAGCCTTGCCCGTTTAAATACTCTCTAGATCTTGGACTAACTCTACTATGAAGCCTCCTCTTTTGGTGGAAGTGCCCCCGTATCTTGAGAAGATCTAGGATCTCCATCTGCATCCAAGACTGTCTTTGAATCCCCATCCATATAGAATGGGGTAAAAAAAAAAAACCAACCAAAAGAAAGCTCCCACTATTTTGCCAAAGGGACGCTGTCGAGTAAACGAAAACATCTGAATTCAGTTCGGCTTCTTGTGAATGGCCTCTTGGTTCAGTTTTGGTCCTTTTATTCATTCATTCAACGAGTTTCTTAACTTTTAAACCTGAATATGCAAACTGAAGGTCCCCTTCCAGTTCCTTTCAACTTCCATTTCTTCTTCTTTTTCTTCTCCTTTTCTTTCTTTTCTTTCTTTTCCCCTTTTTCTTTTTTGTCAAGCTGTACTTAGACCTTAATCCCTTTAATGGCCTGCTTGATGCTTTCCAGGAGGTCTTTGTTCTCTGGATTCTGATAACACTCCTGGTTTGTATACATATCAGTAAGGGTGTTGACATATGCATCAAAGTTCTGCTCGCTGATTGGCTCCTAGGTCCAACAAAACAACAACAACAACACAGAAGACAAATTAACACTCGCAACAATTATGGCTCCTTGAAGAGCCCAGAAAAGAAAACGCTGTACACTTGGGCTCAAATTACATCCACATTGCTGGCAGGCATGTCATCTCTCCTCCTTCTTTTGAGAAAAGCATACAGTGGTGCCTCGCTAGACGATGATAATCCGTTCCATTGAAATCGCTGTTTAGCGAAATTAGTGTCTAGCGAAAAGCATTTCCCCATTGGAATACATTGAAACCTGTTTAATTCGTTCCAATGGGGAAGAATCGTCGTTGCCTAGCGAAGATCGGCCATAGGAAAGCCGCTTTGCGAACTGCCGATCAGCTGTTTAAATCACTGTCTTGTGAAGCTTAGGTCCCGAAAAAAATCTGTTTTGCGAGTGCGGAGGGAGCTGTCAAAATCATTGTCTAGCAAAAATCAGTTTGCGAAGCAGGGACCAAACATTGTCCAGCGAAATTCCCCCATAGGAATCACTGTTTTGCGAATCGCTATAGCGATCGCAAAAAGTCAATGTCTAGTGAAAAAACTGTCATGCGGGGTAACTGTCTAGCGAGGCACCACTGTATAGATAATCCTTCAAAGTTTCAGTTCTCAAGATTCCAACCAGTGTTGTGTGCATTTTTACAAGAGGACTCCTTCTGAAAATCCCCACCCCACATCCCACCTGTCCCAAATCATCACTGGTCAGCACAAGGTTTTGGGTCATCAGTGTACCATTCCCTGAAATGTCAGGACCATCACCTGAAATGTGTGCTGGAAGGGCCTTTAATGATGTCATAGACACAGGGATGGGACAGGTGAGTTTAGGAGTAGGAGAGGCTTTTACGGTCTCTGCGCCATTGGTAGCAGGGTGGTATGCAACAAGAAGACTGCAAAGTCTCAGTTCTGGTCCTCCATTCACTGCTTGGCTCTGAATGGCTCAATGAGCCCAATATTGGTGCACCCAAAAGTTACAAACCAGCAGAAGAGACTTAGGGGAGAGATCCAGTGGCTTCCCATATTTGGGTTCATTGGTTGGGAGAGATTGAAGACTGTGAATGACAGACATTTATGGAATAGGCAGAAGCATGGGAAATAATAATAATAATAATAATTTTCTCAGGCACAGTTGCACACCCAGTATTCAGAAAATTAGATATTGCTGCAAAGATATTGCAGTGGGAAGACATCCACATTTTCCAAATGGCTAGGTGACAACAGTGAACTCATTGCAATAAAACAGTTTCTTTTTAATATACTAGTTACCCGCTTACACACAGGGCCAGTATCCACTGATTCACTAATCCACGGTCTGGAAATATTAAAAATATATTTTTATAATTCCCCGGAATAAAGTGGGCCCTCAACTTACGAACTTAATCTGTCCTGGAAGTCCGTTCGTAACCCAAAAGTTTGTAACTCGAATCAGCATTTCGCATAGGAATGCATATAAAACCATTTAATCCGTTCTGGCTGTTTTTGGTTCTTAAATCGAGGGGCGGTTCGCAAGTCAATTCATTAGTTCCCATAGGAACTAATGCAAAGCTGCTTAATCCGTTCCTACCACTAGGGACAGAATTTTTTCTTTTTTTCCCTTTCCCCCCCTTTTTCCCTTTTTTTGCTTCATAACTCGATTCCGCGTTCGCAAGAAGGGTCCATAGTTTCCTATGAGACCGGGTTCGTAACCCGAAATGTTTGCAACTAGGACCATTCGTAAGTCGAGGGCCCACTGTATATATTTTTAATGATGAAGTTACCGGAAGCGGCCAGGAGAGGGAGACAGAAGCCATGTTAGTTAGCATTTGCTGTCATAATAGCGTTTGCTATAAGCCATGTTTTTCAGCACCCATGGGGGCGAGTGATTGGAACTGATTTGCTATGAATACTCTACTGGGGTCTTACTGTATTTTTACCTTATGGTTTGGAATACAAGGGGTGAAAAATCTGTTGGCCAAAGCACAAGGTCAATTTTGCCAGCTTATGGTGGTGAGAGAGACCTTTGCCTGTTCTTAAGCCATTACAGCTGGCACATCTTGGAAACAGGATTGCACTGTAAATCCCATTTAATTCAATGGGCTTTATTCCCATTCCAAATGAATATAGCACTGACAACTAGGCATCCCTTGGTTTCATGCAAACCACATATTCTGTGTACTGAGTGACTTAAAAGAGATTAGCCGTGCCTTAATTTTTAAGAAATTTGGAGTGTTTACTTTCCCTGGAAAACTGGGGGAAGGAATGCCAGGAAAGATTGAAGCCAGCTGAAATATATACAATGGTGGCTCGCTTAACGATTGCCTCGTTTAACGAGGAAATCGCTGTACAATTAGCAATTGCAAAACAATGGTTTAAATGGGGGTTTTCCACTTTGCGATGATCGCTTCCCTACTTCAGGAATCGATTTTCACGTTACGACGATTTGTCGGGTTTCAAAATGGCCACTGGCTGAAGAAAATGGCCCCCCACTGTTTTTAGGAAGGCTTTTTTGCTTAACAGGCACCAGAAAATGGCGCCGTATGGAGGATCTTCACTGGACAAGCAGGTATTCAGCCCATTAGAACACATTGAACGGTTTTCAATGAGTTTCAATGTGTTTTTTTTTAATTTTGTTTGCCAACATTTTCGCTCTACAGGGATTTTGCTGGAACGAATTAACGTTGTCAAGCGAGGCACCGCTGTATATATTTACAATATAGACACAGGATGGCTAACCTTATAGCTGAGGGTTGGAGAAGATGATTCATTGCAGCCTTTCCAAGTATACTGTGATTATTACAGGCAAGTCAACTCCCTTTCACTGCAACCTCGGATGTGAACAAAAAACTTGTGTTACTTGGAATGCCTCTTTGATTTTTCTTTCAGGGTTCTCCTGATTTAGTACCATTCATAAATGGCACAACTAGCTGGGTGACTCAGTGGGTTGGAGCACCGGGAGCCAGGACAAGGAGTTTGATTCCCGATGTGACTTCCGGGAGAGGGCCCAGCCAATATCATCTGTACAGTGGCTGGTCTTAAGTACCCTGCCAACTCTGTGGCCTTGCAGAAAAGATGCATAATCCTGGAGCGCCACCAGAAGGAGCGGCTGGGAAGCCATTTCTAAGCACTTTATCCCTAGCAAATCTTGAAAGTGTTGTAGTAACTTGGAATTGACTTAATAGCACATAATTGTTAATAATGATTATAAATGACATAAAAAACCCACACTTGCATCATTAATAGAAGTGTTTTCAGGTTGTAGCCCTAAGCGTGCTTACTAAGAAGAAAGCCCTACTCAATTCATCAGGGCCTGTTTATGTGTAAACATAATTTAGATTAAGCTACACCACTACATGCTGGTTACTTGTCTGACTCCAGTGTCAAACAACACAATTAACATTCTGGAAACAGAGAAAGTAATTAATATCTCCTTTCAGATGCTCTGTTTGAGTGTTTTCATTGTCACATTTCTCTCTGTCTTCTAAACACTATGGCAACATGCTGGTTACTGTAAGCCCTGTTATGTTAACTATAATATATCCCCTTTATGGTTGTGATTGTTCTCGTGACAGGTAGTCAGAAGACAGCAGAAACTTCTTATTTTAAAATGGGACATGTAAGATCTTTTTCTGATATTAAGTTCTGCCCTGTCTCCGCTCACGTTGTTTTAGACTCAAGAGGCTTTTTTTGTTTTGCTTCATAAAATTCCTTCTATTATTTTCTTGCTTGCTTGGACTATGAGTTGTAGAGAAGACAACAGATAGCACAAAAAGAGAGACCAGTGGGAGGGAGTGATAACATGGTTGCTTATCATAAAAAAGGCAGAGATATCTGGGCTAAAAGGTGAAGTTTCTAGATCATAAGTGGACAACGTCAGAAGATGTATGGCAAGTTTGTGTCTCCCCAGCAATCCTCCAGGTTCCCAGAGACTGTTAAAACCAACCCAAAGTGAAACAAAGACAGAAATAACTGGAAAACCACATCTGTTTTTGCTTTTACGTGGTACTCTCCCTTTTGTGGAGGGTGTTTGACGGGGCTTGGCTTGGAAATCTGCATGTGGTTTTAGGGCTGCAGTTTTAACCACCTGTTATGGATCAACCTGGATAGGTCGGTGGTTTAGGTAACCACTAAACTACCCAGCCAGCGATCACACCTCTATGAATCCTTAAGTGACCTTTCTCAGTTCAAGCCAGCTTGTTTCAGTTTATGTGTCTAGTCACATCTTCGGATGAAAACAGGAGGAAGCCCTTCGCTGTGCTGGGTCCTTCTAATTAGAGCCAAGCAGTAACTAGTGATAAGTAACAGATACAAGCCAATCTCTTAGCTCAGGACCCACTTTGCTCCTCAGAATTGGTAACAGAGCAGAATATATCTGGCCTGAAATGTCTGCTCATTTCTGAGACGTGTCGTGCATTTTGTGATGGAGAAATGTGCACCAAACCATGCATATTCTGTAGACGTGTATGCCACCAAATATGTGAACATTTGAAAAATGTCCACAAACATTTGTCGAAGTGCATGCAAAAAGACACGTTAGAAAAATGTATTGTTGGATACGTACATTTGGGGAGGGGGAGTCAAAATATGCATAAGAAATAATAACAAGAACATGGGACTGGGGAACAATGAGGAGGGTAGTAGGATTCTGAGATATTCAGTGAAGACCTCACACTTTTCCACACCCCTAAATTAAAAAAAGGTGCTTTCTTCCTGCCCCCATTGCATTTTATGAAAGACACATGGATTGTTCAGTAGTTTAGGTATCTGGCTGCTGAACCAGTGATTGGGAATTTGATTCCCCACTGTGCCTTCTGAGAGAAGAGCCATCCTGGGTGGCCTTGGGCAAGCTGCACTGTCCCAGGGCACCCCCAGAAGAAGGGAACGGTAAACCACTTATGAGGATTCTCTACTTGGGAAGAGATGCCACAAGTCAGAATTGACTTGAAAGCACACAATTATTATTATTTGAAAGATGGATGGCTTGAAGGCTTTTTCTCTTCTTTGCTCTTATAAAGCACCGTGGATGAGAATACTTTCAGAAAAGGGTGCTTTATAGAGGAAACGGAGGCGGATTTTATAAGAGAGCTTCTCACCATGTGTGGAAGGCGGATAGTGGCAAGACTTTGGATAAGAGTCTGGCTCAGCCCTGAGAGCTCGAGGAAGAGGGCTTCATTCTGCTCCTCTATAATCTTGTTCTCCTCCTCAATGTTCTTGAGATTTTTCTCCATGCTTGAAATCTGCAGGGTGGAAAGGATTCCAATTAGAGAGCAAATGATCAGAGTATCTGAAAGTCCCATAGGCTTAACAAGGCTTTTTTTAAATGTCCATGTATTTATGTTTTCTTCCTTCCTCCAAAGAACATGAGTGGTGGTACTTGGCTGCTGGCAAAAACAGCATTACCTGCATCTCTGCCCTGCCTCCCCCAGGCGGTGCCCACTCAGGGGCAGGCATCTGGGGGAGGCAGGGGAGGGAAGTTGGGTGCTGCCTTTGTCTGGGCACTACCTGGAGGAGGTGGGGCTGGAAAGAGTCAAACACCCGTTCTGCTGAAAAAAAAAACAAACCATCACAAACTGCCAAACAGGCATTTCATGCCTATCTCTAAAACTAATGCAGATTTATACAGCCATGGTGTTGTGAATTTCGTTGTATGATATACTGTGTATATACTTACAATGACAATAAATTATATTATTATTATAGAATGAAAGACAATACCTCATTTTCTAGAAGGATTATAATAAATAATTGACTCATGAGACTCTCAAAGGGGAGAAAGAGGGAGGGACAACACCTGTTTCATATCAGCTGACTTTTGTTCACAACAATCTTGTCAGGTAGCTTAAGCTAAAAGACAGTAACTGGCTCAAGATCACTGAGTGAGTGCTTTGGCCATGGAGGGATTTGAACTCAAGTCTTCCCACCCCATGTGTAGAGGAGGAAAGTCCTAAGAGTACACATGGCTGTTCTTTATTGACCATGCAATATGCGTATTTCCCATTTAGCCCCAGGAACTTTTCTGACATTGATTGATTGATTGATTGATTCTTCTTATATACTGCCTCATTAGTGCACAGCACTAAAATATCTAAAACATCAACACATTGACAACAGAAGCAGAAAAACCAGTACGAGCCTAATGGTGCTAGGAATTAGGGCAGTAGAACAGGGGTGGAAAACTCAAAGGAGGCTGTCTTGGAAGACCTCTTGAAAGAGAAGAGTCTTCACCAGCCTCTTAAAACCAGGGAGGGAGGGGGGCAGGTGTAGCTCCACCAGGAGACAACTCCAAAGAAATTGTGCCACCACTGAAAAGGTACAACATCTTGAAGATTTTATGCCTTCCTTTGGTGTAGCCACCCAGAGGAGCACAGCATGAGAGGATCTGGTGGTGTGGGAAGAGGACCTTGGAGAGAGATGCTTCAACAGGTTGTTGTTGTTTAGTCATTAAGTCGTGTCCGACTCTTCATGACCCCATGGACCAGAGCATGCCAGGCCCTCCTGTCTTCCACTGCCTCCCAGAGTTGGGTCAAATTCATGTTGATTGCTTCAACGACACTGTCCAACCATCTCGTCCTCTGTCATCCCCTTCTTCTCTTGCCTTCACACTTTCCCAACATCAGGGTGTTTTCCAGGGAGTCTTCTCTTCTCATGAGATGGCCAAAGGATTGGAGCCTCATCTTCAGGATCTGTCCTTCCAGTGAGCACTCAGGGTTGATTTCCTACAGAATGGATAGGTTTGTTCTCCTTGCAGTCCAGGGGACTCTCAAGAGTCTCCTCCAGCACCACAATTCAAAAGCATCAAGTCTTTAGCAGTCAGCCTTCTTTATGGTCCAGCTCTCACTTCCATACAACACTGCTAGAAAAACCTTAGCTTTGACTATGTTGATCTTTGTCAGCAAGGTGATGTCTCTGCTTTTGAAGATGCTGTCTAGGTTTGTCATCGCTTTCCTCCCAAGAAGCAGGCGCCTTTTAATTCTGTGGCTGCTGTCACCATCTGCAGTGATCATGGAGCCCAAGAAAGTAAAATCTGACACTGCCTACATATCTTCCCCTTCTATTTGCAAGGAGGTGATGGGACCGGTGGCCATGATCTTAGTTTTTCTTTTCTTTTTCTCTTTTTTTGATGTTGAGCCTCAGACCATGTTTTACACTCTTCTCTTTCACTCTCATTAAGAGATTCTTTAATTCCTCCTCAGTTTCTGCAATCAGAGTGGTATCATCTGCATATCGGAGGTTGTTGATATTTTTTCTGGCAATCTTAATTCCGGTTTGGGATTCCTCCAGTCCAGCCTTTCGCATGATGTATTCTGCATATGTTAAATAAGCTGGGGGACAGACAATATACAGCCTTGTCGTACTCCTTTCCCTATTTTGAACCAATCAATGTTTCCATATCCAGTTCTAACTGTTGCTTCCTGTCCCACATATAGGTTTCTCAGGAGATAGACAAGGTGGTCAGGCACTCCCATTTCTTTAAGGACTTGCCATAGTTTGCTGTGGTCCACACAGTGAAAGGCTTTTGCCTAGTCAATGAAGTAGAAGTAGATGTTTTTCTGGAACTCTGGTTTTCTCTATAATCCAGCACATGTAAGCAATTTGGTCTCTAGTTCCTCTGGCTACTCCATTTCTTCTATGGGATTCTTGCCCGCAATAGTAGATATGATAATTGTCTGAACTGAATTTGCCCATTCCCGTCCATTTTAGTTCACTGACGCCCAGGATGTCAATGTTTATTCTTGCCATCTCCTGTTTGACCACTTCCAGTTTACCAAGGTTCATAGATCTTACATTCCAGGTCCCTATGCATTGAACAGGTCATGTGGTCCAACCTTGACCCAGGATGCAACCGGAAGCCAGTGTAAGCGAGCCATGACTGGGTAGATGTGACTGAATCTGCTCCATCGGTCTTCAGCCTGGTTGCCACATTCTGGACCCACAGCAGTCTCTGGGTAAACCTCAAGGGAAGCTTGAGATGTTGCATGTAGAGAGTGTTGCAGTCATTTTGAAAGGAGTGTCCATCTTGGCTTTTACATCTCTTTTGTTTGCTTTCTACCAGCACATTCTATGATCAGACCCCCAAATCTAGAATGATACGCCTTGTTCTGGTATGTTTCTGTGCTTGATGATGTCATAGTGATAACACATGGGAACGATGCAGGGTCCTTCAGGTTAGACTGCCCAATCTTTGGATACTTGCCATGGTTCTGATGTCCCTTCAAAAGGGACAGAACAAGACTTAAATTCTCACGCAAAGCATTTATATATAACGTAACCTCAGCCTTGGCATAAGGAAGTGAGGAGAAAGAAGGAGCGTTGGAATCCTACCAGCTTCTCGCTATGGAAGCCTTGTTAAAGCAGAAATATGCAAAGACGCAGCGAGGAAATTATCAAAGGAATGGAAGGGGTGACTTTGTATTTTGAAAGTTTGGAGGCAGACCCGAAAAGAAATGGATGTGGTGAAGACAAAGAGCTTTAAGCCGGTGGCCACCACTGAACATGGAATCAGGATGCGTATGCTTGCTTTGCTCAGCGTCGGTCACACACTCACTCTGTGGGAAAAGAATTAGCTTAGGTTTTTTGACCAGACAAAAGAGTCTGCCCTGCTCTGGGTTTGATGTTATACATAATCAAAATGGTTATAAAGACAGCCATTTCTTTTGAGTAAAGCAGCAGGGCTGAGGGCATCTCAAGAGGTTCAGATTCCTATTTTGTATGCTAAGGAGCATACCCATTTCAAGCTCCTGAAAGATACGCGAGGGGACCTTGTTTGCCCATATTTTGAGGACAAAAGGAACTCGTTTGGTTCAGAGTGTAGGAGATTGAAAAACAATGTCCAGCCCATAGAGGAATTTGAAGTACTTTATCCATGAGATCCTTCTTGTTACCTCACGTGCCCTATTTAGCACATGGCTGTGGGATCGCGTCAGGGGAAGACATACCTGGGATTGCAGCTTCACCATGGCTGCTTCCATCTCACTGTTGGATTCGTTCAGCTCGCTGATCTCTTTGTTTAACTGTTTAATTTCTTCATCGTTCTCTAGCACTGTAAGAGGGAAGAGGAGATATAAAACAGCAACCCAACACATTCCTTTCCGATACATGCAGATCAATTCAGAACATGATGCAGTTTTGCTGAGGCTTAACAGGTTATTGTTTGGACACAGTCAGAGTTTGACAGCAAGACTTACTGGAAATTATCATATCTGCCCCTTTGTTTTCAGGCTTCAGAGAAAGATGGGATATTATTATTATTATTATTATTATTATTATTATTATTATTATTATTATTATTATTATTATTATTATTATTATTATTATTATTATTATTATTATTATTAGACTTATATACCACCCATCTAGAACATGTCTATTCTGGGTGGCTTATACAAAAAACCAAAAATAATATATTTTGATGGTAGTTTATACAAAAAACAGAAATAATATAATAAATGTTCAATTTTGTGGGAGGTCTTCCATGTGTGCTGCTTTTATACCGCCCTATTGTGCTTAAGGCAGTCTCTTGGAGGTTTATAATTTAATTATGCAGGCTACACATTGCCAACCCCCCCATCCCAATGAGCTGGATACTCAGTTTAATGACCTCGGAAGGACAGAAGGCTGAGTGAACCTTGAGCTGGCTTCCTGAGCATGTTGGGATCAAGCTCAGGTTGTGAGCAAAGTTTTGAATGCAGTACTGCAGTTTAACCATTGCTTCACAGGGCTCTTGATGTCTGTTGAATATTCAAACTTTTCAAAATGAATAGGTTAGGTGCTAATTCAATTTTTTTGTAAAACATCTTGGCCCACTTGATAATATTTACGGTGTGGCAATACACAGTCAATTTTGGTTGAGGTGTATGTACAGTGGTGCCTCGCAAGATGATGTTAATTCGTTCCGTGAAAATCGCTGTTAAGCGAAAACATCGTCTGGCAAAACACGTTTTCCCATTGAAATGCATTGAAAACCTGATAATCCATTCCAATGGGAACGGATTGTCATCGTAAAGCGAAAATTGCCATAGGAAACATCGTTAAGCAAAATGTGGTTCCCAAGCAAAGACAACCGTCTAACGAAACAGAGACCATTAAAAGATTCATATAGCGAAGCAAGACCAAGCTGTCAAAAACATTGTAAAGTGAAAAACAGAGACCTAAAATTTAACTGTCTTGCGAGGCAAGGTCCCTAACATCGTAAAGCGAAAATTGCCCATAGGAAACATCGTTAAACGAAGCGCAAGATCGCTCCGAAAACCTCATTGTAAAGCGAATTCATCATCATGCGAAGCAATAGTCTTGCGAGGCACCACTGTATGTTGAGCTGGGATCAGTGGATGAAGACTTCCTCGCCAGAGTACTTCCTTCAGTCCCACAAATCCTGCCCCCACCCAGTTCAGGGCAGCCCGAGGAATGGGGAAAGCTCCATGCGGCTGTGGGAAGGGAGGGTGCAACAAAATCTGGTGGAGAGGGTTTTTGCAAATGGACCTCTTCTCTTAATGGAACATTATTCCTGGATCCAAGTCAGGATGTTTACACTCTTACCTTTTTACACCAAGATTGCAAAATCTAGGCAAGTGAAAAACCTGATTTTCTTACCATCACTGGTCTTGAATTTAGTGTTGAGAATTTCATCCCCTGAGATTTTCCCCTTTTTGCCAGCAAACGTTGCTCTGGGACACCCTGACAAGCTAAATGACAAATAGAAGGGCATTCTATTAGAACTTCCAGAATTCATCCAACCACCCTTGAAACAGAACAGAAATAGCATACCCAATTTTTAGCAACAACAACAAAAAACACCCCACCCTCCTTTGAATAATTGCATTCAACAATCTTTGGAGAAATGTCAACATATACATGAGTATGGACCTGACTTGCCCCACTTCCTCCTTGTCCTCATTTGCCATCAGTGAACAGATCCCATATATTGTGTTGGCCCAGCAGAGTCTTGATTGGTTGTTATGGGTTTTTCGGGCTCTTTGGCCGTGTTCTGAAGGTTGTTCTTCCTAACGTTTCGCCAGTCTCTGTGGCCGGCATCTTCAGAGGACAGCACTCTGTGCTTTGGTGTAGTTGGCTTGAGATAGGCTTTTGTCTTTTTCTGTAGATGGGTGATTAGTGTGTCTTGTGGGTGTATTGTTGTGCTAAGAAGAAGAGATTACTATGGTTGATGGGTGTCATTAGCTGGTCTTTTGTGTGTAGTGATCCCCTGTCCTTGTGGCTGGGTAGAGTTCATTGACCTTTTGCACGCTGTATTTTTGAGAGCTGGGAGCCAAGTTTTGTTGAGCTTCACACTTTGTACTCCAGTCCCAAGCCAACTACACCAGAGCACAGAGTGCTGTCCTCTGAAGATGCCAGCCACAGAGACTGGCAAAACGTTAGGAAGAACAACCTTCAGAACGTGGCCAAGGAGCCTGAAAAACCCACAACAATCATTAGATCCTGGCCATGAAAGCCTTTGTGAATACACAGAGTCTTGACTTCTGGCAATGCTTAATCAGATGCAGCTCTGTGATATAAATTACATGATTCCAGACTGGGCAGGATGGCCTATGTGAATAATTCAGGGTATGATAGAGGACTGGAAAAGACTGTCCGGGGCCCTAGAGAGATGCTGACAGTCACTGCAGACAACCTGAGCTAGAGGGACAAATGTTCTGACTTTTGAATGAAGAAGCTTTCTATGTTCCTAAGAAGTCACAGCAGTGAGACAAAAGCAAGAGAGAATTATGTGTTTGTTCTGTGCTGTCAAAGTCAGAACTGACTTCCGGGGACCCTAATAGGACTTTCAAGGTAAGTGAGATATTTAAAGAAGTGTTTTTACCCGTTCTACACCCCCAGTGAGTTTCCGTGGCTGAGCAGAGATTTGAACCCAGGCCTCCCAAGTCCTAGTCTGTCACTTTGTCCACTAATTAGCAGACACTGCGGGTTAAACTGCAAAGCCTCTGGGCTGCAAGAGCAAAAGATCAGCAGTTCAAATCCACGTGATGGAGGGAGCTCCCGTTGCTTGTCCCAACTCCTGCCAACCTAGCCGTTCGAAAGCATGTAAAAATAAAAGTAGATAAATGGGTACCACCTCAGTGGGAAGGTCATGGCATTCCATGTCTAGTCGCGCTGGCCACGTAACCATGGAAACTGTCTATGGACAAAACACTGGCTCTACAGCTTGGAAATGGGGATGAGCACCGTGCCCTAGAGTCGGACACGACTGGACTAAATGTCAAGGGGAACTTTTACCTTTACCTAAACAATGGTGCCAGATACAAACTACTGTATTCAGGCTTTTCTAGAAAAAGCTCTGCCCTGCTGAAACCTCTGAGTCAAAACCAGAAACAAGTTTGGAAAATAGAGAGTTTAAGGTAAACAATGCTTGGGTTAAAGATTCCCCATGTTTTGCAATTTATGCTTTCAATAAGTTTCCAAAAGTTGAAAAATGTGTTTTCTTCACTAGGTGAAGAAATAACTGTTTATCCAATTTCTGTTGATTGGTGTTGTTGTTGTTATTGTTATTATTTCTTCCTTCATGTTCATGGGAAAGCAAATTATGAAAAAAAAAAGACATCTATTTTATGTTCCTTGTAAATCCATTTCCCAGGGGCAGTGTTTTTGGCTGGCTCTGTAAGCAGTATTGTTTTTATCCATCCGCCGGGAATTCATTGTCGTTTGGACAAGCTTGTTGTCGAAATAGTTCAAAAAACCAGAAATGACAGGTATATATGAAAGGCCTTCCCTTGCAGCTTGCCCCATAAAAGATTCAGGTATAAAATGAAGATTTTAATCAAAGTGCATATTTTATGCCTCATCGACCTGAAGCGATTCTAATGCTGAAATCTGCTGTACCAGCAAGTAACATATTATTATTATTATTCAGCTACATCCTTCCCCAATCAATTTAAAGAGAGAAACATAGGTAGAAACCGTAAATACAGGCACTGCCGTGTTACGTTATCCAGGTTTAGAACTTGGAAAAATTGCCCTTTCTGGACTGCAGCTCACAGAATTTTTAAGCTAGCATGGTCAAAATAGTAAATTTTCCAAGGTTTGTCCAGGTTTGAGATCAGCAAATGAACCTAAGGCTTTGCCTGTGACAGGAGGAGCTTGGACAAGCAGGGGCAGTGAGTATTTAAGGAGTGTAAGTAATCTGTAGCTCAGTGGGTTGGGGCACTTAGCCATTGGGGCACTTGGCCATGGCGTCAGGAACAGGAAGTTGAAATCCTCTCTGTGCCTCCCAGAGAGGGGACAGCTGGGGTCACCCGGAGCGTATGTAGCTGATGAAGTTAAGTTCCCTGCTGTCTCTGTGGCCCTGAGCAAGCTGCACAGCCCAAAATCATCACCAGAAGGAGGGACTGATAAACTACAGTACTTCCAAAAACTTAATAGCTAGAATATTCTGGGAAGGGTTGCCATAAACTGAAATAATGAAACAGGACATAATAACCATGATGATGAAGAATTAGTGTGTAAAGGGTAATAATTATGTGCCGTCAAGTCAATTTCGAGATATGGAGACACTTTTCAGGTTTTTCCAGGTAGACAATACTCAGAAGTGGTTTACTGTTCTCTTCTTCTGGAAGACCCTTGGAGGGGAGAACTTTGGAAATCTCTCATCCTCCTGTGCAAGAATGTAATAAGCAAAGATTACATCAAAAGGGTAGACAGAGTTCGTTGACTGCAAAAGGTCAAGGAACTCTACCCAGCCACAAGGACCGGTGATCACACAAAAGACCAGCTAACGACACCCATCTCTCACAGTGACAGATAATCTCTCCTCCTTATCACAACAATACACCCATAACAAAAACACACTGATCACCATAATCACCCATCTCCTGACCAGGACAAAAGCTGATCCCACAGCTATAAATAACTCCCAAATAAACTGCACCAGAGCACAGAGTGCTACTCCTGTCCTCTGAAGCTGCTGGCCACAGAGACTGGCGAAATGTTAGGAAGAACCACCTCCAGAACATGGCCAAAGAGCCCGAAAAACCCACAACAACCATTAGACCCCCGCCATGAAGGCCTTCGCAAATACAAAGATACCATCCTTACCTTCGATGAGTGAGGAAGCTTCCATTTGCATGACCTGAGCCGTCACAACCTGGCGTTGGACAGGTAGGGCCTTCATTCTTGAGCGACTTCCATGAAAAGGACGAGCCGTTAAGGGACCCTTCTTTCTGCCTCCGGGCAGCGAGGGGGCACCCCGAGGCACTACGATGGGAGGCGTATTTGCCACTGATGTGTCCAAGCCCAACACAACCTGGAACTGGGCACCTAGAGAAAGGTAGGGAGACACGAGTGTGGGAACTGGGAATCAAAACTCACAGGTGATTTGCACAAACATGGTCAGATCAGAGGCTACAGATGGATGGGAAACAGACTTGTGACCATTCTGGAATGTGGTCTTGTCTTCCTCTTTTGCTCCAATTTCATGACCTCCTTGGTGACCTGTTTCCTCTACCTTTCTGCTAATCTTTCAGAAAAAGAATTATTTTTTTGCATTAGCTTTCAAGTTCACTAAAAAAAAGGAAGCTGCCTTTCTTTGCTTTTTATTGTAATATAAATAAGCACACAAGAGTGAAATCAAATAGCGCCAGATAATGCCAGCTCTGGAAATGGCCCTGACAGGTCCCAAAATGAAACCCACTACCCTGATCTAATGAGAAGGTTCTCAAATGTGTTTCTTAATGACGAACAGAGCAGATCCAAGCGTTCAGAACTGAGGCGACGGAACAAGCATGTGTTTAATTGTGTAACTCTGAATGTGCAGAGCGTATACGTAAGGCTGCAGACCCTGTCTTTCCCTGACTTCTATCCAACGACATGCATAAAAGTTCTTCCAGGAAACCCTATAAAAACAAAGTCCCATCCCACACGTGGACAGTCTCTGTGCACATGGCTCTTGTGTGTGCTGGAATCTCTTCCGATCTTACACTGAGTGCAGAAATTGCTGCTCAGCTTATCAATTCCCATCATTGCCTGATTTCAGTGGTTCCTTGGTTGGCCAGACATTCTTGGACTGCAATTCCCAGAAGCCTTCACCACTAGCTGTGCTGACAAGGGCTTTTGGGAGTTGCAGTCCAAGAATGCCCTATATCTAGGTCTTTAGATGTTTCTCTGGGCCCTCTCTTGGGCCCTGCAGATTCTCCTTGACTTTCACCCTGGCCTACCAACACTCCATAATGCACTGACCCACCCAGATTGCCCCACACTCTTTTTGTCTGGAGCAATTCTCAAATTCTCTCTCCATGGCCCAAACATGTCCTAGATTTGGCCCTATATATTTCACCCCATTTCTTCTAAAATCAGGAATTGGTAACCATGCTCTTGTGGTGCCCTTTGCGATGAATGTTTCTGCAGTCATTTGCATTTGTTTAGATACACATGTCAGTTCTAAACACGTATATTGGTTTGTTACCGCTCAGAGCTTTAAAGAAAAGGAGCCGCCCCTTTATGTAATGCAGCAATTAGGCACATCAAAGACAACTGTCAAAATAAATGCCTGGCTGTGCTCGAAATTCACATTCTGCGTTTCATTGTCATCATCATCATTTTTATTTTATTCCATTACACAACAACGCCAATAACAACAGAGGGGTTGACAGTCAAGGGCTGCACCGCTGTTATTTCATTCCCCCCTCTGAGATAATTTGAAAAATGCTGATCCTGTTTTTAATCGCCTGCAAATGTGGCACAATTCACTTATTATATCGCTGCCAGCAGGATGCTCACTAAATTCATAATGGCGTCACTGTTTATATGATCGCAAGCAAATTATGGAAACCTCAGGAGGAAAAGGAGAGAGAGAGGCTGGGGAGAAGGGGAAAGGGGGGGGGAAGGTGAAGATTAGTATGCGCCGTTTATGGCCTGGCCGTTACATATTTTACACTGTTAATTTAACTTTCATTACACTTTTATTGTAAAAAATAAACCAGAGCCTTATTGTGGCAAACAGCTGGCTTGGGATGTGGGGTGTATGTGTGTGTGTCTTTAAAATTTATTACCACTGTTTAATTGAAGTGGTGGCAATGGCTGGTCAATTGAGGAGTTGCCCTCCTGCATTGCCCTCCCGATTTTTTTTTTTGAAAGAAGGAAGGCAGAAGGTTGAAAGGGTGTGTAGAAGAGAGTTGCAATTTATTTCCTGAGCGATCCTGCACGGTGAGGGGAGAAAGCATGCCCTTTCCATGTAAAGGCGCAGGGTAAATGGTGTGAGGAAAAAAGCAACAATACCCCAGGGACCATATTAGTTTCTTTCCGCTGGCGGAATGCAAATCTCGGACTGCGGCCAAGCTGCTTTTCGCCACACAGATGGAGCAGCAGAATTACTGTGGAGCTTCTTTAGCGCAAACCTGCCGGGACCTTCACGAGAGGGTACCTTGTTAGAGAAGACAAAATGCTAGTTTCCCAAGGACTCCACAAGTTCGACAAGGGAGGGCAAAGCTTGTCTGTCGATTCTACTGCGCCACTTATTCCTTCCAGGCGTACTGCCTGCGTGAGGAGCAGGTTTGGAGGACGAGAAGCATGCTTTCTACTAGAAGAGAGGACAAACTGTGGTGGTTCGTGCAGGCCCGTTGAGTGGATGAACAAGCATTTGATGCTTCGAAGCTTCACCTCCTCGGGTGGGCAGAGGCACTTGGAGGTGGCACCCGCAGGAGGCAGGGCAGGGAAATTGGGACATTGTTTCCAAGTGGGTGCCCCCCAGAGAAGGTGGGACTGGGAAGCACTGAAACCTATTTGGCCATTGAAAGAACTGGCACAAACTCCCAAATGGGCAGTTTGTGCCCATCTTGACTTTCTATTCTATTTGTGCATTATCCTATCCTTTAAAAAAAAACTATTTTCTGAACAATTTAAGAAGACGAAAACAGTCCTGAATTCAACTGACGGCTCCCACTAGAGCAGACCCACATCCACGAACACACACATTTGAAAGAAGGGCTCTGAAGAACTGCTAGTCTTTTTCTGCTGGAATTCTGCTCTCTCTAGCATTTTCATTTTGCTTCTTTTACAGAGATTTCCCTCTTTCCCATCAGTCTTCTATAATGGCAGCTTCCCTTTGAATTACTGTATATAGTTTTGGGCCAGATCCTTCCGTATTGTTCAGTAAATGTCCCGGTGAGAAGCAGGTGATGTGTACGTAGTCTCGCACAGTAACGTTAAGCTTGCTAGCCAACTAAAATGTTAGCTGTACAACGTAAGTAAAAAAATGTGGCTTGTCCGGTGACAGGTTTGAGAGACCAAAAAGCCGGTAAATTCCATATTCCAGTAGGATCCATTCATGAAGCACCAGATCCTACCAAATTCTGTTACGTTCTACCTGTTGCCCACAATGTTCAACTCTAGTTCCTCCCCAGCAGCAGTGAAAGAAAATGTATACTAGAGGTGGGCATGAACCAAACTACAAATTGGAAAAAAAATGGAGCAAACTAGTTCATGGTTCGGTTTGTGCAACTTCTTTTGCTGGAACAAAATGAAGCACCAAACGTTTTTCTGCTTGGTGCATCATGTTGCTTTGGCAAAGCGGATGCCTGGCTGCCCCCTTCCCGCTGTCCTCATTGCCTCTCTACCTGGTGCTGCCTCCTCTTCCTCCTTGTCCTCCACCACCACCATTTCTAGAGAGAGCAGCCCTGCTTCCTTTCCAGCTGACAGGCAAGCACATGCGTAGAGACAGTGGGCTCGGCTCCTGGAAGAGAAGCCGATTTGCCACCTCAAAAGAGGGTGGTGGCAGCTATAGACGAGGAGGAGGAGGTGGTTGTAGGGCCAGGTAGGGAAGCAGTGGGGCCAGTGGAGATGGGGTGGGTGAGCTTCAGAGGGGGCAGAGGAGGTAGGTTTATCTCCCCAAGGCACAAACTGGAAAAACAAACTGTGAACCAGTTCGTTTTTCTGGGGGTTTGGGGTGGTTTGTGTTTCCTGGGTAGCCATGAACCACAGTCACAAATCATCGATTTTCCAGTTGGTGCCCATCTCTAGATTATGTCATAATGAATGAGTACCACAAAGAGTTCTTCCAGAGTCTTATGGGATGGGGGTTTTCCGCAACCCACAAGATCCTCTCCTGGATCCATCGTGGATCCAGGCACCCCGTGGCCTTACTTTGGCCATCCTTGGCCCACCGGATTCTGTTTAAGCCCACCTGAGGGGCAGTCATTTTCTTTAAATCGCATCCTGCTGAGCCTAAATAGCATGTAGACACATTTACAGGCAGCATTGATTCTACCGTAACTCTTCTGAAACCAAACACAGAGTCATTGCACTGGGAGGAGATAACACAACGTTGCCGGTTGCACTAATGGGCTATAAACTGCAGAACACAGCACTTCTCCTTGGCAGTGCGATCCGTTTCCATTGTTATTTCTCTCACAGGGCCCCCAGACACAGTAAAATGACTTTACGGATCAGGCACGCTTCCACCACCCTGAGCAATTGAAGTCCAAAGTGAAGTTTCCTCCTTGGCTCCCCCATGTCTTCCCGTAGTTTTTAAAAAGCGGGGTTGCTGAATTCCTCTTCTTCTTCTCTTTTTAATAAACTTTGCTTACTCCTGCTAATTGTGACATGGCTCATTTAGTGCAAATGATCTCCTTTTCTGGGGATGGGAGGCAGAACAGATGGCTCCGAAACATCATCTGGTTCTCACAAAGACCTCTGGATCCCTCACAGCATTCACTATTCCAGCAGAAACTGAAGTGTATAGAATTTCGGGACTCTCGTCATGCTGTTTTCTCTGCTCCTAATGCAACACAGGAAGGTGGTGGAGCAGTGCAGAAAACAAGGTGCAGCAAGCATCGGAGCATGAAGAACTTGTATGAAAAGGAGAGCTAATCAATCCAATATTGTCAGATCTCACGGGGTTTATTCTCCTCTAGTAGTTCTAAACGCCACCCACTCCTTAAGCTTAGGGCATGAAAGGTCAACTTGATGCAATATTCTGCATAAATGGAGAAAGGCATGGTTATGATGTGAAAAGTGAAGACCTAATTTTTCAACTGCCTCGCCACTAATGCACTGATACACCCTTGTGTTTCATAAAGGAGAGGCTAAAGCAGTGGTTCCCAATGAACCACGAATCACTTCGGTCCCCAGGCATTCTTAGATCCATACTCCCAGAGGCCTTCACCACTAGCTGTGCATACCAGGATTTCTGGGAGTTGTAGTCCAAGAACATCTGGGGGCCCAAGGTTGGGAGCCACTGGGCTAAACCACAGCTAGACATGGGAGTGACCTTAGTCATAGTGCAGGTTTTAGACCTGGGAAGTTGATATGGATGGATTGATTATATTTGTTCATTACTGTTTCGCTCATGGGGTGACATAAATGAAACAAAACAATTTGGAAGTCAGTTTAAAATGAGCAAAGGCCATTCAGAATGGTAAACCTTTTAGCTGACTGTCCGAAGTTCAACAAAGATAGAGTCAGTCTAAGTTCACTTGGAAGGGAGTTCTACAGCAGAGTCGCTGCTGCTGAGAAAAGCTCCTTCTAATGAGCCCAACAAGCTAGCTTATGAGGTGGTGGGGGCATGTAGTGGTTCGTGTTTCATGCCCATCTCTACTTGGAACCTGATTTGTGGCAGCCTTGCAAAAACAGTTGACTATAGTATCCGAGAGCTCAATGCTACAGACAGGCTTCATTAAAACAGGGAATCCCTCAATTGCTTAAAACTTTAGACTGTAACAGAAGATGCAGAAGATCCCTCTCTTGCTTGTACATTTGCTTTCTTGCTTCATGGTTGGGGATCAGGAACTAAGCATGTGCTCAATTTGCAAGTATGATTGCAAAGCCATGAAGGTTTGCCTGAATTACATCTCTAGTACAGAATTTTTACAAGGAGATCTCCATACTAGTCTGTTGCAGACCAGATGAGAGAGAGGACAAGGTTCCTGGACCTTTAAGAGTTGTGCAGAGGAGGAAATGTCAACAGCTGCAGGTTTTAATACAAGCTGCATCTGCTGAAATTTCTTCCTCCATACAATTATTAGAGGTCCAGGATCCCTGTCCTGTTTTCCATCTGGTCACCCTAATGACAGCAAACACACCTTTAAGGTCAACAGGTTTTAGCTTCTTATGGCAGGTTATCTATCCTGTATAGTTTGGGGTCCAAAGGCCAGCATTTCCACTCCAGGGCCTCCATGGAAAAATAAAAGCAGACTTCTAGACCTGTTGCTGCTAATCATAACATATCCATGGTAAAAGGATCCATGAATGCTGTCCAGTCAATCAAGGTCAATCAGATCACTGGCTGGCTTTTAATCAAAGAATTACTGATTAAGTGAGAAAAACGTGGATCCCTCTTCTTGATTAATCAAATTCACTTCTCTTGCTGTGTGAAATTGTCTGCTTTTGATAGGGAGTTCATGTAATAAATATCTGGTCTTAGCAGGGCTTTTCCCTGAACATGTACATAGTCCAGTCTGTGTATGTTAAAAGAGAATGATGTATGTATATGAAATGGATTGAGCTGTTTCTTTCTGCCTACTTATTGTGTGGCAAAAAGAAATGGATATATCACATTGGTTAGAAGGCCCACTCAGAAATTTTTCATTCACTTACTTCATCAGTTCTGGGTCCTCTTTGTCATCCTTTGTGGGGGTGATCTTGATCCCACTTTTCTTGGCACGAGGACAGCCTGATAGACTATATTTAAAAGAAGAAGATGAAGAAGAAGAAATATCATACTTAGCAGCCTGACAGCACGCATCTTTCTACTAAACGTCAAGGCCAAAGCAGACTAAACCAAATGGGCACTTTCACAGTTGGAGGTTATAACACTTTCATCCCTTCCGAGGTGCATCTTCCAAGCTATGTGTGCAAAATCAGCATGCAAATGGAGCTGCTTATTTCCCACCAATGACTAATTACCAAGCAAAAGCAACTGAATTGTAGCCTCACAAGCTGTGAAAGCCGCTAGAGGATAATCACACATGATCTCCTGCTGAAACCAGCTCTGCTTCTAATTGCAAACCTGTTGATCTGATTTGGCCCCCAGTTGCCTTCCCTTCCCCCTTTTGATTTTCATTGACAGCTTGCCTTGTCTTAAGGACACAGGGTAAGAGAAGACATCAGCGTTAATATCTGAAATGCATACAGTCCGAATTAGATAAAACACGTAAGACAAGAGAAAAGTTGTGGAATGGAAGGGAGCAGCAAAAGAAGGGAAAATACTTGTGAACGAGCTCATTTATTCACTTATTTCCTCTCTTTTCAGGCCTGTAACAACAGAGCCGAGTGTGAGTCTAAACAACCAGTGTAGATAGGCTGTCGCAGAATGCACCAAAGTCTTGTGCTGTTCATATTAAAGAAAAGGCACATAATCTTTCCATCTAAGCCGTCCTCTTTCCTGCTTATCTCTATTGTGTCTCTGAGACAAGAATCAAACTTCCCTTATTGAATCCTTCCACTTTCTTCCACCGTCCAGTATTTTTGATCTGCTGACCTCTATCGGCATGAAATCTTACACTTTCCCTTTATCCCAGGTGTTGGAAATGCAAAGCTCATGCCTTACACCTCCCTGGAATGACCTGCCTGTGTTGGAGTTGTATGTGAAGCCAACTGGAAGGCCATGGAAAAACCATGATGGTCAAGAAGTTTGTGTTATGCTTTTTTGTGTTGCCTTCTGCCCACCTGCACAGCTTTCTTCAGACTGTCTTCAGTATAAGAACAATAAGCTCATTTACTGGGCACAGAATGGTAAACACCGATGTGGTTTTTGCCATTTGCTAGGGTCTATGTTGTGTGTCTGGAGACTGCACAATCAGGCATATGAGGGATGTGTCAAGAATCTCAAAACCTGTCACCTGTATGATAGACATTCTGCTCAAGGTAAATCCAGCAAGATAACTGATGTTTGCCAGTAAGTTACGTGCTGTCAGGTAGTAATCAGCCTCTAATGACCCTAATAGGGCTTTCAAAATATGAGAGATATTAAAGGAGTGGTTTTACTAGCACCACTGTCCTAGTGATTCTGCATGACCAGATGCGGATTTGAACCCTAGTCTTCTGAGTCCTAGTCTATCACTGTCTTTACACTACCACTTGGTACCCCACAAATATGTGTTATGAAGTCACTTCTGACTTATGGTAACCTTTTCCATGGTTTTCCAGGCAGAGAGTACTCAGAAGTGGTTTACCACCCCCATCTTCTGGGGGTACCCTGGAATTGTACAGCTTGCCCAAGGCCCCACAAGCTGGCTCTTCTTGGATGCACAGGGTGGAATCGAACTCACAACCTCTGCCTCAGCCAGGAAAAAAAATCAATGAGCTATCCAATCAGCTCATAAATCCTGAAGGATAACTGGTGTTTTTACCTGGGCTTTTTTTTTGAGGTTTCAGAGTGCTTCATGCCTGGTTATCTCAGTAGCAGCTGTAACTGTCTGAGTTAGACTGGTATTATTACTCCAGAGGTGTAGATGGAAGGACTGAGGTTGGAAAGCTGAGTCCATTACAGTTGTGGTTGGTGACTCTGGCTTTGGACTGTGGTGGTGGGCAGACTTGAATCCGCTTTAGATAGAAGTTTGTACTTTACAAGAGGTTTCCAGGATGCTAGATCTATTGGGAACCAGGGTTCAGGACCATGGACAGCTCTCACAAAGTACTATGGACCAAACCCTGGAGAGGATTGGTAGCTCTCAAAACTAGAGTCACATGGGGAAAACATTGTGAATGAGCCAACTGCTGCATATGAAGGCAATCAGACAAAATAGATGAATTCTTAGAGGTGTACATTTTTGCATTTTGGTACCACTATGCTGCCTGGGGAATTCTGGGCATTGTAGTTCCAAAAGGCAAGTCTGCAGACGTATAAGGACGACACTCCTATAAAGCCCAGGTAGCTTTGGGATTTTTCTTATCTTCATGCACAGACTGGACAGCGCTCTGTTGATGGCTGCCTAGGGAGCCTATGGCTGAACTAATGATCGAACCTTAACACGTTTCATCAGCACGCATCACCATCTGTTTGTAAAATCCCTGCCTCCAACTGAACATCCGTTCAATGGCAGATTCCAGCAAAAAGGAACAAATTTCCCCCTTTGATTTCTTCTGCCTGTGCTTTGATCTGGATTATTCAGTTTCCACACCTTGTAAGGGGAAAAAGTGGTGGTGAAAATTAAGAAGAATAAGAAAAAAGCTGTTCACTTTGAAGGAGAGATACTTTGCAGTTAATAGTGTCGAGATAAGAACATTTTTTGCCAGCCGACAGCAGATGTTAATGGAACTGTTCAAACGGGAGACGGTGAGGTTCCCATTAATGTTTTTTAAAAAAAAGATAATAGAAGTCATAAATAGGCAGTGCTATTAACAAGAATTTCATGTCAGCTAAAATCTGACCCTTTTGTCTTTTGTTCTGCTGAAGAAAGAACTTCTAATCAGATTCTGGGAAATGTTTTTGGAAAATCAGATTAAAGAGATGAAAGGGAGGCTTATTTGTTGCTAACTTCCACGGACAGATTACAGTTTGTCCGTTTGGACCACGAGCAAACAGAAAGGTCTGTGGAATTGGAATGAAATGATTTTTCACAGAAATGTACAGCTCTGCTTGTGTGTATCCATTTTAGAACATAGCCTATCCTACGCCAAGGGTGTGAGGCAGGTAAGTGTGGATATGTGCAAATATAATATTGTACTGCACTGTCTTATACTAGCCAGACAGGCCTTTTCACTTGAGTCAAACACAGAGCCTGGCAAATTCCTCCCACTGCCTCAGCCAGGAACACCATTTCATGTATAAGGAAGATGATCTACACATGTGACTTCATACCTACAAGCTTTAGGGAAATTTCTTCTTTGGGATGACCCATGTTCTCTGTTATTGGGAACAACCCATTGACCAATATTTGAAAGGCCCACAACATGAGCATCCTGTGGTTCTTACTTGTCCACTAACTACTTATGCACCTTCTTCCACCATCTACACATCAGCGCAGACATATCGATAGAAATAGCATGTCATCAGAAAATGAGGACAACTTAGCAGGATATGAGCATTCCAGAAACATTTCTTGCAAGGTCCTGGCCAAACTCCTGTTGCTCATCATAGAGTAAGCCTTATATCTTGAGGCCCTTTGTTCTTATGCGTAATCAATGATTCTTCCTTCTTGGTATTATAAACATATTTGCCTCAAAGCATTTGAAAAGTTTCCACCTTATACCAACGATCTGGACATTTTTGGGGTACACATTGGTAGAGACAGCTCTTCTCCTCAGTGATCATCTACCTCTTACTTCACTTCTGCTTTCAAAATGCCCCAGCAGTATCAGTTCTTCTCATTCTCCTTTCCTCTCCCACTCCTCACTGCCCCCTTCAAAGCCCTTGCAGACATTTGCCACCCAATTTTGGCTTCTCCAAGAACACTCCCAGCTATCTAAGGATGTGATCTGATGGCAACATAGCTTGTGGTTTGGACCACTTATGGTATGGCCCAGTTCGAGTTATCTTCCGGTGACTGCACAACTTACATGATATCCAGAGTGGTGTAGTGGATAGGGTGATGGAGTAGAACCTTAAAATATAGCACTTCCTTTGAACGCCCTGTTAGGGTCACTATAAATAGGTTCTGATATGAAGGCACATAACAACAACAAATACAATGTACAGGAAATCATAAACCAGCATGGTCCTGTTCTGTGCCCAATCTGGACCAGCAAAAGGACTACTGTTTTTTTTTGGGGGGGGGGCTTGGCTGGAGCAATCAGACCACATGTGTAGGCAAAGACCACTTTATAAAAAAGATCACACGCAGTGAAGTGACCTTTCAAGTTTGATCTAGTGTGATTCTATATCACCATTTGATCGAACCCTTAATCCCTGGCTTCCTCTTGTATTTCTTCTCCCAGTACATCTCCAACATACCTCCTATGTGATGCATAATTTCCTGTTATGTGACCGGAGCCATCACAGCCGGGAGTTGGGCACCTGAGTAACAACAAGAGACAGAAGAGTAGTAACGATCAAAGCTGGAAATTGATTTTACCATTTGAGTCATCCACTTCTAGGCAGAAACAAATTTAACCAGCAGAGCTACATCTTTGAATTCTGCAACCAATGTGGGGCCAAAGCACCTACGATTTCACAGTCAATGGTTCTGCCATTGTTTATTTCAGAGAACGGTCTTTCCTCCTTGGAATCATGTTACCGTAATTTGTCGTTTGAAAATGTTCAAGACGTGATACGGCTACAGTAAATGAATGAACGAACAAGCAAGCGAACCACAGAAACAGAAGTGGATGCACATTTCTATTCACTTCATGAGGGTTGAGCTACAGGATGGAGATGGGGATGATGGTGACAATGAGGACTGAACATCGTGCTGGGATGAAACCTCGAACGATTTCGCCACCACCAACTTCAGTGAATTCTCATAAGAATGTAACTAAAAGTAGCCTACACTCAGTTCTGCAAAATATGGGCTTCTATAACAAGACTATCTTCAAAAAACTCCCAATGGTACTTGACATTTGGAGGGCCTCCCTCTTCCTCTCTCATCTTTAGGGATGCTGAACTGCAAGGGACAGAACCTCAGTGATGTTCTGTCCAAAAGTTGTTTTGAGGAACCAAAATTCGCAATCAATGGTATTTCCAAATCTCTTTTGTTAACAATAACATAATTAAGTCCATCTGTTTCCCCATGCTTCTCCAGTGCAGCTCATATAAAAATGCAAATATTGCTGACACATAGTACTCTAATACTTAGGACATGGAGTCACCTTTGAACGTCACAGATGTCCATAATGTTTCTCATGAGAGACACATTGTATATGAGTATCTGTTTGTAAACCTGTGCTGTCTTTCTTCATTTCATACTGTCTTCAAGGATGCAGATGGTGGCAACTGCCTGCTCAGTAGCTGCATCGATACAAATCTTGATATAGAATAACTAGTGCACTGTCGCTTATGATTTGTGGCTGGATAGGAAAGATCAAGTCACTATGAATGCAGGAGTTCGGTTTCACATGATCAACTATGTCTGGACGTGCTATCCTATCAAATCAGTTCAGTATGAAAACATCAAAGCTTCCAAACTTCCACCACTCGGGCTGATTATGAACCCTTCTGTTGCCTGTCTCCTTATCAGAGGTAGAGGATCAGGGCCTGTCTTTCTCCTCCCCTTCTGCTGTATGTATGCGTGAGGACTTTCCTGCATTCCTATACCTGCCTCCATCTGTCTTTCAATGTATGAATGTTCACTTTAATCACTGGCTCTGTCTGTCATTGCCTGTAGTTTTCTCTACCTGTGCCGTGTCTTCTGCCTCACCAACCACATCTGGCATCTGCCTCCGTGCCTGCGGGCTACACGTGGCCACATAGCAAACTACCCTAACCCTAGACCAAACTGATGGTTCCTTTGGACCAGTATTGTCCATGAAAGGCAGCAATTCTCCAGCATCTCGGACAAGAGAGATGTTTTCCTTATCATTGACTACCTATCCTTTTTCAAAACTGGAGATATAGTATTTGGGAACAAATCTCTGCTCTTTTACACAATAAGCACGTCCTCTGCCAGTAAAGCTGTGGCTGCTCCCCAACTAATTTGAATAAGAGGAAGGTGTGGGTGAGATGTTCACTCTTCCATAGAAACAAAGAGATCTTGAGCTAAAACAGTGGAGATGCAGAAGATGTTTGATCAGGGTTGCTGAAGTCTTCGGGGCCCCCAAATTTGACTGGGGCGGTAGAGCTGAAAAAGGTGAGGTTAACCTTCTTCCCAATGGCATTCCTCTGAGTTCTCTGCCCAACATCCTCAACCTCTGTGGGAAATGTATATACATACCTTCCCCAGCAGGGCAAGTAGTAAGTTCGGAAGGGATTACCAGATCAAAAGAACAAACACCATAAGGTGAGCAGCCCGAAGCTACTTTCCCAGTTTAGTCTGGAGTAGTGTACAGCTAGTGCTAACTAAAAATAAACTTGGAGAGAGCTAATTGTGGATCAGCCATATTTCCTTTGGTGTGATAACTTGTCTTGGGTTTTCAATTCTAGAGTTGTGATAGATATTATGTGTTGAGTGTTCTGTTTTTGGGTGTCGAGAAAATAAGTCAACAGACTATGGGTGTGCCAAAACGTAGCTAAGGAAGTAGTGCTATTATTTTCACCAGTGATTCAATAAGCAAGTGTGGTCTAAGTATAGTCTATATATTCTATGTATTGATGAAATCCAAGATTTTGCAGTTCTAATTTTTTTTCCTTTATTTCCCCCCTACTGAATAATTCCACTGCCTCTGTGGGTAAATGCAACTGCATAGCAACATCCTCACTATCAACTAATTCCAGGTAGGATGACATATCTAGATAGAAGAAACCAACTCAGCGTGACCAAAAGACAAAATGCTAAATGTTTCCCATTTTGCAAGAGGAGGTAGGAAATTGAATTTAGTTCAGTTAAGTTTCAAATCTGCTCTTATTTTATCCAAACGCTTTCCTCTATTTCAGCTTTGCAATGAGAAACAATTAAGTAAGGAGGCTGGTTTCACTTTCCTGGTTCTAAAAATACATTGGCAGTGGCGGGGGGGAATCCTACATAGGTTTTATTAATTTATTTTCAAGGTCGAATAGCTTGCAAAATATTAAAATGGAATAAATGCAGCCCAAATGTTAGTTATTTGGAGCATGTTCTTTGTAAATAAAATGTTTACAGCTTCACGGCTTATTGCAAAAATCTTATGCAAAAACTTAAAGATGGGACACAGCTTAGACTAAAAAGAGACTAGAGATTAATAATAATTAGCACACACAGACTGGGCACATTCCATTTACAGGAAGCATGGCAATAGAAACGGATGCCTATGGTCCTAGTTTTAGCATGAACTTTACAAGATGTCTCCAAGGTGCTGAACCTATTTTGGAGCTGGGGTTTAGCACCATGTATAGCTCCTATAAATTTCGGACTAAAAGCTTGTGTGGATTTCCCACCTTCTGACTTCCATTGCACCTCAGTGCTTGAAGAATGGTCACTGAATCTCCTCAAACAAAACTATTCACAGCTCCCTTAGAGAAATATATACCTCCTCAAGATATTTGTCAGTTCCTGGGACCTTAATTTAGTTGGCACCTGTTTACTCTCCATCCGTGTGTGAAGAGAACAATGCTCATAACTCTCCTCGATGTCTCACAACTTGAGTAGTGAGTGAACCTTTGATGACTCCTAACTGGATGAGGGAACTGACACCACTGTGAGGGGATGAGAGTTGATATGAAGGTTCTATCCATGTTATGTGATCGGATGGCACATTCACACATGTAAGTCACCACTTAATGCTGCAATGGAGAGCATCAGGGCATGTCACAATCATCATCTTTATGAAGGAAATCTAATGTGCATGTGATCCACTTTCCTTTGCCCTCTGTTTAATACCCCATTAGACATTGTTGAGGGCAAAAGGGTCTAGCAGGCTCAAAAGAACTTACCTTTCTAGGGCAGTGAGAGGTATGCAATGTGTGAAATTCTGCTGTTGCAAAATGAAAAACAACAACACCGGAATGTTCCAAAATTGTCAGCTATTGGGAATAACATAGCGCCATTAAGGCATATTGAATTTTTGGCACATTCTTGATGACAGCAAGTTTTGCCTTAACATGGCCTTTGAATAAGACAATGTGTCTGTGTGCACAGAAGGGACTGGGCGTTATGTACATTTTTGTGATTATTCGGGATCAGGGCCCTCATCTCTGTAATACCTGAACGTGACTGAGGGGCAAATTAGAATGATCCACAGTTCTTTTTCCTACAAAGAGAAGTACATCTGGAAGGCTTTATTCCCAAATATAATTACTTGAAACTAAGGTCCACTGAGTGGCACTTACATTCAAGTAAAAAAGGCCAGTGATAAGATAGTACAGTCCTCTTTTTTTTTTTTTTTTGGAGGAAGAATCCTGTAGAGACAATTCTTTTATCAACCTCGGGTCTCCAGACATTCTTGGACCAACTTCCAGAAATCTTGGCCAACCCAGCTAGTGGTGAAGGCTTCTGGGAGTTTTATAATACAGGAACATCTGGAGACCCATTGCTCCGGTAGATTGAGCACAGCTTGCTCACATACTTCCTTGTACTTTTAATAACTCTGCCCCTTAACTTTTATCTCTGAGATGATTCACATGAGCAGTTTTTAGATCCATTCTCCACTCATGCCAACTATTTACAGCCTTATTTACCAAGGTGTTGTAACCCCTTCAACCTCTCCAGGTCTAAATTCAGTACACTGTGGCAAACATTTTATATAGCTCATTTATGGCAAAGGAGTAGATTGTGAGGTGGACTTCTACCAGAATGTTTGTACAGCTGATTTACCCTAGTGCATATTATGAAGGCTGATCAAAACTGCCCCAGCCAATCCAAGGTCATAATAGAGGGAAAATAAGTCTCAAAAATAGCCATGTCCGTTGACATCCTTGGAAAACAAGCGTTTGAGCCAGCCATTCATATGAATGGGAAAATTAGAATGACAGTACAGGTAGTCCAAAATAAAGATGGGGGTATTTGTATACAAATATCCCCCCACAGGTGCAGATAACAAGGGCCCAACCCCCTGGGGCCAGATTTGTATATACTCGTATACAAATACCTCCATCTCTAGTCCACTGCTCTAGTAGTGGACTTTTGATGCTATGCTGGAGCCAGTTAGATCCGTGATTGAAAATGAAAGAGTTACCTCTCTCTCTCTCTCTTTCTCAAATAACCATAATCATTGTTCTGCAAACACCTAAAAGTGAGCATGCAATTAATGAGTAATGAAACTGATTCACCAGGACAGCAACTTCGTATAATATGGGTGGAAAAGTCCAGCAGTTATTAATGTATTGTTCAAAGGATGAGAAAACAATGCCAGAGTGGGACATATATTATCAACTAAATTAAAAAAAATGGTGCTATTTTGTGATCCAGGGAAACTACTGGCAATGTTGCAATTTCTAGAGGACCATCAAGACAGAAGTGAGAGGAAGAAACGGGATAGCGTAACTTCACAAAGGCCAAGAGAAACCTGCCTGGAATTCAGAAGAATGCAGGATTGGTTCTCGATCATCACAGAGTGAAGGGCACGTAATCATGGGTTCAAGTTACAGGAAGCCAGATTTACACTGAATATCATGAAAAAAAACTTCTCAACTGTTAGAGCAATGGAACCAATTACTTGAGGAGGTGGTGAGCGCTCCATTGCTGGAGGCCTCGAAGGGAAAAATTGGACAACCCTCTGTCAGATCTGCTTTGATTTAGATTCCTACATTGAGGAGAGGGTTGGATTCGATGGCCGTACAGGCCCATTGCAACTCAATTATTCTACGATTCTACGGTTTTGTTCCAAGCCAATTTTTTTTTAAAAGCAGCCACAAAATATTTTGCAACATATGATGCTCCCTCCCCTTCTAATATTTGTCGATGGCCGCTTGGCCTTCGTTACACGTAACTCACAGGCAGGTTTCTGATCGGCAGTTTCTAAAGGGGAAAAAAAATGCAAGGAAAAGAAGCGAAAGCCAAAAGAAGTGCGAGCCAAAAAGGAGAGGTGCCAGGGAGATTCCAGTGTAGCGCAAACGTACTTGAGGTCAGCAGAATGGGCAGCCATGAGGTTTCTGAGACTCTTGTCAGCAAGAGGGCAACCAGAAAGGCTGAAAGAGAAGAGAGTGGAATATTTGGGTAAGCTAAAAAAAAAAAAAAAAGTAGGGAAGATCAAAGAAAGGGGGAAGAGGGAATAGAACCAAAGTAGCCAAACTTTTTTTTTTAAAAAAAGGGAGATTTTTTAAGAGACTGTCAGAGCAGAACCTGAAAGAATAGGGTAGGTAAGGTCGACTAACCTGCGATGAGAAGCATAATTCCCCGTGATGTGTCCGCTGCCATCACAGCCTGGGGTAGGGCAACTGAACAAAAATAATTATGGGGAAAAAAAACGTGAGTGGCAAAAAAAAACCTCAAAGAAACCAGTAAGATTCATGCATATGTTAAAAAAAATTTAAAAATATAAAAAGGGAGAAGAAAATCGTATTCTCGAAGGCTTTCACGGCCGGGATCTGATGGTTGTTGTGGGTTTTTCGGGCTCTTTGGCCGTGTTCTGAAGGTGGTTCTTCCTGATGTTTCACCAGTCTCTGTGGCCGGCATCTTCAGAGGAACAGGAGTTGGAATGCTGTCAGCCACAGAGACTGGCGAAGATGCCGGCCACAGAGACTGGCAAAATATCAGGAAGAACAACCTTCAGAACATGGCCAAAGAGCCTGAAAAACCCACAACAACCATCAGGAGAGGAAAATCCTTCTTCCGTAGACATTGAGGGAGGAGAAATTCCTGAAGGATTTGCAGAGAACTTCAGAAGCTCAGTCCTAATTCTTTAATTCTTTGTCATGATGGCCGTGTTGTTGAGACTGGTCAATTCAGCATCTGGTTGGCAATATTATATGTTTTGATGCTTTTATCTCTCTTTCTTTTGGCCTCATATGTAACATGATTGGGAAGCCATAGTCCAGCTTTGAGGAGAGGCGCTCTACTGCTGGATAGGTCGGTGGCTTAGGTATCTGGCTGCGGAGCCAGAGGTTGGCAGTTCGATTCCCCACTGGGCCTCCTTGAGAGGGGCAGGACTCGATTATCCATTGGGTGCCTTCCATTCCTGCAGTTCTAAGATTATTACAGTGGTGCCTCGCTTAACGAGCGCCCCGTATAGCGATGAATTCGCATAGCGATCCCTTTTCCGGGATCGCTAATGCGAAGGCATTGCGTCGGCCCCAATGGGCGAAATTCGCATAGCGAAGATCAGTAAGGGTTTTGCTTACCGACCTTAGCTTTGCGACCCGCGGATCAGCTGTTCAGCGGGTCCAAAATGGCCGCCGGAACAGCCGAAAGGGCCGGACGCAGCGTTTTCGTGCCCTTGGTAAGCAAGGGGAGGACGCAAAAACGCTGCCGGAACAGCCGAAATGGCTGTGCGTAGCGTTTTCGCGCCCTCCCCTCACTTACCAAGGGCGCGAAAATGCTGTGCCCGGCCCTTTCAGCTGTTCCGGTGGCCATTTTGAAGCCGCTGAACAGCTGATCCACGGTCTCGCTGCGGCCAAAATGGCCCCGCGCAGCGTTTTTGCACCCTCCCCTCGCTTACTGAGGGCGCGAAAATGGCTGCCGGACCCGGAAAACATCGCTGTACGGTGAGTTTTCTGCCAATTTGGAACGTATTAAACGATGTTTAATGCATTCCAATGGCTTTTTTTTGATCCGTACAGCGATGTTTTCGCATAGCGAAGGTTAATCGGAATGGATTAACCTCGCTATGTGAGGCACCACTGTATATCCTTCTCTCCCCACTGAACCACCATCTTAAAAAGGAAAAATAATACTTGCTCTCAATCTTAAAGGCACACCTCCAACCTCTCCAGGATATACAAAGGCAGTTTGCAATGATTTAAATGGCTTTCTTGAAGGAATGCCTGTCTCCATATGTTATCTTCCCATACAGTCTTATCTTCAGTAATCTAGCAGTAGACTATTATCTTTGGTAAGTGGACTTCCGAGTGTAAGCAGGTGGTTGCCAAGAAGAGGCTTTCTCAGTGGTGGCGCCCAAATTCTGAAATGCTCATTTCAGAAAGGTTTCCTTGTCATAGCCAGAAGGGACGGCTGAGGGGGCCTGACGCCGAGGGAGGCCCGGAAGGAAAAAACAAGGAACCGGGCCTTCTCGGTGGTGGCCCCTCGGCTGAGGAACACTCTTCCAACCGAAATTCGGCTGGCACCCTCGCTGGGTGTGTTCAAAAGCCATCTAAAAACTTGGCTATTTAAACAGGTCTTCCCTCCAGTCAATTAAGTGATTTCTATCCCTAGCTTTTTCTTTTTCTCTCTTCTTATGGTATGCGATCTTGCAATGTCTTGGTTCGTAATCAATCACTCAAATTGTAATTATAATTGTAAATAACTGTAAATTTTTATGATTTTATATATGTATATATTGCTATGTTTTATTTGTAAGCCACCCTGAGTAGACATTGTCTAGAGGGGCGAGGGTAAAAATCCAATAAATAAATAAAATAAATAAATACCACACTGTTCGTCTTTTTTCCTTGTTTGATTGTTATGTACATTTGAGCAGTTTGGCTAAGATTCCTCCCCCATTCCCTAGGAAACTTACACGAAGCATCCTGGAAATCTCACCTCATCCCACCAAAACATTGTGTGTGTATGTATGTGCGTGCGTGCGTGCGTGCGTGTGTGTGTATTTAACAAATCTGTAAGATGATGAGAAGATCTTAAGTGTAGGCAACAGCATGCCACTCAGTGTAAGAGTGCCACAAACTGCCTGTTCCTGTCAATGCAGATGAGGTCTTATGCCAGTGCTTGCCTTGTTCTGTGACAACAGATCATAGTGGTGGCGTTAGGGTGGTCATAGGTGGCAGGCTCATTCTAGAGCTTGGAAAAGTTCATTTTTGGACTCTTAACTTCCAGAAAAGTAACTTTTCAAAAACTTTGCCCAGTTCGGAGCACTGTTTAGCTACTGATTGGATAGCAGTTATAAATATTTTCTGCCATTCCTCTCTTTGACCCAGATGTCACCAATAAGATGTGTTTGCTTTTCTCCTTCCAGGTTGGAGGTTCTAAATAGAGATGGGAAAAATGACAAATCAGGGTGGTTTGTGGTTGGTGGCTACCTCCAAATCATGAACCTACCCTGAACCCCACCCCCCAAAATGAACTGGTTTGTGGTTCATTTTTCCCCCAGTTCATGCATGGGGGAGGGGAACCTGATGCCTCCACGAAACATTGGGAAGAAAAAAGTTTGGGGCTTAGTTTCATTTCAGCAAAACGGGATCCTTGAACCAAACCCAAATCGAATAATGAACCAGCCCTGTTTGTGTGTGTGTGTGTTTGTGTGTCTCTCTGTGTGTGTTCGGTTTGCAGTTCAGTTCCTGCCCATCTCTAGTTCTAAACATTGTTTGGCCATGGACCCCCACGGAGAATCTAGTGAAAGCTGTGCACTCCTTCCCAAAAAATGAGTGCATAAACACATACCATGCAAAATTTTGCTTGCAGTTTTCAAAGTAACAGGTGAGAAACAGAAGAAAAATAATATATTTTTTTTGCATCCAGCTCATGGTACTGTCTTGAGCCCCTTAGGAGATCCAAAGGACCCTGGTTTTAGAACTTGTGATTTAGGCTATTATTTTATTTGCAGCAGTGGCTAGCCAGATGTTAATGGGAAGCCTACAAGCAGGATATTAGAATCATAGAACTGTAGAGTTGGAGGACATCTCAAGAGTACTTTTCTAAACTCCAGCTATTGCAATAAATAGTACAGTTAATTTAGAGGAATAGCACTCCCTTATGTTTTCTCTGGTGCCTTTAGATATGAAGCTTCTTTTCATTTTCATGGCTGACCAGAGAGTCTTGCATGGGCAAATTTAGGATGGGAACAGCTTGAGTTGAATGTACTTTGCTGAGAACAGTTATAAGGTGAGTAGTTTAAAAGGTCTGGTGAGACCTGAGCAAATCTAGTCTGGTTGTAAGAAGGGCAAGTAAACTTTTTACAGCCCACCATCTTCCAGGTATTTGAGGATGGTGGCTCCCATATATACACATCCCCTTGCCTGTCTTACATGGGACGTGGTGGCGCTGCAGGTTAAACCGCAGAAGCCTCTGTGCTGCAGGGTCAGAAGACCAGCAGTCGTAACATCGAATCCACGCAACGGATTGAGCTCCCGTCACTTGTCCCAGCTCCTGCCAACCTAGCAGTTCAAAAGCATGTAAAATGTGAGTAGATAAGTAGGTACCACCTTGGTGGGAAGGTCACAGCGTTCCGTGTCTAGTCGCGTTGGCCACGTGACCACAGAAACTGTCTTTGGACAAAACACTGGCTCTGTGGCTTGGAAATGGGGATGAGCACTGTGCCCTAGAGTCGGACACAACTGGACTAAATGTCAAGGGGGACCTTTACCTGCCTGTCTTGGTGCTGTCTGGTGGTAACAGCTGTGGGCATCGCACTGTGGATCACTGTGACAGCTACTGCTGCAGGTCATTGTAGCCATAAGGGCTAGAAGCTTGCTTGTTTTTAAAATACTAACCCTAACCTTGCACAATATTGGCATGAAACAGTAAGACTCTATTAGCTCTAGATAATACCAGCTTCTTGTTGCAGTTAAAGTTAATCTATTTGATTGGGCTGAGTTACGTTTCAGATATTCATCTGTCTGTCTATTTTTGCTCTTCTTGAGCACTTATTTTTCTTTCTTTGCTGTCTCCAAATGCCATGAAATATGGAATTTCATATTTTCTAACAAACGCCAAAGTTAGTAAGCTTCTGTCACCCCCAAAGTTACTAAGAAAAGAAACCAACGACCTTTAACACGGCTAATGTGAAAATCTGAATTGAGCAGGGGGATCCTTCTTTGTGCCTGAGTTTAATGTATGTATGAACTTGTTTGTATTCCATTTGTAGCCACCAGAAGGACCGTTTTACGTGCTCGGAACATCAAAAGAAAAGAATATAAACAGAAAACAACAACAGAGGACCTTAATACTATATCATAATAAAGAGTTTGCTACTTCTATTAGTTCCAATACATGAGACCTTTATGTTGCTTGCAATTCATAAGATTTTCATTTCTTTTATTACATGTATGTTGGGAAGGCGCAGTGTAAGTACTGAGTGAATCAACCAGTACCTCTTTAAAAGCAGAAATATCTGTATATTAGCTTATTTTGCTTGATTTCACTCTGGTTTCAACATGGTGGTGGTGGTTTAGAAACAAATGAATGTGTGTCCTTGGAGTACCATTTAACTGTTGACAGCAGAAAACCACACATTCTGGACAGATCCAACTCAATGGTTTCTCCCATTTTCCTATCTAAAAGACCTCGCTTTATGAACATTAAGATCATCAGGGGAGGCCTTTCTCTCAGTCCCACAACCCTCACATGTGCACTTGGTGGGGACATAGGAGAGGGCCTTCTCGGTTGCTGCTCCCAGACTTTGGAACTCCCTCCCACTGGAGGCCTGACTGATTCCATCTCTGCTGTCTTTCTGCAACCTGTCTCTTCAGGCAGACTTTTCTTTAAACGGCTGGTTGACGAAGGGAGATTTTTTAAAAAGAGCCTTATATCCTGTATTTTTACTTGTCTTTTTGATATTGTTCCTACTATGAGTTTTAATGTGATATTTGTTTAATGCTTTTTGAAATATTGTAATAGTTTATTATTTGGCTTTTAATTTGGTTTCTTTTAAATACCGTAAGCCACTTTGGATCTTTTAGAGTATAGCATCTAGGGTATGATTGTCAAGTGACTTTCTGGTTTCAGCTGCCATTACTAGGTAAACATTTTGGAACAAACATATTTTGGAGAACATACACAGACTGGAGGGGATGCCTTGACAGTCCACATCTCAAACCTAGAACTATCAATAACAGTTGACGGAGCTCATTGCTAGCCATTCCTGTTGAAACACGAGAAAGGGGGCTGGCTTGAGTTGGACAGATCACGTGTCATCAGTCCTAGGACTGGAATAGCTATGAAGTCATGATCATCAGCATCAAAGGATCAGCAGGAAGAGAGAGATGGGTCAAGGTGAGGAGGCCTAAGAAGGGGCAGGGACCAGTGGCAACTTCTCTCTTCTCTCTGTTTAATCACTCAGGATTTCTGAAGAATCCACACAGGGATGGGCATCTTTATTCATCCGATTCTGTGGCATTCAAGAAGGACCAGCATGCCATAGGGGAGGCCAAGAAACCCCCTTAAGAAAAAGCAAAGTGTGCTGCTTATATAGCACTTAAAGCACTCTCTGGGCAGTTTACCCTTTAATTATGAAAGCTACACATTGCTCCTTCCTGAGCAAGTTGGGTACTCATTTTACTGACCTTGGAAGGCTGGAAGGCTGAGTGAACCTTGAGCTGGCTACTTGGGATTGAACCTAGACCGTGAGTAGAGTTTTAGCTGCAGTACTGCAGTTGAACCGGTGCGCCACAAGGCTCACATTAAGAAGCCAGCCAGGCGGGGGGGAGGATCTCTTTAAAATCATGGTGGGTTTCACAGTGGAAATAAGGGGTACCATATTTTTCCATGTATAAGACTATACTTTTGTCTAAACTAAATATTGAGGGTCGTCTTATACACGGAAGTAAGCTGAGGAGAGAAGAAAAACAAGTGGAGGGGAAAGCAGGGATCAAAGTGATCCTGCAGCGCTTTGATCCCTTTCCCCCTACACTTGCTAAGCCCCATTTAGATTTCTTAATTTTGGATTACAAAAGTGGGGGCATCTTTTACATGGTGGCATCTTATACATGGAAAAATACGGTATTTTGCTTTCCCTCATTATGTTGCTTTGCATTAAAAAGACCCTGAGCTGACTTAACAAAGCCATCCTCTTCAAAGTTTACACATGAGCAAAATGGTGTCTGGAGGATGATGTCTCTGGGTTTCCTTTCAGCCTCAGAGTCTCTAGTGTCAGCACAAGACGAGGACCTCCAGCGTGAAGAGTACGGAAGGGTGGCCAACACGTGCCCTGTGGGCCATGGACACCATTAATGTCACATGATGGCCCCCAAAGAGACCACAGTCTCCCCATATGAATTGTTCTTGGCCGGGACCCCCTTTTTGCTCCTGGAGACCTTGGCATCTGAGGCCATGAAGCAATCCCTTGAGCACCCCCCCAAAGAAATAGGATGTGCTCCCCTCTGCACACTTCTTGTTTCTTAAAAAAAAACACCCAACAACACACAAAGTGGCCTAAAATGGCCATTTCCAGGTCCAAGGTATCCCGCCTGATGTAGAGGAAGGATTCCCAACATCCCCCTTAAGAGTAATAAAACTCCAAATTAATCCCAATCTGCTCCCACAGTCTGTAAAACATGATTGGAAGAAAAACTATGCCACACGTCAGGACCTGCTTATATATTCATGAATAGGAAAGCATGATTCTGGTTGTGTTCATGATTTTTTTTAAAATGTCTCTGTTTTTATTTGTCACCTTCCTTAAGTATTTTCAAAAGGATGGCCTCCTTGCAATTTATGGTAAAAGAAAAATCCCAATCGTTTTAGGAGGAAAGATTTATATCTGGTTGCAATTATCGGTGCCTTCTTCCCCTAGACTGGGCATATCACTTGGCATTTTTTTAATCATTATACTATGCATATAGAGATTTCGGGAAGTTTTCTCGTTAAAGAGTTTCCAGGCATGATAATGCTCTTACACAATAAATAAATGACTAATTGGCTCTGGAAACAGACACAAGTGGGCTTGGCGTAACTGTGTCTAGAATCCAGGCAAAAGATGGATAACTACCCTGTTTCCCCGAAAATGAGACCTAGCCTGAAAATAAGCCCTAGTATGATTTTTCAGGATGCTTGTAATATAAGCCCGACCCCAAAAATAAGCCCCAGTTAAGTGAAACCCTGCCCTCCACCATGGTGCATCAACCAGAAGAAGATAGCATAACAGTATTTGAATAAATGTAGATTGTTGTAAATGAAAAAAATAAAACATCCCCTGAAAATAAGCTCTACTGCGTTTTTTGGAGCAAAAATTGATATAAGACCCTGTCTTATTTTCCGGGAAACACAGTAGTTAATTTAGCAGAGCCAGTGCGGGGGGGGGGGGACTTATTTTGGAGTTCTAGAGTCCCACTACTAGCATGGCTGCTGACTCAAAATTGTAACTTATCTAAGCTCTGAGAAAGGCTTAATAGGAGGCTTTAGATTTTGGAAGATCAAGTCTAAGAGTTTACATATTTGGTACTGCCTGGAGATTATGGCCACTGAATATATCTCTAAATGATGAGATATGGGATTTTCATTCTGTATCTGACATGCAGCGAGATTGAATGTAGAGGAACCCAAATTCTTAAAATTCAGACATATCTATATTTTTCTTATATTCTCAGGTAGAACACCCCAGTTTGGAAATACGTTAACCCTTTCCCTCTGCAGTTTTCTCGATGTTTGGATTTCAAGTTTCGGACTACTTTGTCAGTCACAGAATATTGAAAGCACACAAAACTCTCTTCTATTTCCTATTTATCAACCCTACCCCTCTGCCCCGTAGCATTAGAGGGAACAGCAATGCTGCTCAGCATGGAAGACTAGTTCAATCAATGTGGAATATTTCAGAAACTCCACTCTTGAGATAATACCACGTTTTGTAAACAAGGCATCAAAGCAGTATGCTTGATAAAAAGTATTCCCGACCAGCACTGTGTTAAGAGGGTAAGTGGAGCATGAAAAGAAATACATAAGAGAAAATTATGCTTTTATAGTCACTTCAGTGAATTCTAAGATTCTGGTGCTTTCATGGACTGTCCCCTTGCCCTACATTTCACCATGACATAGTTTCAAGAGACAATGCATGTTTCAAGAGTGAAAGCTTCATCGTAAGAATCAGGAATACTCAAACCGTGAGGTTTCTCCTTCAAGCTTTGGTTTTTGAAGTGTTTGGATTAAATAAGACCCTTGCAGTATGAAACATAAATAAACTTGGTTTAAAAAAAAAAAACCACAACACATTGCCACCCATCCCTTCTGCCCATAGGGCAAAATTCTTCCTTCCCCTTTGTCTCATTCTAGATACGTTATTGCGTGGCTTCCATAGCCCGAGTAGCAAAACTCACGTGAGTAGCTCTTTCTTGATCTCCTTGGAAAGGAATTTAAGCTTAAAGTTGGTTAAAGTAATTTCCCCGGGATACTTCCTTTCTTCAAAGTTCTCTTCCGGTACTTCCTGATCATCTGCTTCGGAGGAGGCGAAAGAACGGATCACGGGCTCCGACTGCGAAAAACCAGCAAAGGGTATGTGTCAGAAGATGCTCGAAATGACAGAGCTACACAGAAGAAGTAGACATGGTCTAGAGGGGTGGGGTAAAAATCAAATAAATAAATAAATAAATAAATAAATAAATAAATAAATAAATAAATAAATAAATAAATAAATAAAGAACTATTTTGGTGGGAGAATTTTCTGTTCTAACATGTGTCCACCCACATGTGGCCAGGTGGTCTACTGAGATATGGGTTTTAATCTGGAAGACCTGCAAAATAAGTCTTTGATCAGTGTTGTACACCTCATGAGGTGTGGGTGAAGGACTACCAAAGGAGTTCTAGTGAGGAGACGCACATAAGCACCCGGTCTGTGACATCTGGTGCTACCCGAAGGTCAATCTAGAGTCATTGGTGACTCAATATGGAAAACATGATGCATGAGGAAGCCATGTGGTTCTCTCTTTGTGCACCACACAGCCTTCATCCAAGAAGTCAACCTCCAGTCTGCTTCAAGAAATATACCTGGAGTGAATGCCTGATAACCAAAACTAAAATAATCAAGCGATCTTTTGAAAAGCCGATGACGATGACAACAGTGATTGCGTTCTCGAAGGCTTTCACAGGGGGGATCCAACAAACAGCAACTAGACTATCCAACAAACAGCAACAGAGCATGGACAGAGTTCCGACTCCAGTCCTCTGAAGATGCCAGCCACAGAGACTGGCGAAACGTCATGAAGAACAACCTTCAGAACATGGCCAAAGAGCCTGAAAAACCCACAACAGCCATCCGTGATTACTATTATTTGCTCAGCATGCTGAAGAGGCAGGCCATTTCTCAGATAAGCTACTTGCCTCTTCAGTTGTACAAAGGAATATCCTGGAAGGATAAGAAAAAAGGTGTCTTCCAGCATGACCGTGCAAGCATTCTGCTCCTTTGAATTACAGCTACAGGACACATGGAACATCTGAGTTTTAATTTAAATTTTGAAGCCTTTGGCTCTTCCTCCTATATCATTGGCCATGAGATGTGGAGGACTCTAAAGGAGAAGGACACTAGAAATGTTGGTTCTGAGACAACTGAATGTATGGAATATTCTGCACTAATGGAACCTCTTGTCTAAACTAAACCTTCTGGGTCAAACCCATCTCTGACATATGTCTTCTGAAACTCCTGCTGAAAACCTCCAGGAAAGAAAAATCTGTACTGCTTGTTGACCTGTTGTTAGCATTTAATACATACCTTGAATCATACTCTCTGAAATAAAAAAAAACCCATCGTGTTAAATGAAGTTGAATAGTAACTGTTTCATGAATACTTGTTACCCAATTAATTTGTAAAACTCAGAACTGAGGATCAAAGTTTGAAAGTAACTAGTTACAAACAAAATAGTTAACAAAGTAGCTTGTAACAAGCTACTTAATTTGGGTAAAAAGTAATTTAGTTGGATCTAACAAGTAACCCCTAAACTATGCCAAATTACTTTCAAAGGCTACTTTTAAAGGGCACTTTAAGGCATTGTTAGAGGCACTGGCTGGAATCCTCTTGGTTATTAATGCTTGGTTAAGTCCAGCTGCAAAAATTGCAATGGTGACTGCTGCTAGTCATGAAGTTGGATTCCTTGTCAATTGCCAGCTGCATGATTTGGCACAAGACATAGAATAGAAGCAGCAACTCTTCAGCTAGTGGCAATTCACTACTATAGTTCATGACATTGAACTTATGCTAGTGTAAATGTTCAGTAGAATTCTGGCCATGCCTGGCCCAGTTCTACCAAAAGACTGGGTTTCCTGCCCTCCTGTTGCAAAGGAGGATTCCCTGAAACCAGCGAGTGTCCTCACCCTGCAACTATGGCTTTTCCATTTCACTGGAAGCTGCTTCCCTTGGAGACATCAGGCCACAAATGTGTTTCCATTATCTGGTTCCATTTTGTGGACAGTTCTGGGAATGCACCTTGGGAATGTGTATTTCTGGGACTGATTGATTAATTGATTGGTTGGTTTGTTTGTTTGTTGGTTGATTGATTTTCAGCCAGTGTATAAGTGAAACCACAGGTACCGATCCTGCAGATATGGCATTTCTATTGTATTGTATTAAGCTACACTTGCTCCCATGATTGCCACCTATTTTTTCTTACAAAAATGGTTCATGTTACTGGAAAAAGCTCCCTTAGGCCCTCTGGTGGCAAAAAATAGTTTTATAAAAATAAATAAAATGGGGGGATATACAATGGTTTGAGGTGTGTTGGAATCCTCTCAAAACTTGGCCACATTGCTCCCCAATTTATAGGCATGACAGTAAATCAATCTCTCTCTCTCTCTCTCTCTTTCTCAACCATCCTCATTTACCTCTTCTGGATCTTCTTCCCGCTGACGATTGGGTTTGGTGTAGTCGATGGGCCCATCCCAATCATCCTGGCGGGATGTGTGGCTGGACTGGGGCGAGGTCATGGTGCTGCTCGTGGCACTGGTGCTGTTTTGGCGCTGGGAGACATCCGGGGATTTGATGCTGGGGCTGCTGCTGCAGCTGCTACTGCTGGGAAAGGCGCTCTCCCGTTTGCGGTGCTTGTTCATGCTCAAGTCTAGGGTCCCGTTTTCATCCACCTCAATGTCCATGGGCTGAAACGTTCAATAAAGAACAGCCTTGACTACGTATCTGCAATCGTGTTTGACTCTCTTGTCAGCATTTACCTGCTCCCTTTGAACCACATGGCCAAACACCCACTCTTTCTACTTGTTGAACATCAGGGTTTTTTGGGGGGTGGCTCACCTGGGAGCTATCATGCTTTGCTTTGTGACTGGAGATGGCTTGAGATGCAATTTTAGTTGGTTCTGATGCCAGTTCAGACAGTCAGTGAATGCCGTGCAATTATTGAAGGTGTTTTTGTGACCGGCAGCATGCTGACACTTTGGTGAGCATGGAGAGAAAGCATCCATTCCATGCACCAGCACTTCCCTCTGGGGCTGGTAGATGAGATGACTCTCATTTACACCACTGAAACAGTTCTTATAGAAACTCCAAACCATAGTAGATGAATACATGAACCGACATCAACAGAAATATCCCCAGGTTTTGATGAGATTCAGATTAGATTACTGCAATGCATTAAAGAGCTGCCTGGACAGCTCAGTGAGTTAGGTATCTGGCTGCAGAACCAGAGGTTGGGAGTTCAGTTCCCCACTCTGCCTCCCAGAAGATCCAGCCTGAGTGGCCTTGGGCAAGCTTCACAGTTCTAGGATGCCTCCAGAAGAAGGGAATGGAGAACTACTTCTGAGTACCCTCTCCCCAGAAAATCCCGAAAAGGGTTACTATGTGCTGGAATTGACTCTAAAGCACACAATTATTATCAATACATTAAATTTGCATCTCCCTATGAAAATACTGTATACAGAGACCACTAGTGGTTTATACTACAGTGATCAAGACATTATTTGGGACTCAACTGCTTACCAGTTTCCCTTCTAGCTGCATGTCTCCACCTTGGCTGTGATTTCTAAAACTCTAAATGGCCCAGGATCAGGGTTATTGCAAGGACAGCTTTCTCCTGGATAAATTTCACAGTTATTATGACCACTGGTGATATCCAGTGTGGTCTAGTGCAGTGGTCTGCAACCTTTTTGGGACCGTGGACTAGTTGGGGGTGTGTGGGCTCTGTGCGAGCATGGCACACCCCTCCACAAGCATGACACGCCCACCCATGAGCGTGACACCCCCCCTCCACAAGTGCGACACGCCCAACCTATTAAGGTTGCTCTAATTTGGTTCTGACTTGACAGCATCTAACAAGAATAACTACTAGCTAAGGTCAAGTTGCAAAATCATAACAATAACCTTTGGCAGTTAATTGATCACCTGGCAAAATGACACGGGTCCACTTGAGCGCCAGTGATGAAAAAGCCTCACTGAACCCTTTCTCTAAGCATGTTGTGCTTTAAAAAAAAAAAGCCCACTTCCTTCAAACGTAGTAACCCCTGGGATGTGAGCCACCTCGTGTTTCACCTTGCTGGAGAGATCTTGTTGCTTGGTGCTGAGGTTCTCGGGCATTTCCCAACAGCGAGTGGAAAGGTTCAAAATGGCGGTGGCGGCCATATGCGCGGCTTCGGCATCATGGGAGTAGTCGAAGCCTGTGGACGAAGACGAAGTGCTCTTCACGTAACTGCTGGAGGGACTGTGGCGAGGGGAAGAGGCCTTTGGAAAAGGTTTGGCTGTAAAAAGGGAGTAACACAGGGGGAGTGATGTATGATGGCTGCCAAAGGATCATTCACGAGTACATCAATCCAGTCTAGGTGGCTTCAGTGTCGAGAAGCCTGATCACTGGCTTAGGGTGTTCAAAAGGACTGGGCCCCCAACTAGCCCAGAGGCACCGTATAGCCCATGGGCTGCCTAATAGCTATCCATCCAGTTTCACAGCACCTGAGGGGTCTTCTTCTGCCTCTCCGTTTTGCCACTAAAATCCTGCAGTGCAGCTGGGAAAGAAGTATTTTGGCATTGCTTTTTTATTTAATTCATTCTATGCAAGGCTTATGTATAAACTGGCTGGATAGCTCAGTGGCTTAAGGATCTGGCTGTGGAGCCAGACCTTGGGAGTTCAATTCCTCACGGTGCCTCCTGCGAGGAGAGCCAGCCTGTGTGGTCTTGAGCAAATTGGTCAGTCCCAGGATACCCTCAGAAGGTATGATAAACCACTTCTGAGTTTTCCCTACCTGGAAAAACCTGAAAGGGGTCGCTGTAAGTCAGAATGGACTTGAGAGCACACGTTGATGTTGCTCTCCATGGTTTAGAAGCAGAGTGGTGCTTCTAGATTTATTGGTAAACAAAGTGTGAGGGGATGCTCACCCATTTGAATGGGGAAAAAAATGAAGACTTTAAAGGTAACAGCAAACCTTGCTTTTTCATCCCCATGATACGGCAACAAGAAAACCAGCATCAATGCCATCTGGGGACTTCTGCCTGAAAATTCTGGGGCAGAAGGGGGGGGAATGGCTGCCCCAGTGATGAGCATTGCTCACTCCTGGCTTAAAAGAAGACTAGATAAATTCATAGAGGAAAGTTCCTAGAGGATAGTTCCGAAATGACAGCCTTGAGAGCTGTCTGCAACTCCATGTCACTGCAACATTCTCTGTGTGGGGGAGACAGCTGGGAAGGATGGCTACACCTTCATGCCTTGCTTATGGGTTTCCTTAGGGGCAACTGGTTGTTTAATGTGAAGGAAAGGATGCTGGACTAAATCAGCTTGGTGGTCTAACCCAGAAGAGATCTTGTGCTCCTCAGCAGTGGAATGGCCCTGCAAACCTATGGGCGATGCAGCCGGATGGCTGAAGAGAGTGAGATTTATGGGCAGGTCTACTGAGGCGAAAGGTTTACCCACTAACCAAGAGCGCTGCCACATTCCCAGAATACTATAAGGGTTTCCATTAAAACTGCATTGTGGTGTGCCTCTCAGGAATTCAAATACGTGTAGGGAGATGGACCTCTTTGCTCTTTTTCCTTTCTGTGTTTATTGAAGTCTGTTGAGCAACGCATATTTCTGGGAACAAAACGCACCCCACCCTCTCAAAAAGCAGAGGGCTTGTTTTTCAACAGTGATATGCATTGTCTGGGCATACAGATTGTTGCCGGCCCAGTCTTGCGCTATTTTGGAAAACCCCCAACTAGAATCTTGTACAAATCTGGATCAGTATTTGTGCCTTTTCAGTTCTCTGGGAAAGCCCCTTTTCTGCCCATAGGTAAAGATAAAGATTCCCCTTGACGTTTAGTCCAGTTGTGTTCGACTCTAGGGTGCAGAGCTCATCCCCATTTTCAAGCCATAGGGCCAGCGTTTGTCTGAAGACAGTTTCCGTGGTCACGTGGCCAGCATGACTAGACACAGAATGCTGTGACCTTCCCACTGTGGTGGTACCTGTTTATCTACTTGCATTTACATGCTTTCAAACTGCTAGGTTGGCAGGAGCAGGGACGAGCAATGGATGGATTTGATCTTACGATGGCCGGTTTTCTGACCTTGCAGCACAGAGGCTTCTGCGGTTTAACCCGCAGTGCCACCATGTCCCCTTTCTGCCCATAGATAAGGGGAAATGCAAAGGCCAGGCCATAGACTGAGTGGTACCAAGTGAGGCAGGAGGGCTTCCAGCCTTATTTTTGCCTTTGGTCTATGACATCACTTAGCCATTTCTATTTCTCCATTGAGAAAAACATGCTTTTCCCAGAGGATTGTAAATGCAGAAATCCTGCATGGAATGTTGTGGTCCACAACAATGGTTGTGGAATATAACCAGAAAGTTGTGGTTGGAGTGTCTCCAGAAGTAAACATGGCAGGCTGGACACCAACCCATGTGTCCGGATGTGGGCACAGAGCAGATGCCCGGGGGTGGGGTGGGGCACATCAAAGCCATTCATAGGGTGAGCCCTACTTACCATCACTTGCTTGTATACGTTGTACACAAATTATCTCCATACTCATCACTCCCCTCCCAATTCCAATACCAAAAAATTGGGCTCAGGATGAATCCATGCAGACAATAACATGCTTGATTCCCAAAAATAAGGGCCCGAGCGGGGAGAAAGTTGTCCTGAATAACACTGGTTTGCAATCCTTTGTTGGTAGGACATTTAGTTTGGGGGCTTTTTGTATAACGAAACCGCACAGGACAAGCATTGAATCTTTTTCCACCTCTCATCTCTGCACACCGCTTATAATTCCCTAAATGGCTCCTTCCAACTTTGTTAAAACATGATTGCCTGTGTAAATTCTACATATCCCCAGGTAACACATCATGCACTCCTCACAATAACAGAATTTAGGATAATCTAATAACATGTATTAATAGGAGGCTCAAGATGAATAACCTGTAATTAGGTTATCGGATTTGCTGCCACAACGTAGACAAAGACGGATGGCTTGTACAGGTATGTGTGTTTTTTTGAAAAGGATTAAAGAAATTCATGAGCAATGGGACTTTTCCATCAGTGGCTGGTAACCAGGAGAGCGAAGGAAGAGCATGAGGTCCAGAGGCTGCAGGCCATTTGTGGGGAATAAGCACTCAATAAGTGCGGTTGCATTGCTTGGGCATATCCCAGAACCATCCGGTGGCCGACGGGCTTTTGGTCTGATTCCACAGGGCAATAGGTGTGTTATGACAAGAAACAACAGTGTACCCTTCTGGGTATTCCATAGTGCTATCCCTATCCAGCCCCAACTTACATTTAAAGGCTTTAGGTGAGGTTTCGCTAGTCTGAATCTTTGGGGCAAGCATGCGTTTGCCAAAAACCTGAGCATCAAAACTTGCATAATCGAAGGTGACCTTGGAGTACTTTTCCAGTTCCTTGGCCAAGTTGGCTCTTGGCGTGGTGGGAACCATATTGGGCCTGTAGCTCCCATACTGAGGCACCTCCAGTTGCTTCACAAAGCACATAGGCCTGAGGAGAAGGGAAAGACAACATCATTTTTACACAACCATTTGTACTGTGAGTTACATTTCTGTGGGGAGATGCATCATTTGCTTCCTTTTGAAAGACCAAAATAAGTCACCAGTTTTTTTAATGGGCATCCACGAGAGGTGGCGGAGCGTGGCTGCTCCTCCGCCTCCGTGTATAAGACGACCCTCAATTTTTCCTCTAATGATTTTAGGAAAAAGTGTTGTTTTATACACAGAAAACTATGGTATTCCTTATCAACGAATCTACATGGAAGAGATTCAATCTCATGCATGCATACATTCTCTTATATTGCAGTAGTCTAGCACACTGGTTCTTAACCTTGGGTTACTCAGGAGTTTTGGACTGCAACTCCCAGAAGCCTTCACCAACAGCTGTCCTGACTGGGGTTTCTGGGAGTTGCAGTTCAAAAGCATCCGAGTAACAAAGGTTAAGAACCACTGGTCTAGCAGATGCAATGTACAGTATAGTCACATGATAACTGGAGTGGGAAAGAGTCTACATGTTGTATTTATTAATCTGGGCCATATTCTGCTCCTGGAAGTCTAGGAAACAGAAGGGCAAGCGGATGTGTTATAACAGAAAAATTGCAGGGGTTTTCTGTCTCCTTGCTTCTAATATCTGTATAAAATCTTTAACATTCTAGCAGTTTGCATTGCAGCATAATCTGTATGGATGCTGCTCAGTGCACTGTTAAATCCCTTCAACCTGTTATCCCAACATTTATTGTTTCACTGGAAGCGGTTCAGTGTTCTGCATGCCCTCAGTAGGAGCATCAGTCAGATGTGTACTCTCCATTTTCTTTCATTTGACGGTAAGAAAAAATATCAGCAAGCACATGATATACCAGTGGTGACTTAATGTTCACAGACCTGTCATAGAGTTGTGAGAGTGCGTGTTGAAGGGGGGAAGACAGGAAAACAGGAGAAATCCTGTGGTTTGGAATCGATTTGTTATGTCTCAATTACCTGAGTATCCGGTCAGAATTTGAGTTACTCTTTGAAGGGTCACCGGTCGGAGGCTGCTGCTTCTCATGAGATTTGGCTAGTTTTTCTGCAGCTGCAATGGGGCACCCAGATAAGCTTATGGAAGGAAGGAAGGAAGCAAGGAAGCAAGGAAGGAAATTAATACAATAGCAATATGCACAGTGTTCAAAGTAATTCAAATGCATTCACTTGCTGTGCTTCTTAAAAGCAACCTCATTTTGCTGTCATATTGCAGCTGAACTAGAACTATGGACCCCAGGTTGGGAACCATTGCTGTAGAGGCATACTTAGCATTAGCCTGGGGAAGGCAGAGGATTTGGAAATACAGTAATGGTTTGGAGTTCAAGCACAAAGCTGTGTGATCCACATGTGAGACTTCCCAAAGCTTGCCTGCTGCCGGAAGGTGTAGTAGAAGAATTTATTCCATTGTTGTTGTTGTTGTTTAGTCATGTCCAACTCTTCATGACCCCATGGACCAGAGCAAGCCAGATCCTCCTGTCTCCTGGAGTTGGATCAAATTCATGTTGGCCGCTTCGGTGACACTGTCCAACCATCTCTGTCCTCCCCTTCTCTTCTTGCCTTCACACTTTCCCAACATCAGGGTCTTTTCCAGGAAGTCTTCTCTTCTCATGAGATGGCGAGATGGCCAAAGTATTGGAGCCTCAGCTTCAGGATCTGTCCTTCCAGTGAGCAGTCAGGGTTGATTTCCTTCAAAATGGCTAGGTTTGTTCTCTTTGCAGTCCAGGGGACTCTCAAGAGTCTCCTCCAGCACCACAATTCAAAAGCATCCATTCTTTGGTGGTGATCCTTCTTTATGGTCCAGCTCTCACTTCCATTCATTGCTACTGGAAAAACCATAGCTTTGACTATGCGGACCTTTGTTGGCAAGGTGATGTCTCTGCTTTTTAAGATGCTGTCTAGGTTTGTCATCAATTTCCTCCCAAGAAGCAGGCATCTTTTAATTTCGTGGCCAAAGGAAGAATTTTTTTTCAGCCAAACCAGATAACAGATACATGGAACAGAGGGGAGGAGAATATTTTGTCTCATTCACCTTAGACCGCAAAACATGCCTCAGGTTTTAAGAGATATCTTGTGAGTTCATAGCAGATTCAAACCTGAGTCTTCTTGATTAGCGGCTTAGGCTCTTAGTCACTACACTAGATCACCTTTCCTTGGATAATGTTAAATAACAACTGGAGCTTAATAAGTCCCATAGCCCAATGGTGAATTTGAGATGGTAAAAAACCCCCAAATATTTGTTTGACTAAACCTATTTTCCATCCAGTGTCTATGTAGTTGTTCTTTTTTTAACTGTGCAATTTATTTGTACACTAAATGGAAATTTGACATTAAGGAACCCAACATCCTTATGTGGTGCCCATTTCCGGTTGAAATCTTTTCATTTAGTTTTAGCAAAACTTGAAGTTTTACTAGGTATGAATAATTGAGAAAGTAGCACCTACCTTCGGTGAGTATTGCGGTTGCTGTTCACATGACCCTGTCCAGTACATCCAGGCGTTGGACATTTTAATACATTCTCGTGCATGGCCAGTACTTTAGAAGGAAGATGGGAAAGAGAAAAAGGGTGTAAAAGCAGCATCATAGTCATGGAAAGAAGGGAAGGGGATGTAGTTTATACACTGTCAGAGGAAAGGGCTTCCTGATAATTCCAGAAAGTTTTTTTTAGGATCTTCCAGCCTCAACCTATCATAGAACATGGTAGAATCCAGAATTTGGGTTTGTTCTGCTTATGTTTTGGGTGATAACTCTTAGAATCTCCTAGCCAGCAAGATCACTGCTCTTCCTATTTTCTGGAAGTGGTTGTACAAAATGGAACATTTTCAGCCCATGGGGAGAAAGCTGCAAACTTTCCAAGTTTCACTTGGCCCTGGATAAGCGAATGAACCGAGGATCTGATACAAGCATCCCCACGTGTTGTAGCATAGTGGTCAAATGTTAGCATAGTCATCAAATCCTTTGCTTTAAATTTCAACTTAGCCCTCTAAGGCCAATTCAGCAGTCTTAAAACAACAACAACAACAACAACAACAACGGATTGTTACTGAAGTTCAGCAAACCCTGCATAGGCTGAGATCTTTCTACCTCTCAGAGTGTCTCTCCTTAAGATAACCTGCCTGGGTCACCCAGTCTATCCAAGCTTTGTGGCTGCAAGTGGTCAACCCTAAAGAAGCCCAGAAATCTACTACCGGCAAATGGCCCATCTTGCCGGCGGCTGCAACACTATGGAATGCATTGCCTGCTGAGGTCTGCCAGGCTTCCTCCCTCCTGACCTTCAGAAAATGGGTCAAAACTGAGCTTTCTAAAGTTGCCTTTGGTAACATCTTCCTCCTTTGATAGACCTACATGTTTTAATTTTGAGTTTGTTTACCCATCACCTTGGGTGTTCTTTTGCAGGTTTTTATTATCTGTGGGTTTATGTTGTGGGTAGGTTATTATTTTTATTCTCCTTATTGTCGTTAGCTGTCCAGAATGGTACTCTGTTACCAGATGGGTGGGATAAAAATGTAAGTAATAATTTTGCAAATAAATAATCTAACAAATAAATAATAATGTTACTAGATGGGCAGGATAAAATGTAATTAATTAAATGCTTTCTTTCCCAGTTACTTACAATTAAATGTAATTAATTAATTAATTAATTAATCTGCAATCATCATTTGGATGGGTGACTGTTTAGCAGCCACATGAATTTGTTCTTATCTCTTATTATACACTTCGGAAAATGATTTTCTCTCCTTCTTCATTACAATTCTACTGTCTGTCTCTTTCAGGTACTTTTGAGTGATTGGAATTGTATTTGCTTTTATCTGTATTCTTTGATTTTTTTTTTTTTAAAAAGGATTCCAATCTTATTGCCTCCCGCAGTGATGACCTTAAAAGCAAAGAAATTAATTTGTCTTACACTTCCTTCAAATGTAATAGCTTGCATTCGTGTTTAATTTTTTTAAAAAACCAAACAGAAAATAATGGATGTCTTCTTGTTTTATCCCTCCCCACCTCCTCCAATCTCCAGTCTTTGAAATGAACAAATAAAACAATTATTTCACTTTATGGTCATAAACAAACACAATGATTCTTGTGATGCTGTTGTAAAATACACAATTGTACACCTCCAGGTACTGAATGTTTGTCCTTTGGTGCTGGACGTGAGGGGATGGAGATGAGTATATCTTTTAACATATTTTTATGCTAATTTATGAAGGATTTAACATTTCTTTAAAGTTAACTGTTCAATTCTTGCTCCCGGACTGTGGAACTCCCTGCCACAGGAGGCCAGGTTGGCCCCATCTTGGCTGTCCTTCCACAAGCAGAAGAATTTTCTCTTCAGGCAAGGGACTGATTGTTTGAGTGGGGTTTTAAAATGGATTGTTGTACCTTACTGCATTGAATGTGATTTGGTGTTGCTTATGTTTCTTGGTATTGTATTCATCGATGGATGAATCTTTCAATAAGCTAATAACAGGGAATATTCTATACTCCCTGTTATTAGCTTAAATACTGCCTGTTAACTTTTGTATGCGGTTTTAGGTCCCTTTAAAGGAGAAAGGCAGGATAAAAAATAGTTTAAAATATATAAATAAATTCCTGAGATCTTCCCAATACAAAGTTATGGACTTCTTTAGTTTGCTCACCCGCCACCTTTCTGTTATATTCTTCACTCTCCAACATGATACCCAGAATATCCCATTATTTTGAGTACTAATATACCATCATTTCATAGAAGCAGTAGCAGCAGCAATAAGACCACATCTGTTGTGTGACTAGCACTAACATGTACTTACTTTCAGGAGGGATCCTGTCTTTGTGTGGGCAGCCAGACAAACTCCGATGGTGAGGATACAACCCTGTGACATGTCCTGTGCCATCACAGCCGGGAGTGGGGCATTTGATCTCACGCTTCTCGGGTCTTGAAGGATCTAAGAAGCGAACAGAGAAGAGGGTACAGGCAGAAATGGATGAGAAAGTAAAGATTCAAAATTCCTAGCTAGAATGTTATATGCTAAAAATTGGAAAAGATCAACGGTACCGAAACAAGAAGATCTTATTGAAAAGATACGGGAAATAGCCGAAATGGACATTTTATCAGAAGTCATGAAGGACTATCCCTTGCAAAAGGCAACAGAAAGATGGGATCTATTTAACAAGTGGACAGAATCAACAGGCAGCTTGTGAACAGTACATATTGAAAGGAGAACTGAATCTAGAAGGCAGAAAAGAGTAAACAGAATAATTTAAAATCTTGATATGGCAATAGGTACAGAATGGATGAAAGTATGTTATTGTCTCCCCTCTTCCTCATCAATCCCAATTCCCTTATCCTTTTTGTTATCCCTTATAAAAAATAAAAAATACAAAAAAAAAAGATTCAAAATTCCTCTGATAAATAAAACCACTCAAATCAAAATTCTCTTGGTTTCCCCTGATGCTCTTCACATGAGAAAGAATCATGTAGTTTGCATTTTGCTCTAGGCGATATTTCATTGACGAGTCTAATAACAGCTATGGAGATTTGTGCAGGATTAGGAAATATACACTGAAACCTAAAGAATCTGGGAAAACAAATGGAGAGTATAAAAAAGGCTCTGGGAATGATACTCCTATAGACATAGTTGTCATCTGCTCCTAAAACACTGGGCAGGCAGAAACTCTTACATTGTTTTCTGCCACCTAATTCTTCAGTTCACCTGCATTTGCTCACATAGCAACATGCATTATTGGTGCACAAAAGTACAGTAATGATCTTGTGCTGGCAGGGCACAAGATCATCTTGCAGAACATCTCTTTCCGACTAGATCTGCCTGCCCTGTAAGGTCTTCCCAGTCTGGGAGGTGAGAGTTCTGACCCCGAGAGAGGCTTGGAAAACAATGACAAGAAACTGGGCCTTCTCGGTGATCACCCCGTGACTGTGGAATGGCCTCCCTCCCAAGATTCACTTGGCCCCTTCATTCAGAACTTTCAAACAATAATTAAAAACATAGTTATTTAGACAGGCCTTCCTGGACTTTATAATATCCTGACACAGTAGTGTTTTAACAGCTAGATATTCAACCCTCCTCCATGCTTATACTATTTTATTTGTAATGTTCTTATTGGCATTATTGTTACTTTATTTATGTTGTATTGATTATTTATGTCTTATTGTTCTGTTTTATTGCATTGCATTGTATTGCATTGTATTATCATAACGTGTAAACCTCCCAGAGTGGCCTGGGTTGCCAGATGGGCAGTATAGAAATCAAATAAATAATAATAATAACAAAGAGCAAGTCAACATTCTACAAGTCAATTCTAAAAATGGGGGCAACCCAAACAAAAACGTATCACTTTCAAAATGAGCTTTTAGAGCGGCACCAAATGTGGCATAGTTTTAGCAGACAGTCTGTGCTTGTTTTGTGCCAAATATGGGCAAGTTCGGGCAAAGAGAATTTGAGATACGATTTTTAAAAGTAAAACTGCTTTACCCCTCTTTTCAGAAATAGGTGACCCTAAATGTCCCCAGTCTTAGTCTCTCTTCTGGTGTAAGGATTCTGCCCACAATTGGTAACAGAGCAGGGGAAAGGTTCAATAACAAGAAGAAGGTTATGCTTCTCCGTTGTAGATTTATCTTCTGAGGTCACTGCAAACCAAGAGATGCAAACAGTGGAGCAGAAACAACCACTGATATAAGCTAGTGCTGCAAGGATTAGCCCAGCAGGCTCAATGGTTCTAGAAGAGAATACCAGCATCTTCCCTTTATGGTCAAGGAGGATGTGGGATAGAGAAAGAGTCCGTTGGGTTCCATTAGGGGAAGCTGATCTATTAGCACAAATGTGGTGCTGCCCCAGCATGGCTTCAGAAGATGCTCAGACATCCCACTCTTGTCTCTTTGCAAGGAGCGGAAGGACAAGACCTCATATGTCTTTCCCTCCTCACCAACCTTCAGCTAAACTATGAGTACGTGAAAAAGAAGGGAAGGCAGCCTAGGGCACCAGCAACAGGTAGGAGCTGGTTGTTATCCATGACTCCGTCACCATGGTCTGCTTGGCCTTCTGCTCCATCAGCCCTTATAGATGTGAGCTGCCACTGTGTTCCAGTGTCCTGTGACTCCTTCATCTTTTCTTGATCTACGCTGGGAACAATGACCTGACCACTGGAAGATGTGTGCTGGAGGTGAAGGGAAACCTAGTAGAGGTCAACAAGGGTGAGGCTCCCACACGGCCCTGCCCAAACTGGATGTACTATGCCACCAGCACGGCAAAGACCTCACCTTTGCCGTAGTAGCTCTTTCTGATGGAATCCAAGGCTTTATTCTGCTTCTCCTCCACCTGGAAATGTTTTGCATGTTCCCCTGTCAGCGGCTGGCCAGGCTCCCTCACCACCTTGACTTGCTCAGCTTTCAGTGCAATGGCCTGCTCCAGAAGCCCCAAGTTCCCTCGGGTCATCATGTCGTACATCTCCGATTCATCCGTCACAGTGGATTTCTGGGAGTGAGAGTCATCGTCCTTGTCGTCATCCGATCTCACCTCCACAATAACAGAGTACTCAGGCTTGGGGCTTGTTGTCAGTCCTTCACAGTGGGTTTTGGGGGAATCCTGAGATGTATGAGGAGCTTCTTCACAGATTACTTGGCTTGCTGGTTCTTCGTCTTCCTCCTCCTCCTCTTCCTCCTCTTCTTCCTCTTCTTCCTCTTCTTCCTCTTCATACTCCTCCTCCTCCTCTTCTTCTTCTTCCTCCTCCTCTTCCTCCTCCTCCTCCTCCTCTTCATTGTCTTCCTCCTCCTCTTTTCTCAGTTTGCATGATTCATTATAGCTCACCTCCTCATCCCGATGATGATCCAGGCACAAATCGCTGCTGCGCTCGCTGGTGACCTCGATGACTTCTTCCGCATCTTCCGTCTGAATGATGATCTCCTTCTCACATTCCTCCTGGATTGCCTCCTCCTCCTCCTCTTCCTCCTCCTCCTCTTCCTCCTCCTCTTCCTCCTCTGCCACTCCTTCCTGCAGCAAATGTGTGACGTCTTCCCCAGCATTAGAGACTTGTCCGTCACTTTCACCTCTCTGTTCCTTGGCTTCCGGAGTCTCTTCCACTGTTTGACCTAGATTTAAAAAGAGAGTTGGCCATTACATTGCTGTTATACTTCAGACAGAGTCATAGTATTACTCAGCAATGACAAGTAAACAGGAGCTTTCCTTCCTAAAATTGCTCCGATGAATATCAGCAAAGCAAAAAGCAAAGTATGCTGCTTATATACCACTGTGCTTAAAGAACTCTCTAGGCGGTTTGCAATTTAATTATGCAGGCTACACAATGCACCCTGCGCCCAGCAGTCTGGGAACTCAATTTACCAACCTCAAAAGGATGAAATGCTAAGTCAACCTAGAGTGAGTTACCTGAGTCTGTTGGGGTCAAACTCGGGTTGTGAACAGAGCTTTGACTGCAGTACTGCAGTTTAACCACAGCGTCATGTGGTTCAGCGTCATGACATCCTTTTTCTCCAGGATGTTGCCAGCTAAAATCCTTTGTATTTTCCCTGGCCCTTTTCTCGATGAATATTTTTTTTCTGCCAATGAAATGGCAGAAGGTTGATGCCTATGGAAGAGCACAGTATAGCATACATTTAGGAAGCTTGGACCCCCAAGCCAACCAACCTTCTTTTGGTTATTATTTGTAATTCCCTATATTTGGTCCCAACAAGTCTTTTGGTGGATCGGTGTCCATTGTGGCTTAAAAAAAAAAGGACTTCCATTGACAAAACTAATGGACGGATTCTAACTAGGGTGTCCTTTTGATTTGGCCAAACACTGAACTGAACTGGACCAGTTCCAATGAAGCAAATGTGCTCAGGTCCCCGCTTTTCCAGAAGACAGTTCAATAGGATGGGAAAAATCCAACTGGTGCTTGAGAAAAATGCCTGTAACTTGCCATGGCTAATTGCAACTAAATAATGGCATGCCAGGGTGCCTCTGAGTCACATGGTTGATACATACAAAGAGAATATGACCAGTGTGCATGTGAAAGATGGCACTCAAAACTTTACTACATGTTTTGTTAGGTCACCGGGTTGATACCAAGTTGTTCCAGGAACTGGATGTGACCAGATGCGAGGTGTCTGTTGCACACTTCATCTCAAAGCCTTGTGGGGAAGGCTTTCAATATTGAAGCCACCTGGCTGTTGCATCAGAAGCCATCATTGCTTAAGAACACAGTTCAACAAGCTTGTCGTATCAGTTGGGTTTGTTCTAGGGATGGGCATGAACTGCAAATTCGGTGAACAGCCAAGCAGCTGTTCCGTGGTTCGGTGCTTTGCAGGAGTCCACTCAGAAGCAGTCCTCCAGCTTCCCTGCCCCCACCTCCTCTGGGTGCTGCCTCTGAGTGGGTTCCCACTGGAGGGGGTGGGGGTGCTAACCATGGAACACCTTTTGAGCCCATCCACTGGACCAGCACGAATCGTTGAGCTGGTAGTCCGTGCCCATCTCTGTAAGATGGCTTTGGAAACAGATAGCTGCGGTTCCATGTGAGAAATATTTCCAGATAAGACAACTGCCCTGCCTCAGTCAGTTTTTAGAGAGGCCCAGATGCCACATCCCGCTCTCAACCTTCCTATGTCCCTCCTTCACCTGTTCCATTTTGTTTTCCATTTGTTACCAATCTTTGGATGAAGAGAATCGGAAAGCCCTCCTTTGACCGACAGCAGTGATAACCCTCTATTTTGAATCAACCCACACAATTTTAGAAGAATATACAGTTAACTAGCTGTTCTGGAGAATCCTGGAGGGATTTTATTCTAGTTTATGTGAAATCATATAAGTTCGTAGTCATGTGACTGGCATAGGAATGGCCAAGCAATCAGCACCTTGTTGACTAGAGGAAACTGGCCGCCACGATGTACATGATTTCACTTCTTCTATTTATTTTATTTATTTATATTATTTATTTATTTGAGTTGTATCCCACCCATCTGGTCTATACGACCACTCTAGGCGGCTGGAGTACAATCAGATGTCTGAAAAGGAGAACCTCCTATATATGAGGACCTACCCATGCAACCTAGAATACCACAAAATCATTGTTTTGGATCAAATAGAAAGGTTCCACTCACAAATGAGGTTTTCCTCTTAAGAATGTTGCTTCTCACACAAGGGGAATGACGGGAATATAAACAAGGCTAACAAAACCACCCGTCCTCACATGTTAAAGCCCTTCTCCAGACAATGTAAATGTACCAGTAACTGGTATGACTGGTCAGATACTGTAAAAAGGTAAAGGTAAAGGTTCCCTTTGACAATTTGTCCAGTCGTGTCCGACTCTAGGAGGTGGTGCTCATCTTCGTTTCCAACCCATAGGGCCAGCGTTTGTCCGCAGACAATCCTCCATGGTCACGCGGCCAGCGTGACTATACACGGAACACCGTTTACCTTCCCACTGAGGTGGTATCTATTTATCTACTCGCATTTTTGCATTTTGCATGCTTTCGAACTGCTAGGTCGGAGCTGAGACAAAGCGACGGGAGCTCACTCTGTCGCGTGGATTTGATCTTACGACTGCAGGTCTTCTGACCTTGCAGCACAGAGGCGTCAGCGGTTTAACCCGCAGCGTATAACCCTGTAAATAGGACAGTCTGGGTCAAAACATTTAATACATTCAGTGAAAAATCTAGCAAGCTGAGAATGAGATCAAGAGAGAGTGGGAAGGGGGAGAGTAATAATATTTGTTCATTTCAAACCAAATTTTGCAGGAGGAAGAAAAAGGATTAGTTATGATGTGTATACAGCTGGCCGGATAGCTCAGTGGAACGAGAGGTTGAGTGTTTGATTCCCCCACTGTGCCTCCTGTGAGTAGAGCCAACCTCTATGGCCTTGGGCAAGCTGCACAGTCCCAGGGCACCTCCAGAAGAAGGCAATGGGAAACCACTTCCAAGTACGCTCTACTTGGAAAACCCTATAAAGGGTTGACATGCATCAGAATTGATTTGACAGCACACCGTGATGAGGACGAGGATGTGTTTATCATTAAACTGTATTTTTTTTCTCCTACGTAGATTTAAAAAACCCCAACAGAAACAAATCTTCAAAACCGAAATACAAAGTTTTTCCAGCAAGATACGAAGTTACCCCTTCTAGACTAAAGAAAAACATTGGAACCTCTTGTTCCTTCCATTAAATACGGAATGTTCTCATTCTTGGCATGAATATAACTGGAGGACACTCACCCTACATTATTTAGAGGTGCTATAGCACTAGGCTGTTAACACGCTTGGCACAGTTCCTGTCAATAAAATAAACCTTTGCAGTCAAATAGTGATATAAAACACCTTCTTCCGGTGGAGGGTTACTGCAGGTTTCTTCTTGGTCTATCGTCTCCGCTTCTTCTTCCTCCACCGTGCCCTCGGAGTCGCCCGTCACTGACTCCTCTTTCAGCTCTGCCTCTTCGCTGCCATCGCTGTCCACGTTGTAGCCTTCATCGAGGGCTAGCTTGAGGGGGTGGGACTTCCTCTTGGATGCCAGATGTTCTGCCTCTGCATGTTGAAGCTTCCTCTTCTTTGCTAATGGGCAACTTTGCAAACTGGGAAGGAAGAAAAGGGGGAGAGAGACTGAGTCACAGTGCTCAGGTGTCAAAGGAGCCATAGACGAGAGTGCATCGTTGATTCTTCTTATTTCAAATTCTTTAGCCCCTTGCTTGACAGCATTTTGCCAGATATTATAATTTTGACTTAAGAGTTCCCCAGGCATTGTCAATATTAAATTATTTCATTGTTATCTCAGTGTGTCCGTGAATTGTTTCTGTTATCACTGTGACTGGCCCCCTACTCGGGATTGTCACTTTTTAAAATAACTTTTAAAATGTATCATATCTTTCTTAGTTTTAAACACCTGACTCTTTAGTCCAACCAGTCAGTAAATAATCCGGACCACAACCTAGCTGAGTACAAGTGTCATCATGTTTCCTCCTTAAATTTCTCAGTTCCCTTCTATGATGTTCAGCAGTTCTCAAACCTCTGTTTTTACCCTGTTCTTATATAATTCATAATCCCGGGTCGCCTCCAATCTCATTTCTCCATAAATTTCTGCTAATCCCCCACAAATCTGAGATCTAAAATAACCCATTCTTGCCTTAGGCTTAACTAGTAGTTCAATACAGATTCATTCAAAAGTTGTGAGAAAGAGTCTACATTATTTCTTCTTTGTATGTAGAGCTGTCTGTCTTTCTGTCTGTACAGATCCTTAAGTACCTTAAGGAGCCAATTAAAAAGAGAGAGATTGAGAGAAAGAATTTCCTCAGAAAGCCCCCATCTGTCTTCTAAATGACTGAGGGGGGAGAAACTGACCTTATTTTGAAGGACACCCAGCATTTCTGCCCTTCCAAATATTTATTTTTCTATAATATGGGGTGTGTGTGTGTCCATCTAAAGAGCACAAGGAAGATTTCTCGGTTAAAAACCTACCCATTTTTGTGAGGGTATTTTTTTGGTAAGGGGTAGGGTTCATGAGGAGACCTCTTCAACCACACTAGACGCTGTTCCAAGTCCTCTATTCAGAGCACGTTACCATAGTCTCTCAAGACTGAAGGATGCCTAATCTAAAGGGTTCATGAGAGAAGGTGCAATTCTCTGAGGTTCAAGGATGTGGTGTCTGGTCCCTAGAAGTCAGGAGATTGCCCTGCCCTCTAGATCAGTGGTTCCCAACCTTGGGTCTCCAGATGTTCTTGGACTGCAACTCCCAGAAATCCTGGCCAGCTCAGCGAGTGGTGAGGGCTTCTGGGAGTTTTACCCCAAGAACACCTGGGGACCTAAGGATGGGAAACACTGATTTAGATCCATCAGTCTATCATCTATACCTCTTTACCTGTCTATATAAAATTCACTTTGTTCCCAATTCTGGGATTAAAAATGGAATTTAGCAATCATGAAGCATGGGATTCATGCTTCAGGAATACCAAGTTACATGTGTGCTTATGAAGAAGCCCAGGAGAACAGTGCAAAGCACGGCTTCATCTTTCATCCCCAAAACTACCTTGTGAAGCAGGTCACTTAATGAAGGCCAGAACTCACTGAACCAAGACTGAGTCATAGGGCCTAATTAGGTGTCATGTTAAATGCATCTTTGTGTTTTTGTGTAAAAGCAGTCAATGGAACCTTTGCCAATCTGGATTTCAACCACAGCTCAACACTGTATTTGGACAAATCCTGAACTACTAGCTGAATTGAGCTGATTTGGAATGATTTATGTGAGGTTCAGTACAATGTGGTTATATTTACTTGTGGTGCAAAGTGATTTGAATTTACAAATCAATGTGGAGTACAGACTGAACCATATGAGGCATAAATCACTTCAGTCTTTTTAAAAAAACAGCAAAGTTTAAAGATACCTACTATGCAAATTCAAGACACAATCTGCTTCAAATTTAGCACATTCACTTGCCTCTGTATGATCTCTCATGTTGCCAAATTTCATTAACATCCATGCAAAAATAAATGAGTCACAAATGATTTTGGTATTCTACTGCAGGTCAATGCGAGGCTTAAAAGACTGATTCCGGTCTGGGACCCAAATTGATCTGAATGAAATCAGTGCGTTTCTGGGAGTAAAGGGTTAACCCTTTCCCCAGATGAACCTTGCTGCTGATCACATCACCCCCACATGTCCAGAGATAAAATAAAACTCTTAACTATCTCATACACAGAGACAGATAGGTAGATATAAATAACTATGTACTGCTTTCAATGGTACCTAAGGATTTTTTAAAGGTTCCCCTTGACATTTAGTCCAGTTGTGTCTGACTCTAGGGCACGGTGCTCATCTCTGTTTCCAAGCCATAGAGTGAGCATTTTGTCTGAAGACAATTTTCCGTGGTCATGTGGCCAGCGCGACTAGACACGGAACGCCGTTACCTTCCCACCGAGGTGGTACCTATTTATCTACTCGCATTTCTACATGCTTTAGAACTGCTTGGTTGGCAAGGAGCTGGGACAAGTGACGGGGGTTCACTCCGTCGTGTGGATTCGATCTTATGACTGCTTGTCTTCTGAACCTGCAGCAGAGAGGCTTCTGCGTTTTAACCTGCAGTGCCACCATGTCCCATGGTACCTAGGGATATGTTCTGCCAAATGACCAGAAAAATAATTAAAATCTGGCTTGGCTAGTTAATCAAATGTTACAGACAAGCGCATCCAACACTGATTGCTAGGATGCTTTTGATCTGAAGTCCACAGGACCAGTGAAATATTCTTTCCTAGAATCTTGTCGTCAAGACATGGCTGTGCTGGCCATGATATCCTTGGACTTCCCGTCTCTCTTGTTTTGATACCAAGAACAAAACCAAACCAAGGCAACCTTCCCAACCTTTCTCTCTAAGTAGGATGAAGGAACCTGGGGCTTTGTTTATAGGGAGATACCCAGGGACGTGGTGGCACTGTGCTGCAGGGTCAGAAAACCAAGCAGTCGTAAGATCGAATCCACGCGACGGAGTGAGCGCCCGTCGCTTGTCCCAGGTCCCGCCAACCTACCGGTTCGAAAGCATGCAAATACAAGTAGATAAATAGGGACCACCTCGGTGGGAAGGTAACAGCATTCCGTGTCTAAGTCGCACTGGCCATGTGACCACGGAAGATTGTCTTCGGACAAACGCTGGCTCTATGGCTTGGAAACGGGGATGAGCACCGCCCCCTAGAGTCGAACACGACTGGACAAAAATTGTCAAGGGGAACCTTTACCTTTACCTTACCCATCCACAGCCACTTTCACCTAAAGTTCCTGTAACTTCTTCCTCATGGACTTGTTCTTCCCTATTGGCAAGGATCAGATCCGGAACAGCTGGTTCTTTCACATTCTGGGAAATGAAAGTGTCAGCTAGGCAGATGAGGACTTTATTGGATCTTACATTTTTGCCAAGTTGAAGCCTGCTATTGTTCGAATCTTTGAATGTTTAGTAATCGGATCGAGGAGGGCATCCACAAGGAGTGCCTGGATCTTTGCCCTTGTTCTGGTGGTCTGAATTACTCTCCATGATGAGGGACTGATAACAGTCAGTTCTATAGCTCCAAGGAAACAGCATTTTTAAAAACTGGATAAATTCTCTTACACACACTTTAGTCTAATTAAACATTTTTGGAGGGTATGTGTGGAGCCTTGAGGTGTTGGGAACCCCTGAACACATGGGCTATATGTTGCCTAGAAATAATAATCATTTCAAGTCAATACAGACTTATGGCAAAGCTTTTCAGGGTTTTCTAGGTAATACTAATGAATACTCAGAAGCGGTTTACTGTTCCCTTCTTCTGGGGGGGGGGTGCCCTGTGCAGCTTGCCCGAGGCTACCCAGGCTGGCTCCATTCATAAGAGGTCCAGTGGGGAATTCTGGCTCTGCAACCAGATGGCAAAACCACTGAGCTATCCAGCCACCCTACCCCTGCCATAATGGATGCATCTGTGATTCCAGTGCCCTGTTGTAGAACTTCAAAAAGTTCCCTTTTTTGCATTGCAAAATTACTTTTTTGAACTATCACTCCCAGCAAACATGGGCACTTCCCTACTAGTTGAAGGGCCCTGCAGCTAATAAAAAAAGAAAGAAAAATGGACATAAATGTATTTGCAAATGTACATATTCATCCCAGGTTCCTTTTTTTCTCTCTCTCTTTTTTCACTGCTTACAGTCTTGGATGGAGTAGAATCAACACTTCTGCCCTGTTGTGTGGCTTGAAGTTCACTTAAGGATTTCCCTAGTCTCTCTGTTCACCTCTTCCAACTGAGCTAAGTAGCCTGCTCATCATGTGTCAGGGGGTTTGCTGGTTTCATGTGATCTTTCTTAATTTCACAGCTTCACTGCAGCTGTAGCTTGTTCTTGATATCTTGGTTTAAAGAGGTTTCCTTTTTAAGAGAAAGGGCAGGAGCTGTTCAGCTGACCTGGGAAAAAGCTGTCTTGCAGATGCAGGAAGCTTCCACAGATTACAGCTGTGCAGTGCTTTTGCTGCTTCCTCGAATCATAAAGTTGGAAGGAGCCTATAAAGTCCAAACCCCTGCTCAATGCAGAAATACAAATCAAAGGATATCTGCAAGGTGGTTGTCTATGTTCCTCTTGAAGGCCTCCAGTCTTGGAGTGCTCACCACCTCCGGAGGTCATGGATTCCATTGTCATGCTGCTCTAACAGTTAAGATGTTTTTCCTGATATTCAGCCAAAATCTAGTTTCCTGTAATCTGAGCCCATTGTCGCATATCCTGGACTCTAGGATGAGGGGAAACAGACTCTGACCCCTCCTCTGAATGACAGCCTTTCAAGTATTTCAAAAGTACTATCATATCACCCCTCAGTCTTCTTTTCTCAAAGCTAAACATGCCTGATTCTTTCAGCCTTTCCTCCTAAAGCTTGGTTTCCAGTCCCCTGATCCTCCTTTTTCACCCCTCTGTGAACTTGTTGCAGTTTGTTGGCATCCTTCTTCAAGCACACTGTCCAGAACTGTCCTGATTCAAAGAGATATTCCACCTTTCATAAGTTTGGAGATGTTACTTATTTAGTCTGTAATTCCCAGAATCCCCCAGTAGTTAAAGAAAAAAAAGACTTATCTTTTCCAAGCTGTGTCATAATCTGTTAGGGATGGATTTCAACCAGTGTTTCTTTCACTGTTGTTCATAGTAAGTAGAAGAAGGAAGCACTTAATCATTTCATGGAAACCACTCACTTTGCTATCCAGACCTATTAAAGATTTCAGCTGTGACTACTGGGAAATAAGGCGAATATAAAAAGATCTGTGCTAGATTGAGACCAGACTTTTCTTTTTGCTCCGTGTCCTCTCTTGGACAACTTAAGTATCCCACAAACATGTGGTTTGAAGAATAATAGCTTTTAACGGTCCTCAATAAGTTCCATTGGTTGACTTCAAATTCTGATTTTATGAGGGGAAGTGCTTCTCCTTAGTCACTTCTACAAATAAATAGTTTTTAAAAACTGGTGATAGATAGATCTCACACACACACACACACACACACACACACACACACACACACACACACACACACACACACACACACACACACACACACACACACACGTCTCTCATCTATCTATCATCACTTTTTTAAAACTATTTATTTGTAGAAGTATATATCTATATCTATCTATCTATCTATCTATCTATCTATCTATCTATCTATCTATCTATCTATCTATCTATCTATCTATCTATCTTAAAAGTATTTTGACACACCTTGCATCCTGAACTATAAGCGGAGTATACTAGAGGCGCTCCCTATATATCTCACAATGCAGCACAATAAAACTATACAACATTGCTGTCAAAACAAAACAGGTGCCTCAAAAAACACAGAGCAAATGAATCACATTTCTTTGCAACACTTTAGAATGTCCAGGCAAAGAAGCTAAGGTTTAACCTGGTGCCCAAATGACATCAGCATCAGTTGGGCTTCAGTGGGAAGTTCCAGAGATGTGGCATCAACAAGGGAAAGACCTTTTGCCTAGGACTGGTCCTACATAACCCTGACGAAGGCGCCTCCCACTAATTATCTTCAGATAAAGGTCAGATGTTTTTGAAACTTCCTCAAAGAGCTTTCACTGCTTGACCGTTTTAGCTGCCCCCTCCTTTTTTTGTGGTGAAGCTTCTTCCAGCTCTACGATAGAAGGAACAGTGTCCAGACCTATACAGCAGTGCCCAGATAGACTTACATAGATAAATCTAGACATATTGTCCTAAGTTTGCTTCCATGCACCAGTCTCCTTAACAAGAAAAACACAGTTGCACGTGACGATACCAGTGGCATTGCCAACGGTCATAGAAACTCACCTCCTATGTCTTGCGTATTTCCCCCGGATGTGTCCCGATCCATTACATCCTGGAGTAGGGCAGCTACATGGGATGGGCGGGTGACCGTGGCCGTGAGACAGAAAAGAGACGTGACTTCAAAGAGAGGAACATGATTTTAAAGATCAAAGTACATTGACTAAGGAGAGCTTTTTAAACCAGCCCAGCAAACCCCATGTGCGCGTGGAGCTGAAGGAGTCACCTGAACGCACCATGAAGGGGGGGGGGGGAAGACCGTTTCCTTTAAACAGTTCATCTCTGCTCTTTGAATTCCAACCGAGAAAGGTTATACAGCGGCTCTGCAGTTTGCTAAAAATTAATGAAATGACTCACCCCATTTAATTAAATGAACAGTTCATTATAGTTTTATGAGTATGTTTAATTAAAGATTTGCATGTGTTAGAGCACGCCTTTTAAAACCAGACATCTCCTGCATTCACCTCCTACTGACGGTGCTTTTATTTATTTATTTTATTACTAACATATGCATGTACACATAGACACATACGCAATTGAACGCAGGCTTTTGGTGCAATTCTATGACTTTGTCTGTCCAGCTATTGTCGATTTCTGTCCTATGTCTTTGCTACTTTGTATCTTCCTCAGTGGTCTAATCATCTGGCTGATGCAAGCACAGGTCGTCTCCTGGATTGACTACTGTATTGCTCTCTACATGGGGCCTCCCTTGAGGCTGACATGGAGACTTCAGTGGGTCCAGAATGCTGTAGTCAGACTGGCTGGTGTGAGCAAATTTGACCACATCACACCAGTTTGGGCTCACCGTCACCGGTTTGGGCTCACCTTCACTGCTTACCCGTTGTGTCCCAGATCAAGTTCAAGGTTTTGATGCTCACATATAAAAGCCTTCATGGTTTGGGACCATATTATTTGTCAGAGCATCTTTCCCCAGTGTCATCTGCCAGGTCCACCAGATCCTCCCACTCTATGCTCCTCTTTGCTGCCACTCTGAGGAGCTCCCTGTAAGTCCTCTACGAATAGCTGGGCCTCCTTTGTGGTGGCACCAACTCTATGGAAGCAGCTGCTGGAAGAGCTACATCTGGGACCCTCCCTGCTCACATTGAGAGGACAGCTTAAAACATTCCTCTTCAGGCAGGCCTGCTGTAATGACTCTGCCCGATGCTTCATGTGTTTTCCTCTTTCCAGAGAAACGTGTGCTTACATTATGTTTCTTTTGATGGTCTTATTTCTATAGGTTCTTTATGTTTTTCATATTTATATCCTATTCTGCTTGTTGTGAACCACCCAGAATGGTGGGGTGGTATAAAAAGGGAATGAATGAATGAATGAATGAATGAATGAATGAATGAATGAATGAATGAATGAATGAATGAATGAATGAATGAATGAATAAATAAGATGGAAGAAAGGGAGAACACAATATCTGTTTCTCTTCTTCTTTTCTTTGTGGTTTATCTTTCATTTTTCCTCCCCATCATTGACTATTTAATGTAATAACTCTTTTTAATTATTATTTTATTATAGTATTATGACTCTGTAAGCTGCCTAGAGTGGTCATAATGACCAGATAGGCGGGATATAAATAGAATAAATAAATAAATAAATGAATGAATGAATGAATGAATGAATAAATGAATAAATGAATAAATGAATGAATGAATGAATGAATGAATAAATAAATAAATAAATAAATAAATAAATAAATAAATAAATAAATAAATAAATAAATAAATAAATAAATAAATAAATAAATAAATAAACAGGAAAACCGCAAATCCAGGGAAATGGCATACGTGTTCCTGTGGATGGGTCAAAGGCGCTATCTAGAAGCCCCTCTACTCTTTGCAAAAATGGCATCTTCACAGCTCAAATGGTTTCAGGAGTTGTGCTCATTATGCTTTTGAATTTTCTGTCTTGTGAGTTGCCTAGGGCAAGGGCTGGGGAGAAGGAGCTTGACCACGGGAAACCATAGGAAAACATTTTAATTAGATAACAAACAACCCATGCCCTATCAACATGCTGTGTGTGTAGCTTGCTCGGTGTCTTAAGTCTCTGGCTGTGGAGCCAGAGGTTGTCTGGCGGCATCTCCCCGGACTCAATGATCTAGAGGGTCCCTTTTAGCTCTGCAGTTCAAAGGTTATTGTTATCATTCTAACCCTGTTTCCTCTTTGCCCTGGCAACATTCCCACCTCTGTCTTTGAGCGGCTCCCCTACTCTTTGCAGAACTGCTAATTCCTTTCACGGCATCCTTTCTTTCTTTCTTTTTGTCACACAGACCCAGCCTGGGCGTCAATTAGTCGATTAATCGTCCAGTTAATCAGGCAATTAGAGGACAGCTGCGGCAATGGCTCTGTGCAGCCCTCCGAGCTGCCCCTTAAATATGTCACCGGCTTCAATTACCACCTCCACTCATGTGTTCAGCAATAAAACCTAGACAAGCGGTGTGCCTGCTGCTCTCTTAAACCTGTATCTCCAGAGAAACAGCAGGTTCTTGCAGCACAAACACCCTAGAAAGCTGTGTCAGGTTAAGGTCCAATTACATTTGATGCAGGAGATTTTCTAATCAAAAGGGAGAGGAAAGGCAGCCCCTATCATTTGCTCCATGCAATGGAGTACATCTCTCTCAAACAGGTGTGTTTCTAATCGCACTCACTGGCTTTTTTTTTGGGGGGGGGACTGTAATTTGTCAGCTCTTCAGTTTGAAGCCATGTGAAGTTCTTCAAGACTTCCTTCAATCCCTCTCACAGCCTTCCCGCTGGGAAGCTGTGTTAAAAAAGCACCGAATACCCCATCAACAATTCAGTTTTCATAGATTCTGAAAGGCTGAGCGGGGAGGATGAAAAGATGACCGGGTGGTGGAATTGATGGCTTTCACTTGGGGATTGTCAGAGCTTGGTGGCCTTGAACTTCCATGACTCTCTTGCCTCCCATGGGAAACCCTGCCAGCACGAGTCGCTCTGTATTCATTGGTAGGGGTTAAACCATCTCTATGGCTCCTTTGATATCAAGTTTAGTGCACTGCCCGTTTTTAAAAATGCGGGCAAATGGAAGCCAGTTATTTCCCGAGATCCAATCAAGGGTGATTTTTTTCCCCAATGCACACTAAGGTGGCATCAAACGGGGATCAAAGGATGAGTGAAAGGTTTTCATCTGACAGCAGAGTTTCCGTAAGAGCTCGCCACATCTCTGACACAATATTTCCTACGCTTTGTTGAAAGCTTGCGTACAAAGTGAAAGGTGAATGGAGGATTTTCTTTTTTCTTACCTCACCTCCTGGCCGATGAGTTCTGCAGGTACTGTGGTAAGACACAGAAAAGCAGAAGGAAGGTGGTGGGTGGGAGGGTGGGAAGGAGAATAGAAACCAAACAACAGAAAACAAGAAAAGTCAGTGAGTAAAACAAGACGTCTCCCCTTTCTAAATTACCATATTTTTCCATGCATAAGGCACCCCCATGTATAAGATGCCCCCCCACTTTTCTAATCCAAAATTAAGAAATCTAAGTGGGGCTTAGCAAGTGTAGGAGGAAAGGGATCAAAGCGCTGCAGGATCGCTTTGATTCCTGCTTTCCCCTCCACTTGTTTTTGTTCTCTCCTCAACTTACTTCCGTGTATAAGATGACCCTCAATTTTTAGTCTAAAGATTTTAGACAAAAGTATAGTCTTATACACAGAAAAATATGGTACTTGCCAAAGAATAGCATCTATATGGATAAAGCATCCCAGTTATGCTGTATGAAGCTACCTTATATTATGTTAGAATGCTGGACCATCTAACCCGGCTACTGTCCATCGCAGGTGCATTCTTTCTAACATCTAGGAGAAGCTCATATGATCAAATTTGCACTGCTCCTCCTGCACTACAGCGCTTGTTAGTCCAAACTAGAGTAGACCTAATAAATCGGGGATTTGCACATCTATGAACCTACCAAGTCCCCATTCACATTCAATGGCTGAAATCGTGTTGCTCATTATAATAATGTGAATATATTGCAACTAGAGCAGACCCACTGAATCAGTGGGGATTTAATGAGTCAACTCCTTCATATGTGCAACTGATTTCAAATGGGTCCACTTTAGATGAAACCTACTATAGTAGGCAACAGGATTTCAGCCAATGAGTGTATTCTAGCTATTAGATTTATACCTGTGACTGCACAAAGTGTAGACCTGGATGCAACCATCTCTTGCTTCCTTTAATGTCCAATCTCTCCACCATGTTTTATTTAACTTCCATCTAGAAGAACAATTCTGGAGACCTTGGAAGTGTGCTTATTGTTTCTGTGACTTTTCAGTTGGTGTAACCAATGATGGCTTTTCCCCCCCTAATGGACAACAGAGGTAGGATCAACTTCTGCAGCTATAGCTTTAGGGGAGCTCACCAATTATCTCTGGCAGGAAAATAAACATGATGGTTCATGAGCAGAGCTCAGAATTTTTCCCCCCTAGAGTCTACAACTCTTAACATCCCTCAACTAGCATGGCTACAGGGTTATTCCAGGAGCGGTTGGAAGAAGTAGCTCTAGACTCTTCATGACACAGGACCAGTGGTGTCATGTATTTCATTTTCTATTGGGAAAGTGTGGTCTAGGATATTGACTTTGGTTGCAGCATTGTGTTACCCATGATTCAGTTACACACACCAGAACCACTAGACTCACCCACCAGGAGAACGGCTGGCATGAACTCCTTTGCAATTACAGCGATTACTTCTAGCAGAGAGTTTCAACATCAAAGGAGAAGTCACAGACAAGAAAACGTTGACTGCGTATGACAAGCGAATGCGTGACTTGTCGTGGAATTTCAAAAGGGGTTGCAAAGCTTGACTTTTCTAGGCATTCAGACCCAAACGAGGGATCTTTCACAGGATCTGGGTTTCATCCCATTCCGAACACCAAGCTGATCAACGTGGGAGCCTGGAGGACTCCCTCAAAAGATGGCAAAAGTGCTTCCGCACTCCCCAGTGCAGAATGGCTCAAAAGAGACCATTTGAGCCATTTTAAACAAAACTTTCCCGGTGTGTAGGGACACTAGAGGGCCAGGGTGCTGGAGAGTCATGCTGCTCACCTCTACCTTAGGGCTCCATAGGCAGGCTATTTGAGTAATCTGTGTGCCACAGAGCTTCCCAACGCACAGTCCTCTTTTTGTAACTCATGGTTGAGGGCATCATGGAACACTAGAAATGCATCTAGCTTAAGTGCAAGAGTGGGAGAAGGCGCTAAATGGTTCCAGTGAGGCCAGTGGTGACTATGCCCCCATAAACATGGCCGCCTGATCCATTTCTCGGCATAGCTTGAAGTGCTGGTGGTAACCTATAAAGCCCTAAATGGCTTGGGCCCAAGGACCTCACCTCCCTTCTTGAGCCTCCCCTTGGTGTTAAGGTCATCAGGCCTTTCTCTCGGTTCCACCACCCTCACAGCTGCGCTTGGTGGGGACGCAGGAGAGGGCCTCCTCTGTGGCTGCTCCCAAACTCCCTCAGGAGGCCAGGCGGGCCCCATCTTTACTGTCGTTCTGAAAGCAGGCAAAGACCTTTATCCTCAGGCAAGCTTTCCTTGAGTAAACGGCTGTCTGAGTGGGCTTAAAAAAAAAAAAGATTGTTGTACCTTACTGCATTAAATGTGTTTTGATGCCGCTTGATTTCTGAGTATCGTATTCATATTGATCCATTTAGTATTGTACACTCACCCTTATTAGCTTAAATGCTGTCTTTTAATTGTTGTAAGCCATCTTGGGGATTTCTTTAAGTAGAAAGGTGGGTTAAAAATAGTTTAAATAACTAAATTTAAATAAATAATTAAAAAAGACACAATTCGATGTCCACTTGGAATATGCAGGATGGAGCAGAGAGATATTGCTGATAATTTGCCCATATCTTTACTACAGTGGTGCCTCGACTTATGACCGTCCCAACATACGACCGTTTTGAGTTGCGACCAGCTCTGGCCTCAACATTTTGCTTTGACTTGCGGCCAGAGCTTCAAGTTGCGATCAAAAGAGGCAGGGAAAAAGGCGGGGAATTCAAATTAGAGGGTTAACTGTTGGTCGGCGAAGAACTTCTTTGTAACTCTTTTGCCCCAACGGTTAGAGAGTGGGTGTCGGAGAAGGCTTCAGACTGCCTTGTGCTGCTTTCTGCTCATGAGTAAGTACATTTACTTTGTTTTGCAGTGTGGGTTTGGGTTTGGGGGAGTTATGTTTCTGTGCTGTGTGTGTGTTTTTCTGATTTTTTTTTCCAGCCCCATTGCATTCCGATGGGGCTGACTGTGGAATGTGTGTGTGCTTTTTTGGCTGAGGTTTCTGTGTGTGTGTGTGTGTGTGTGTGTGTGTGTGTGTGTGTGTGTGTGTGTGTGTGTGTGTGTGATTTTTTCCCCCTGCTGGAACGGATTAATCCCATTCCAATGCATTCCTATGGGAAATAGTGCTTCAACTTACGACCATTTCGAGTTACATCCATTTTCTGGAACGGATTATGGTTGTAAATCGAGGAACCACTGTATTTCCCAAATTTTATCTAAAATACCATTGTAAATACCTAAAAGTCATCCAAGCAACAGAACAGCATCCAAAGATCTTTTTTTGTGGAAGCGGCCAACTTGGCAATCATCACATTGATGGCTTTCTGATCAAAGTAGTTATGGAGAACATCTGGCTATCCACAGGCTTCGTGCAACTATAGTCCTAGGTCATTGGCCATTCTGGCTGTGCTATCTGGAAGCTGAAGTCCAGAATTATCTGGATGGCCAACATTCCCAAAATCTGCTGTAAAATGCAAATGAACCTGTAGGGGAATCTGAACTCTTTTTTTTTTAAATGAAAAACTAGTGATGATCTTATCCTGAAACATGGATATCTATATCTGGATGCCTCAAAAGAGAGTTTAAACAAAACTACTGGGAGACAAATCACTTAAGCAATAATTAACAACATGAATATAAACAGATTTACACAGCCCCTTCCAGATATGTCCTGAACGATTCATTCAAAATGGCGCAACCAAATTTAAATGTCATCATTTGGTTTTCAGTTGCTGAGAGCCCAATTGTGTTTTAAAGGGTTCATGGCGATGATCTGGTCGTCTGTGTCAGACTTCTTTCCTTCTGCTAGGTGAAAAGCATGCATGCATTTCCTTTTCAAAGTGAGAAAATAAATAGCAATCAGGCTTTGAATTAACAAGTCATTTGTCTTCAAACCCCCGTCACGAGACAGCCGAGTTTGCTTTGGCAACGGCGCATCCTCTGCGGCCTTTCTCAGATGTGTGACTTCAAAGTGTCGGGCCGAGCACAAACGATAAAAGTGATCTGAAGCTATCAAGATTTCTATGAAGCAAAGAATACGAGGCTGCGTTTTAAAGACAGAGAAGCAGCAGAGGGAAGAATCAGGCTGGGGCTTGGAAAGGCTTCCTCCGAATGTCCTTAGTCCTACTCGTTCATTCAGTTATCCAAGAGGGACAGGCGTCTACGGAAGGGGAGTAAGTGAACCCCAGCACTGCCATGGTTGATTTGGTGAGATGAATGAACAAATCTGAAGATGGGAAATATGCTGATTCACAAAGGCTTTCCACGCAAGCCGGAGCTTTGATTTCACTGTATTCCAGCGTGGGCAGAAAATAGTAGCAGGTCAATGATGACCTCTTCTTTAGATTTGTGGCTCCACATGAATAAAGTAACAATAGGGTAGATCATGGGAAGGCTAGCTTGTTCTCCTTCCTATGCCTGTTTAGCCCATTGGACCATTGCTCATGTAAGTCACGAAATGAACAGACCATTTAGTCAAACGGAAACAAACCAACAAAAAAAGTTGGGGAGAGGGTGTCTATGTCTTTAAAATCACATGCGTGCAGGAACACATGCCCACACAAGATTAGGATCACGGGCTTCAGAGAGAAGTACCTTCAGAGGAACCACACAAAGGCATACTCACAGATTGAACCACCTGCTCACATAATTCTACACGGGAGAAATAACCAAGTGCTCACCTCTGATTGCCTTTGATCGCGTACGTGCTCGCTTATCATCGTTCTCTAAACTCATCTGGAATCAAACAACAACAGAATTAACATTTTTGTTTAATGAAAACCATTTGCAATCAAAGCTAATGTGCCCCTGGAAACCGGGAGCTGGATTGCACAAAGGAGGTGGGAAAGATCTAAGCCATGAGCCATCTGAGAAATTAGCTCAAATGCATAGCTAATAATAAACAAGAAGCCCAGCGCTTTGGCACCGTTTCATAGGAAGAAGCAGGGGGGCTCAGAGGACCAGGTGACACACTGCTGCCTAGAGACAACTGTCAAGGCCAGCCATGGATGTGAACAACACAGAGGTCTCAAGCATGATATTAACAACATGAAACAAAGATGCTTGCATTCTTTAAGCTGGTGGTTTCTACACTTTCTCCATTTGGGATCACTTTTTACATCAACTGGTCTGCTGAGGAATCCCTGAGTATCTGTGGACCTTCCACAAGGTTCCTGATTATGTTCTAGGCTGGGCATGGGTGGACTTAAGTTATCTATGTCCAACTTTGCTTTTCCATAGAACCTTGAGACCCACCAAGTTGTTACAAAGAGTTATGGACTCTGAATTAAAACATTATTTGCCTGAGAATTTGGAGAGGGTGCTACTACTGATCGCAGCTCACTATGTATCCACATGCATAGTTATTTCTGGTTTCTCCCAAGACCTTTTTTTAATGTCACTATTTACATGGAACTTAAGGATCTTTTTTTTTTTTTTTAAATGTGAATGTTAAATGATTGGGAGTTAGAAATCCTTGCTGCAAAAGAATTTTGCAAAATCTGGCACAAAATCTGTAGCAAATAACCCAACTAGTACAATGGTTCCCAGATGTTCTTCACCTATAACTCAGATGTTCTTGAACTATAACTCCCCAAAATCTTGGCCAGCACAGCTAGTGCTGAAGGCTTCTGGGAGTTTTAGTCCTAGAACACCTGGGGACCCAAGGCTTGGAACCTCTGTGCTAACAGATCTTGATGAACCTTCTGCCTTTCTCTTAGGATGTTCATGCAGAGCTCATAAGTCAGTTTACGTAATAGGGGCATTGATAGCAAGGAGCCATCTGATTGTGTGTGTCTGTTTTGCATGATCTTCTTCTTGAGAAACTCCTCACAGAAGCACAGGAAGTTACTGTGTTTTAGGTCAGACCATGGGTCCATTTGTTTCTGTTAGAGTAGTAACAGAGTAGACAATGGAACCAGTAACCTTGGCAGGCAGTGAGTGTTCCAATGCTAGAAATATTCAAGAGAACATTGGGCAATCATCTGTCAGATCTGCTTTGATTTGTCTTCCTGCCTTGAGAAGGCTCGATGGTCTTACGGGTCCCTTCCAACTCAATTATTCTATGATTCTACTCTGACTGAGGCAGCTTTTTAAGGTCTTGGACAAAGAATATTTCCCAACACCTGACACTAGATCAGGGTGGAGTTTCTTGGAGTGTCCGACAATAATTCTCCACTGGGAGGATAACGTTTAGGTCAACTTCAGAGTCTGTTTTAGCTCCTCAGAGGCAGAGGTGGAATTCAATCTGCTCCTTCCTCCCTTCGAACAAATTCTCTTAACGTCTGGCATTTTTTTCACTTATAGATGTCTAGAAATGGCAATGAAATCCCCTCGTGTGATACTTATTTTGCATCATTCCTTAAAATACATCTTACTATATACATCTGAATCCATAGCTTTTCTCCTGATCCTAAAATCTTATTTGCTGTCCTAGTTAAGTCAATGTAGTCAATATTTGCTAATTTACTTTTGCATAACAAAAGTAAATGTATATGATGTATACAATCACATGAAATAGTTGATGTATGATTTTTTAAAAATTATTTAATTTCTTTCCCTCAAATATCCTGACATCTCATTTCCAAGGCTTGAGGGGGTGAATCATCTTGAAAATTTACATCTTTATACACTGCAGTTTCATTGGCTTCCTAGTTGTTCAAGGAACAACAGATGGCAGTATTTCTGAAGAGCTTTCGTGGGCATAAATTATTGAAGTTTAACTTTCCAATGTTCAGTGACCATATAACTCATTATCAGTCCTCATCACCATCCACCAGCAGTGAAGGAGACTTTTGCAAGAATAGACTTTTTATCCTCTAAAGGCAGCTCAGATTATAGCATGATAGGATTTCACTAAGTGAAATTACAGCTGCCATTCACCTCAGCTGAGGATCCAGAACATACCAAGAAAAGAGGTTGATTTCTCGATCTTGACACATCGAGAAATCGTGTTGGAAAAAAGTCCAGCTGTTCCAAGCCTTTTGCCTCCTTCACAAGAGCAGAAAATCCCCAATATTTTTATTTCGTATTTGGTCATTACCAGCACTGTGTTTAGTATTGAGGGCTTTTTTCTGCATTAAAAAACTTGCATTTTGTATCAAAACCTTTATGTTGTGCAAAACACAAGCTTTCTGTATAAAATATAAAGTCTTTTTTTAAAAAAAAACCTCAGAAAATGTTTTAGGCAAGAGAACACTTCTGTCATTTTTTTTATTTTGCAGAAAAAAGTGCCAAAATGTGAGAAGTCTCACATTTCTCATGCATACCTGTGAAAGTGGAATAAGCATGGATTGAAGTATTGATATGCAATTGGTGGAAAAGTCCTCAATTAGACTTAAAATCCAGGTGTCATGACACATCGGTTTTGGGAGAATTTGGGTGTGTATGAGCTGCTGGATAGCTCAGTGGGTTGGGCGTGTGAAGCCCGAGGTTAGGAATTCAATTCCCTACTTGTGCCCCCTGAACGTGGGCTGAGCTTGATTGGCTCCCTTCCTGCTCTGCAACGCTAAGATGATTGCTAAGTTGGTGTGTATGCCTGTGCGTGGGCAGAAGGTGAGAGATGGTCCCACTGTTCAGATATTCTACAGACCTTTAGCAAACAGATGTGAAACCTCTGGCTTACTGGCCTATAAATACCTTCTGACGTTATCTCCAATACACGATAGTAGTCAAATACATTTCACCTTCATCTGTAAATACTCTGCACAGATCTGAGAATATGCTTTTCAAATGGAAGGGAACTTGGCTGTGCTTTGCCTTCCTGAAAGCTGTTGCATTAAGGCTCACCCCGGAGATGATATAAATAGAAAACGAGATACCCTTTGCATACTGCCTCTGGAAGGTGTTCAGAATGTTCAAAGGATCCAAAACATGACTGCAGGATTGTTACCTGGGGCTGGCCACGGGGATCACATAACCCTCCTGTTACAGCAGTTCCGCTGGCTGACGATCCATTTCCAGACAGAATTCAAAGTGCTGTCCCCAACCTTTAAAGCCTTAAATCAGTGGTCCCCAAACCTTGGGCCTCCAGATGTTCTTGGACTTCAACTCCCAGAAATCCTGGCCAGAAGAGGTGGTGGTGAAGGCTTCCGGGAGTTGTAGTCTAAGAACATCTGGAGGCCCAAGGTTGGGGACCACTGCCTTAAATGGCTTGGGTCCAATCTATCCGAAAGACTGCATCTCCCTTTATGAGCCTACCCAAGTATAAAGATTATCAAGGGAGGCCTGTCTCTCAGTCCCACCACCCTCACAGGTGTATTTGGTGGGGACACAGGAGAGGACCTTCTCTGTTGCTGGACTTTGGTACTCCCTCCCACTGGAGGCCATCCCTGCTGTCCTTCCACAAGCAGGCAAAGACCTTTCTCTTCAGGCAAGATTTCCCTCAGTTGACTGGCTGCCTCAGTGGAGTTTGTCAATGGATGGTTGTTGTGCCTTATTGCTTGGGATGTGTTTTTATATTGGTTTTTGTTTACTGTCTTTTATTGTGGTGCTTGTTTGATTTTTTTCCGTATTTGTGCACAGTTTTTGTGTTTGTGTGTTGTTGTCTTGCTTTAAATATTGCTTTTTAATAATGTAAGCTGCCTCGGTTCCTTCTTAAGAAGAAAGGCGGGGTAAAACTATTTTAAATCTTCTTGATGTGGGGACGCTCACCATTTTGGTCCATGCGCTCGTAGTCTCAAGATTAGACTACTGTAATGCACTCTATGTGGGGCTGCCTTTGAGATTGACGCAGAAACTTCAGATGGTACAAAATGCTGCGGCCAGACTTCTACCTGCGGTGAAGAGGCGGCAACATATTTCCCCCGCGCTGGCTGCCTTGCCTTGGTTGCCCATTCATTTCCACATTGATTTCCAAGTTCTTACGATGACATATAAAGCCCTTAAACGATTTAGGACCTCGATATCTGGCAGAGCGCCTTCTCCCACCCAGTTCTGCCAGAGACACTCGTTCTAGTGACTGAGGGGCCTAACGCCGAGGGAGGCCCGGAAAGAAAGACCAAGGAACAGGGCCTTCTCAGCAGTGGCTCCTCGCCTCTGGAACAGCTTGCCCATAGAAATCTACCTGGCTCCCTCTCTGGGTGTCTTTAGAAGACATGGCTATTTAGGCAGGCTTTCCCTCCTGCTGTATCTTAATATTTACATTTTCACATCTTGGATTTTTACATGTTTATTGGTTCTATTGTTTTTAAATTTTGTAGTGCTGCCCAGAGTAGACCATTATTTATTTTATTTTAAAAATAAAATAAATAAATAAATATTTTTAAAACATTTGTGATAAGATGTGCAAGCTAAGTTGCATCTGATCCAGTTTGCTTTCTTTTAGCCTTCCTTAATCTGTCCTTTGTCTAGTTGTGCCTCTCTGTCTACACCTCTGTGTCCCAAATTGGAAAGCTGACACTCTAGCCACCTAGAGTCATCGTAATTGACCAGACAGGCAGTGTAACATGGCTGAGCCACTCTGACCTCTCAGAATGCCCACCATACCACTAAACACTCTTGCTGCCACCAACCTTTCCTTTAAAACAAAAGGACAAGGGTTTCTTCAAACAAAATAAAGTATTTATTGATTTGTTCAAAATAAAAGGAGTAAATCACTGGTATAGAATCAAATTGTCAATCACGGTTGCTAAAACACTAACTCACACAGACTTTCCCTCACTGACACTCAGGCACGCAGGCCTCTTTCTCTCACACACTAGATCTCTCCAGATCTCACTCTCTCACTCTATCAATCTCCCCCCCACACACACCTTCACCCCCCCTTTTTATACCAGCTCCTCCCCTTCAGTTCCCCCTCTGTCACACCATTGGCTGATGACGGACAGGTGAGGTCATGGCTACCCGTTACAGGCGGGATATAAATGGAATAAATAAATAAATAAAACGGTCTTTGTTGGCAAGCTGACAATGGAGGTCTCCCAAAGAGAAATATTACTTAGGCAGATACCTCCAGCCAAAACATCCTCTGAATTTGGACCTCAAACCTAAAGCGCAGTAAGAAACAGCATCATGAATAAATAATATCTGTGACTGCCAAGTGTTGCCAGTGTATTTATTAATTAAGCATAATCACACTGCCCTGTGAAGTACGGAAAGGGTCAGGAAGAAACCTGGGCTGGGGCAGAACACTGTTGAAATTTTATGCAGAACTTAAAAGTTTAGTCAGAAAGGAAGCCCTCCCTTTTTTAAGAAAAATAAAGTGACACAGATTTCCTGGCTACCGATCATGGAACTAAAAGAAATCACTGACTTCCCCCTTCAAGGACATCTTCTACTAAAGGAAACCTGAGCAGATAGAGCCAAAATGAAACTACTCTTTAAATATAGAGATATTTTCAGCATATTCATTAAATATTTGATATATGTCCTCGACACCCAAGATTTAATTTCAACATTGAATGTTTGACTTCCATGTTTGATGACAATATTTGATATCAGATAATGGCTGAAAGCCAGAACTTGTGCTGTGTAAGGCTGATAATGTAATCACTCATGATGTGGTTTTTTTTTATTTTTTTTATTTTTTGGAAATTAAAAGGTCCCAAATCCCCACCCACCCCACCCATGAAGGGCCTAAGGCTCTCTGTTATGGCGAAGCTGCTAGAGACCACATGATAAGTAGGGGAAGTTTTTATTTTCTGAAAATAACCCATGGTAGTTAAAAAAAATACCCTACAAAACCCTCATCTCATGGGCCTCAACATCTTTTCCATGACAAAAAAGGATACCAAGGGAGACTCTGGAGCGGTGTCAGAAAAAATTAATTGCAGAAAAACAGTCATGGCTGATCATGTTATGAGTCTTACACATTATACGTTAGGCTAGATTTCAACTGCTACCCTGTTGCCCTGAAAATAAGACATAACCTGAAAATAAGCCCTAGTATGATTTTTCATGGTTGGACAGTGTACCAACATGACTTTGACCCAACTCTGGGAGGCAGTGGAAGACAGGAGGGCCTGGCGTGCTCTGGTCTGTGGGGTCAGGAAGAGTCGGACACGACTGAACGACTAAACAACAATGATTTTTCAAGAGGCTCGTCATATAAGTCCTACTCCAAAAATAAGCCCCAATTAAGTGAAAACCCGCCCTCCGCCATTGTGCAGCAACCAGAAGAAGATGACATGACTGTATTTAAATAAATGTAGATTGTTGTACATGACAAAAAAAATTAAAACACTCCCAGAAAATAAGCCCTAATGTGTTTTTTGGAGTAAAAATTAATATAAGACCCTGTCTTATTTTCGGGGAAACACGGTATTTGATAGCAGACACATGATGCCATCTTGGTTTTGATCAGTGACACATTATAAGACTTCAGAGCTCATGTCTTTAAAAAGAGAAATAATCAAGAAATGGCAGGCTGTTTTTTTTTTTAAGCAGCACCAAAATGTTCAATTTTGGAATACAGTTCTACTGTCGGAAAGAAAATCTGACTTTCAGATTTAAAGCTAAAATCCAAAACACTGGGAGTATTTGTGAATATTCACCCCAGCTCCTATATTTATGTTCTGAGAAATTTAGAAACACCGCCTAAATGTCTTGGATAGTTTTGAATGCAAGATTCTGCTCGTCATGTCTGTGAAAAATTGTTACCTGTTACAAAGCCACACACGGCGGGGTCTGCTCAGTGCTTGCACCCTTCCTGAAAGATACCTAGCATTTCTTTTTCCTGGTGGTGCTTAGGTGATCATTGAAACACGTTTATTCTTCAAGCTTTTGGAAGACAGGCTACAACTGTGTAGTTGCTGCTCCTATAGTTTATTATAGATCTGTGTTAAAATCATGTTTGTGCATTGAATTGTACTTTATACAAATTGCTATATATGGGAATAGAACAATCATTTGTATCAAAAAAGATGGCTTATTCTATTGAGCCTGGCTTTGCGGAAGAATTATTTAAGGCCCTTCCAAATAGAGCATTTTTCCTCCTTAAACCCCTGAGTTCTGCAATGATTTCATGAGAATTTTCTTGCACAATTTTTTTTTCACTCCTTCTGAAAGCATGTCTTATTTTTAGTACAGTGGTGCCTCGCTAGAAAGTTACCCTGCATTACAGTTTTTTCGCTAGACATTGACGTTTTGCAATCGCTATTGCGATTCGCTAAACAGTGATTCCTATGGGGGAATTTCGCTAGACAATGTTTGGTCCCTGCTTTGCAAACCGATTTTCGCTAGACAACGATTTTGACAGATCCCTCCGTGCTCACACAACGGGTGTTTTCGGGACCTAAGCTTCGCATGACAGCTATTTAAACAGCTGATTGGCGGTTTGCAAAGGGGCTTTCCTATGGCCGATCTTCGCTAGACAATGACAATTCTTCCCCATTGGAATGCATTAAACAGGTTTCAATAGGGAAATGCTTTTTGCTAGACAATGATTTCGCTAAACAGCGATTTCAGTGGAACGGATTATCATCGTCTAGCGAGGCACAACTGTAGTTCTTTGTACCATGGATGGGGCTTGGGCAAAAGAACTTCCCTGGTTAGAAGGTTTCAATTAGTGTTGTACCATCATTTGGGAACAAAAGAAACAAAATCCATCAGAGGAGCTCACTTGTTAAAGCTTTACGCAAGAATTTATTCAAGAGTTTGGAAAGAGATGTTGATTTCTCAAGAAGACAAGTTGATTTTTTAAAGAGAAGTTGGGATAAAAATCCTGATTAAACCAAGTGACAGAAAAGGAGAATAGAAATAATGCACAGTGTGAAACAGCCTGTGGGTACATCAAAAAAAGTCATAGGTTTTGTGTGGCAGGTCAGAAAGAGATGGTTTGCAGCCAATGGCTCAGCTAACCCTGCCATAAAACATTTTATCACTATAGCTAGGGCGAATGATTTGTAATACAGGCTTTTAGGGGGAGGGAGATACAACATTGGAAATAAAGGCTTAAAATGGATTGGCTATATCATTTATATATTTTAAAAAAGACTGATTCTCTTCCACATGTTAGTGCCTTGCCCAGCCTTGCATGCAAAGCACGGAGTAGGAGCTTCGGTCTGTTGACAGAATCTCCCCATGCGATGGGATGATGCACAAAATGATGTTGTAGAAGCCAATGAAGAAGCAGGAGAGGAAGGTGTAGGGAGCCCAGAAATGCCCTGAAATGGGAGCACGAAGGAACACGCGCCGCATGGAATGACACGCACCACTTCCCCTCTCTGTTACTCTGCTGGAAGAATGTCTCACCAAAACAAAACTTGCTGCCACCCCATTGGCACAGAACTCATGGCTGCGTGCCAGCTGCCAAACACATGATGAGTTCTTCATCAATGAAGGGACGAGCAAGCGAGCGAAGGAGGCTGTTCTTAAATGTGGGATCCTTAGCCTACTAGCCGTACTTGAGTTAAACTGGTTTAAAGCCCTCCCCCCAGAGATCTATGGGAACTTTTGGTCTCCAAGCCTCACAAAGCTGCAGTTGTCTGTATTCTTTGGAGGTGGGGAGCATGTGCATAGAACTGACATCCATTTGTAGCACAACGTGGCCTCCAGAATTTACGAAAGACCTCCCTCAGGGGCTGTGCTCCTCTTTTTATTTGTTCCAGGTTAGTACGCTTCCCCGCTCAACGGCACAAAAAGAAGGGCAGGAGTTGTTGTGAAAGCTGTTTTGTTTCCAGCGCTGAAGGATGACAAAGTGCCCCGAAGTGCCGTTGACGAACCAATGTCTTGGATGAAATTTCCATGCATATTATTCTCACTTGCAGTAATGTTGCCCTAACACACAATGATTTATACTGTGTGATTTCCTGGTGGGGGCTGTTGGGAGGGGAGGGGAAGGGAATAAAAAAAAAACAGGAGTAATTTATGCATCCTGTCAACTAACGGTCTTGCCGCGCGACCGCCTTACCAGGCCGGCGTTTATTACAACCTTCCCAATAACCCGAGAAGACAATTACTATAATTTCTATTTTTAAAGCCTCGATTCCCTCCGGACCGACGGCTCACATTTAAAGTGTGGAGAGGAGCAGGTGTCAAAAGGACTTCATTACATTTATGAGCCTTTCAAGCAGGCTGCTCCCGGTGTTCGCCAGAGTTAATGCCTTCCGATACATGCCTCACAATAGAATTAATATTTTCGAAGGCTGGATGGGCCGTGTGTGTGTGTGTGTGTGTGTGTGTGTGTGTGTGTGTGTGTGTGTGTGTGTGTGTGTGTGTGTGTGTGTGTGTGTGTGTGTGTGTGTGTGTGTGTGTGTGTGTGTGTGTGTGTGTGTGTGTGTGTGTGTGTGTGTGTGTGTGTTTCGCTGAAATGAAATCTAGTGTGCCTTTCTTTCTCTCCCACCCACCCCCACCCCCATCTTATTATTTTGTCAGTTTTCCCCGGGAAATGGGCAAACATTTCCCTGTTTTTTTCAAGCACGCCTGGACAATTTGGATTTCATGCAGACAAACATTTTTTTTTTAAAAAAAAAGAACGAAAGAAAAAGGAAAGGAAAGGAAAGCTGGTGAACAGAAGAGGTTGCGGAAAACATAATGGTACTGCATGCGGGCTGCTCACACCTCCTGATGGATGTGAACAGCTGTCGCTTTTTCTTTTTTCCCCACATCATCTTTCTGCATTTGCTATTTAGAAATGGCACAAAAAGAATGGCTAGTGTGGAAACACTTCTCCTATGCAAAGAAATCTCTCTCTCTCTCTCTCTCTCTCTGTGTGATTCTGTGTCTGTGTGTGCGTGTGTATGTGTGTGTGTTTGTGTGATGTGGCTGCAACTCTGGATTTACAGGGGCAGCCAGACTTATATGTCCCAAGTGCACTGACCTGGCTTTCCCCCTGGCCGCCCACCTGAAGCCTGCTTCTGGGAAGTCTTTGATTTTTAAAGGAAACATCTTTTTTTACTTCTAAAAAGACCTTTCTCCTTCTCTCTGTGTTTCTTCCTCTTCAGCTTACAGCAGCTGTTGTCCTTCAGCCTAGCCAGAAATATTTCACCCATGGCTGATAGAAGCGCGTAATTGCCATTTTTTATTAACATGGCACATACACAGATACAGAAAGAGAGCGCGCGTGAGCGAGTGCGATTGTGCCTCTTATGCTCTCCTCCTAGTAACCCCCTGGACCAGAATGGGCCAAATCTGGTCTGCAGGCCATATTTGCCACCTCCACCTCCCCCCCCCAGGTGCCCCAAAGCACTCACCAGGACACTTGGAGTCCTGCATCCCCAATGCCATCAATTTTTTATTTTATTTTTTCCCCCTTGCTCAAAATGTCCCCAGGGATGAGAGGCAATGTGGCGTGTCTTGCCTGCCTAACACCCACCTACAGTTTCGTAATTAAAAAGAACCGGCCACTAAAAATCTATGAGAGGTCTTTTTTCGGTGTTTTTTTTTTAAAGCCTTTAAAAAAAGTTTTCTTGTGGGAAAAAATGGTCTAGGGTTGGAGTGTGTGCACATTGGGCATCTGGAAGCTGCTCACTCCCTGCACTGCTGAGGACCAGTGTGTCCTTCTAGCTATTGCTAGCCCACAAGTGCATTGCGTATAAAAGCAAGAATTTGCCTTGAGGAAGAATGTTTTGTAGAGAGGTCTCCGGATTAAGAGTGTGATCAGATGGCTGTAAAGGCACACATCGGATTGCATGGGAAAGGGCTGTTTTAACAAGAGTGATCTCTCTTAAGCTGGTTGGAGAGCTCAGTGGTTTAGTTCACCTGGCTGTGGAGCCATAGGTTGGGAGTTCGATTCCCCACCAGGCCTCCTGTGATTAGAGCCAGCCTGGGTGGCCTTGGGCAAGCTGCACGGTCCCACAGCGCCCCCAGTGGAAGAGAATGGCAATGCACTTCTGAGTACTCTCTACCCAGAAAACCCTGAAAAAGATCACCATAAGTCGGAATTGATTTGACAGCACACAATGATGAGGATGTGCTTTATCATTAAACTGCATTCCCCCCCTTGTTTAGTCATTTAGTCGTGTCCGACTCTTCGTGACCCCTTAAATCCCCCTTAGGTAGATTTAAAACAAAGGAATTTTCAAAACCAAAATACAAAGTTTTTTTTCCAGCAAGATAATGAAGTCAGCACATCCAGAGGAAAGAAGAATATTACTCCCTACATAGAATACCCAAAAAAAAGGGTAGCAAGAACTCAGAATTGATTTGACTGCACATAGTTATTATTTATCTCCCGTTCTGTCTGCCAGGGAATCATAGTGACCCAACCCCCAAAAGCAGGAACCCTGCACTTGGACCAAAAATGTCCATCCTGGGCTTGGATCAAAGTTGGGTCGTGCCAGAGCACACTTCCCCATGTGTTGTGTGCGTGCTGGGGAATAGGCCACACCGGACCACTCCACAAACGGTCCGAATTGCAATCAAGTTCTTTGTGTGGTCACACCCTCCATCTCACTCTTTCATTCCAATGATTTTAAAGTCTTCTCTTGGCTCCCACTTTCTCCTAGCTGGAGGTGGGCACAAGGTTCCCCTTGACAATTTGTCCAGTTGTGTCCAACTCTAGGGCATGGTGCCCATCCCTGTTTCAGAGCCATAGAGCCAGCATTTGTCCGTAGACCGTTTCTGTGGTCACGTGGCCAGCACGACTAGACACGGAACGCGTTACCTTCCCACCGAGGTGGTACCTATTTATTGACTCGCATTTTTACATGCTTTCTAAAGGCTAGTTTGGCAGGCTCTTGGCTCCCACCTTCTCCTAGCTAGAGATGGGCACAAAGCTAAGCACAAACCAGGAAGTTTGTCGAAAATCACTAATTTATTGATTCAGATTGGTTTGGGTTTGTCCAAATGGGAGACCCCAAACTTTCCTGAACCAACGAATTTTTGGTTGATGCGATGAACTTCCTAGTTCAATACCCCCACAGCCCGATCCCCATTCCCTTCCCACTGCTCCAGTTGCCTTGCTACCTTTTCCTGCCACTTCCTCCCCCTCCTCTGCCACCATCATGAGAGGCAGCCAACTCCTGTAGGCTGGTGGCCTTTGTGGGTGTGAGTGGGAGGGACATACAGAGAGGCTGCCAGACTGCAGGAGCAGGCTGCCTATCTATCTATCTACCTATCTATCTACCTATCTATCTACCTATCTACCTATCTATCTATCTATCTATCTATCTATCTATCTATCTATCTATCTATCTATCTATCTATCTATCTATCTATCTATCTATCTATCTATCTATCTATCTATCTATCTATCTATCTATCTATCCATCCATCCATCCATCCATCCATCCATCCATCCATCCATCCATCCATCCATCCATCCATCCATCCATCCAGCTGGTGGAAACAGCTGGTATCCTAGAGATGCTTAGGTGGAGTAAGTTCAATCCAATCCGTCAATGGATTTAAGAACTGATTAAATGCATAGGTATGAGGGCTCCACAAGAGAGGTTGATGTTTGAAATAGGATTTCAGGAGAGAGGGAGAAAGATTGAGATAGCCCCCCCACAGAGAGAGGAGGAGGAGGAGGAGGAGGAGGAGGAGAGAGAAATGGCACAATTAAGTTTTTCTTGGAAAGAGTTCAAGGTATAAAAAGCAGCGAAGAAACAATAGTTCTCTAAGGATTCCAAAAGAAACAACAACAACAACAACAACAAAGAATTTGGCTCAATCTTAGGAGGAAGTTGCTCAGGGGAAAAAAGCTGTCTGCTAATGAACCAGATTGCCTCTCCTTTGCTGGAGGTATTCAAGATGAACCCTGAAGGTCATCTCTTAGAGATTCTGCCACTGGTGGTTGGTGCCCACTGTGGCTGGTGGGCAAAAAGCAAAGCAGTCCATGGTGACAACAGTTAGGCATGACCGGTGGCATCAAGGGCAGACGTCGGTGTGACTATGCACACAAGCACGGGGTCAATTCACATGTATAGAGACTCTCATCTCCCTTCATTGTTACTTCTGCGGATGACACAACTCCCAGAATCCCCCAGCCAATGGACAGCAGAAACAGAGGGTCATGGGAAGTACCTTTCTATACAGAAGTGAACAAAGAGGAAAAAGGATGGAGGTACCCCCCCACAGTTACCCCACTTGTAACTCCCACATGCACCCCACACAACTGCACCAGAGTGTCCATCACAATAAGGGAGGGAGACACAGCAGTTGCAACTCCATTAAGCCAGTGGGGACACAGGAGAGAGCCTTCTCTGTTGCTGCTCCCAGACTTTGGAACTCCCTCCCACTGGAGGCCAGGCTGCCCCATCATTTACTGTTCTTCCACAAGCAGGTGAAGATCTTTCTTTTCAGGCAAGCTTTTCTTTAGGAACTAGCTGCCTGCATAGAATTTTTCAAATGGATTGTTGTGCCTTCCTGCATTAAATGTATTTTGGTGTTGCTTATGTTTTTTTAAGTATGGTATTCAATTTGATACTTTTAAGCATTTGTATACTCACTGTTGTTAGCTTCAAATGCTTTCTTTTCATGATGTAAGCCACCTTGTGTCCTTTTTGGAAGAAGAATGTTTTGGAAGAGGCAGCTGTGTTAGTCTGTGCAAACATATCAGGCGAAATCCAAAGAAACCAAACCAAAATAAATAAACAAATTGGCACCTTAAAGACTGACTATTATATTTGGATGTGAGCTTTGGATGTGTTCAAGAAAGCCCACATTAAAATCTAATAGTTAGTCTTTAAAATGCCACATTTTTTTTTGTCTTTTTTAGGTTTCTCTTTATTTTGTTTCTTTGGATTTTGCCTGATACATTTAAGAAGAAAGGTGGGGTAAAAATATTTTGGATAAATAATAAATAAATAAGCACCAGACGCTGCTCAAATGCTGTGGAAAGCAGCTTTTCATAGCAACAGGACTTGTTGTTTACTCCTTTTGTCGTGTCCGACTCTTGGTGATCCCATGGACCAGAGCAGGCCAGGCCCTCCTGTCTTCCACTGCCTCCCAGAGTTGGGTCAAATTCAGGTTGGTAGCTTTGGTGACATTGTCCAACCATCTCATCCTCAGTCGTCCCCTTCTCCTCTTGCCCTCACACTTTCCCAACAGCAGGGTCTTTTCCAGGGAGTTTTCTCTTCTCATGAGATGGCCAAAGTATCGGAGTCTCAGCTTCAGGATCTGTCCTTCCAGTGAGCACTCAGGGAGATAGCAACAGGATACTACAGAAAATTTACTACTCGTTGCGACCTGCTGGCTGAGGGGGCCGCCTCACTCCATCTAACGGTAAGGCCAGCTCTGATTCCAAATGTTGGAAGAGCTTCCAAGCCCGAGATTGCATCCTTCGAGAGCAAGCTGGGTAGGTGGGCCGGTGGGTTAGTGTCTGGCTGGCTAAGACTATTTATTTGACAAGTCAGAACAAGAACAGAAAAAGAGCTATTACAGCAACCCAGCCGCATCCTACCGAAGTGTTCCAGGAGATGACATCTGAATATATATCCTTTAAAATAGCTCTGCTTTTCAGCGTGGCTACTTGAAGACAGGCAGGGAAAATAATGCGAAGAAAGTATTTAAATCGTTCTGTTGTCCTTCCCACCCCCTGCATGACCCAATTTTGCTCAGAGGCAGCAAACAAGTGAAGAGGAGAAGGGGAAAAAAGCACAATACAAAAAGAGAAGAAACCGTGCTCACATGTTACCAGTTGAAGAGATTCAATTTAACACCTCTTCCTGCATTTGCTATTTATTAAGGTGTCCAACCCCCCCACGAAAAGGCCCAGGTTTACTGTTGTTTCTTCGGAAGCCATTATTGGCTACCAAGCTGGGAGAAAGATTGTTTGTTTGACTTGGTTCTTGCTTGTTCTCCCCACGTCTGGAGACAGCATGGGGCACAATTTCAAATAATTACACAGAGGCCCAATTGCAAAAGCTTTCATGCCCAAACGAATAAAGCAGAGGCTACAAAAGCCGGGGGGGGGGGGGAGAGAAACAAGAGCTGACGGCGGTATCATGAGAAGCTCTCGGGATGAGATCCACTTGCTAAGTAGCTCCAGATACTTTTGGTGGCCATACCGACGGAGGGATTCTGGGAGATGTAGTAGGGGGGGGAAAGGATTTTTCAAGCTCTATGCAACGGGTTTCATAAACAGATGCAAGATAAGCAGCATCTTAAAGTCTGGAGGAAAGTTAGACTCCTTTGGGCAAGTCAATGGTAGCTACCTGCTTAGCAAAAGCCATTGGCCTGACCCCAATTAAGTGAGATTTGATAAGTCGCAATGGGTGATGGGAGCTATCCCTGGGACTTGAACACTGATCAAGTTTATTTATTTGTTTACTTATTTATTATAGCTAAGTAGTTTAGGCATCTGGCTGTGGAGCCAGACGTTGGGAGTTCAATTCCCCACTTGGGCCTCCTTGGCAGGGGCTGGACTGGATGACCCACAGGGTCCCTTCCAGCTCTGCAGTTCTAAGACAATGATGAAGAGTTATAAATAAATTTATTTCATTTCTATGCCGCCTTTCTCCCCATAAGGGACCCAAGGCAGCTCACACCAGGTAAAATGAGAAATAAGAAATTTAAAAATACTATATACATTTTAAAAAAAAACAATTAAACATACATCAGGATTAAAACAGTCAACTATAAAAACACCTGAAAAACATTTAAAACCTGTAAGTTAAAAACCAACGCTCCTGAGATAACTTACTGATTAAAGGTCCGCCGGAAGGTCTTTGCTTGAGGGCAGAAGGGCGAGAGGGAAGGGCGTTCCAAAGCCTTTGGACAACCCACCGAGAAGGCCCTCTCTCATTTCCTCAGCAAGCAAGCTTTGGAAGGTGGAGAAACCAAGAAAAAGGCCTCCCTAGAAAATCTCGGAAGGCAAGAAGGCTCATATGGGATGACACAACCCTTCAAATAGCATGGGCCCAAGTCTTATAGGGTTTTATAGGTAGTAACTAGAGATGCGGATATTTGTAAACTAATGCTTAGATCCTCATCCCAGATGCAACTAATGTGGGTCTGGCCCTCAAAACTGGCCAATCAACTCATGTGTTACTGAAGCGCCAATTTGTCCCGGTCTTCCTGACAAGTGCGGAAGTAATGGTGCTATCTCCCTGCTTGGCTGGCCACTCAGCAGCTATGCGGGGAGGCTCGTCCTCCCACCCACTGCCTGGAGCGGCCAGCCAAGAGGGGAGATGGAGGAACTACTTCCGTAATTGCCCGGAAGACTAGGACAATTGGCACTACAGTGACATGTGAGTGGATGGGCTGGTTCTGATGGCCGGACCCGCATATGTTGCAGCTGGGGCGTGGATATTCGCATTCGTTTACAAGTACGAATGTCCCTATCTCTAGTAACAACCAATACTTTGAATTCACACAAGTTCACAGAACCATATCCCTTGAGATGGACATAAGAAACAAAACAAAACATATTCAAAGTGGTAAGGTAACAATTCATTTTAAAAAACTCTCTCAGACAGCTAATCATTAAGGGAAAGCTTGCCTGAAGAGAAAGGTGTCCACCTGTATTGTGGAATGATAGTAGAGATGGGGCCTGGCTGGCCTCCTGCAGGAGGGAGTTCCAGAGTCTGGGAGCAACCACAGAGAAGTCCATATCTCAAGTTCCCATGAAATCCACCTGTAAAGGTGGCAGGACTGAGAGAAAGGCCTCTTCTCATGATCTTAACACTGGAGCAGGTTCATAAAAGGAGATGTGATCCTAGACATAGCTTTAGGGCTTTATAGGGTGGAAGCAACACCTTGAATTCAGCTCAGAAACAAATCAGCAGCCAGTGAGGACTAAATTTAAAAAAAACACCCTAAATTGTGGGGCGGTCTGAGGAATCTGCCGCCTTCCAAGATCCTTGGGTTATATGATGCTGGCATTTCCTAGTTGTTGTCTATGTGGAGATACCACTTAGTGCTGTACTAATGCTGAAGGACTATTTGGTTCAACCCAGGGGGGTAGAGAAAACTAAGGAAAGGACCGTGATTCAAAATTCCACTTTGGAAGAAGAGAGGGAGAGATGATGAGGGCAGAAGATGCTGTTCCCCTGAAGAAATGCAACAGGCCGTTCTCATCTGGGTTTAGCAAACAGAATTTCAGTGTGTTTGTGCAGGATGAGCACTGGAAATCCATGTGGTGATAATTATGTACCTGTATTTTAACCTCTGTTTTATTTTAGGGCCTTAAAGAGTGTGCATCTGAAGCTGCTTTCATTGTGTTGTGGATCTCCTGCCTTGGGTGATAAAAGATACCTGGGACTATTTTGCTTCTAAGAGACTTTTGCACGACTCTGTTTCTCCCTACAAGCCCTTTTTGTTTCTTATTCAGAGTTATTTTCCCCTTCCTGTGTGGGGATTCTGTTTTTTTAAAAAAAACTGAATCAACCCGAACAGTGTCTTCCCTGTGTGATTCTTTGTTTTGTGGGGTGGGGGTTATGGTGACATATGAAGCTGGGGTGTTATGTTTGGGGGTGGTGTTTATCCAGTCACTCCAAAGTATTTTAAAATTCTTTTTAAAAAAATGCTACAGAGTTTAAGCGCTACATCACCTTACTACTGAACTGATATATGAGTTTAGAGCCAGATTACCTCTATACACATGCACACACACAAGCAAGATAAGAAAGGAAGAGAAAGGAGAGCTGGAGATCATCAGGTGGATGGTATCAAAGGAAAAAGGGCCATGGGTTGTGGGTGCTTTATCACACTGCATGAGCTTGAGGGCTTAGTCTGGACACTGGCGCTGAAACAATCCAGGGTCTGCATGTCCTCACCTAAACCAAAATACTGTGGTGCCTCGCTAGACAATGATAATCTGTTCCACTAAAATAGCGGTTTAGCGAAATCATCGTCTAGCGAAAAGCATTTCCCCATTGGAATACATTGAAACCTATTTAATGCGTTCCAATGGGGAAGAATAGTCGTTGTCTAGTGAAGATGGGCCATAGGAAAGCCACTTTGTGAACCACCGATCAGCTGTTTAAATCGCTGTCTTGCAAAGCTTAGGTCCCGAAAACACCTGTTTGTGAGCGTGGAGGGAGCTGTCAAAATCATCTAGCGAAAATCAGTTTGCGAAGCAGGGACCAAACATTGTCCAGCGAAATTCCCCCACAGGAATCACTGTTTTGCAAATCGCTATAGCGATTGCAAAAAGCCAATGTCTAGCGAAAAAACTGTCATGTGGGGTAAATGTCTAGCGAGGCACCACTGTACAACTGTAAAAGAGACTGTGAATCAGACTGCTAGTGTAGTTGCACCCTTAGGTAAGAAGTGTTGTTGCCTCCTGACATTTAGTTCAGACCAGAGATGGGGATGAAATGCCAGTTCGTTGGGGTTCGTTAAGGTTGATGACCCACAACCCACAAATTTTCCCAGAAATTTCTGATGAACCCTGAATTGGTTCCTTGGTTCATCTTTTTTTTTTAAAAAAAAAACTATGGCTGTATAAAAAAGAGGCCGTCTGCCCCCCCCAGCCCCTTTCCACTGCCTGCTTTTGCCTCCTGACCTTGGTCTGTTGGCAGCGGTTGGCGGCGCTGGAACTGAGGTCGTGGTGCCGGCAGGAAAGCCAGGAAGGGAGGCCAGGCTAGCCTGCATACATAATTCTAGCTGGCTAGCTTAGCAGAGAGAGCAGGCTAGCTGGGTACAACTCTGCTGGCAGGCTGGATCTGCTTCCGTGGGTGCCAATCAGTGGAGGCAGAGAGGCCAGGCTAGCCCACCAGAATGGCAGTTTCCTTTGCACCAGTGGTGGGGGCATCGCCATCAGCGACAAGACAAGGTAAGGGGCGACGGGGGGGGCAGTGGGAAGAGGGCAGGAGGTGAGCTGTGGGGGCAGAAAGTGGGGGCCACAGAACAGCTGTTCAATGGGGCCATAAGGACAGTGAGCAAACTAGGCTGCCGGAACAGTCATTCTGGCAGCCTAGCTTGCTGTTTCGGCCCAACAACGGGACAAATGAAAAAGGTAAATATTTGTCAGTTCGTATTCATCGGGGCCTCTGGAACTGAGGAATACAAAGTGATGAATATTACATGAATCAGTTGGTTTCTGACGAATATCATAATTCATTTTTAAAATTCATCCCCATGTCCAGTTCAGACCAATGGATGGGAAAATCTTAGGAAAAGGCTCTGCTTTGAAAGTTCGGTTTGAAGTTTAGAGAATGATATAAGCCCTTATCATCCCCAATTCAGGAAATAGGAATTCAATATTTTTGCACAGGAGGGGGGCAAAGAAAAAGTGAATTCATGTGTTGATGTTATGTAGTTGTGTCTGATCTCTATTTTATTTTATGGTGTTAAAGATTGTGCACCAAGAGATATTTTCATTGTGCTGTGGACCACCTGCCTTGGGTGACTTTGTCCCTGACCCATTTGCTTGAAAAAGACTTTTGCACTACTTCATTTCTCCCTAAAAGCAATTAATGCTCTGGTCCAGTGTCAGCAAAAAAAAACTTTAAGGAGATATATATATGAAATTAATGTTATATGCGTAATATATATCACCTTAAGGTTTTTTTGCTGACACTGGACCAGAGCATTAATTACGTACTGTATATATATTTAGCATTCAGTTTGGGCTGTGTTTCTATTACGGTTGCTATTGTTTTGTTAGCTGATAAAGAAACAACTATATATTCGCGAAGGCTTTCACTGTCGGGATCTAATGGTTGTTGTGGGCTTTTCGGGCTCTCTGTCCATGTTCTGAAGGTTGTTCTTCCTAATGTTTTGCCAGTCTCTGTGGCTGGCATCTTCAGAGGACAGCACCCTGTGCTCTGGTGCAGTTGGCTTGGGAGTGCCGGCCACAGAGACTGGCGAAACGTTAGGAAGAACAACCTTCAGAACACGGCCAAAGAGCCTGAAAAACCCAGAACAACCAAACGACCATATATTTGTAAGTTCATTGTGTTTGCAATACTCATGTAGAGAAATAAGTCTCACAGAATCCAGAGAGCACAACATTGTAATTTGCTGAGGTTTTGGGAAAGGAGCACGACAAGGCTGTATATTGTCCCCCGGCTTATTTAATTTATATGCAGAATATATCATGCGGAAGGCTGGACTGGAGGAATCCCAAGCCGGAATTAAGATTGCAGGAAGAAATATCAACAACCTCTGATATGCAGATGATACCACTCTGATGGCAGAAAGTGAGGAGGAATTAAAGAACCTTGTAATGAGGGTGAAAGAGGAGAGTGCAAAAAACGGTCTTAAACTCAACAACAAAAAATAAGATCATGGCCACTAGCCCCATCATGTCCTGGCAAATAGAAGGGGAAGATATGGAGGCAGTGACAGATTTTACCTTCTTGGGCTCCATAATCACTGCAGATGGAGACAGCAGCCACGAAATTAAAAGATGCCTGCTTCTTGGGAGGAAAGCGATGACAAACCTTGACAGCATCTTAAAAAACAGAGATATCACCTTGCCAACAAAAGTCCGAATAGTCAAAGCTATGGTTTTTCCTGTTGTGATGTATGGAAGTGAGAGTTGGACCATAAAGAAAGCTGACTGCCGAAGAATTGATGCCTTTGAATTGTGGTGCTGGAGGAGGCTCTTGAGAGTCCCCTGAACTGCAAGGAGAACAAACCTATGCATTTTGCAGGAAATCAAACCTGAGTGCTCACTGGAAGGACAGATCCTGAAGCTGAGGCTCCAATACTTTGGCCATCTCATGAGAAGAGAGGACTCCCTGGAAAAGACCTTAATGTTGGGAAAGTGTGAAGGCAAGAGGAGAAGGGGACGACAGAGGATGAGATGGTTGGACAGTGTCACTGAAGCAACCAACATGAATCTGACCCAATTCCGGGAGGCAGTGGAAGATAGGAGGGCCTGGCGTGCTCTGGTCCATGGGGTCACGAAGAGTCGGACACGACTAAACGACTAAACGAACAAACAATTGTAAATGAAGATCCCTTAGAAGTGTGACAGAACCCAGAAATCTAAATTTTCTTGTGAAAAACGAAAGCTCAGAGGAAGCCAAGGCGGTTGAGAAATAATAAAGTGGATTTCTCAGAAACCTAGCTGTAAAGCGTACAAGTTTCTTGAAATAAGCGGGTTGTGTTTAATCAACTTGCTCACTTATGAATCACACTGTAGTTGATACATCCGTTCTGTAGCTCCCAGCTGTAGTTTCCTACTTATCTTCTAAATTCCTTCTTCCGTACTTTTCCTTTAGGGCCCTCCCAGCTTGATTTAAGTTTTCTTGACAATTCCTTTCCTTGTGACCCCCATTTACAGCTGAATTAACTTGCAGTTGGCGGTTTCAATCCCACCCTTCGCCCCTCACGGTTCTGTAGAAAAGGCACCACGCGTGTAGCCTACGTATGGTGTTCGCCAGCTTTGCATCCGGGGAGCCTTTCTCCTGAGATGTTTTGTGTATCAGAGGTTGCTGTTCACTACCTCCAAAGGCCTCACATTAGAAAATTACTGCTGTGTAATCAACAGCTTAACAAAGCTGGCTTGTCAGTTTTCATTTGCAGAAATGAGGAGTGCAAGTGAAACATTTCACTGTGCAGGAGGATCGGTTAAACCTGCTAGATGGCATTGTGATGAACATTAGAAGGGTTTCATCACCTTGTCTGGCATTTAAACACAAGGCCAGTGAGATGCAATGATGCATCTTCTTCTGGACTACACTAAGCTAAGAGTGTGCCATTCAGTTGTTGTTCCCAGCATTACATCTCTACAGTCTAGAATTGAGAGCCTGTTGCTCAAAATGCCGGATGAGAGACAATACCAGTTTGTTGAGTCTCGGTGAAAGAAGGAAATATTCTGGAATTTTGGAAAGGATCAGGCAGTGTGTAAAGAGAAGAGGAAGGAACGTCTATTAGGGACATGTACAGTAAGACCTACTTTGTGAGAGACACTGTAGCGTAGACGTTACAGTGTTGGACTCGGACTGAAGAGACCTGGATTCAAATCCATTCTCAGTCATGGGAACTCACTTAGCATGTGGCACTGGCAAAACCACTCCTTAAATATCTCACATACCGCAGAAACCTTACTAGGTTCAACATACAGTGGTGCCTCGCTTGACAACGTTAATCTGTTCCAGCGAAATCGCTGTAGAGTGAAATCGTCATCAAGCGAAAGTACAAAGCCCATTGGAATGCATTGGAATGCATTGGAATGCGTTCTAATGGGTGAAATACCTCATCGTAAAGCGAAGATCCTCCATAGGGTGGCCATTTTCTGCTCCCTGTAGAGTGAAGAATCCGTCCCTAACACAGCGGGGAGCCATTTTGCACAGCAGGCGGACATTTTGGAAACCCGACAATCAGCTGTTTTGATCGTCATTAAGTGAAAAATTGGTTCCCGAAGCAGGGAACCGATCATCGTCACGCGTTTTTTCCAATGTAAACATCATTTTGCGATCGCAATAGCAATCGCAAAAAAACTCATTGTACAGCGGATTCGTCATACAATGAGGTAATCGTCAAGCGGGGCACCACAATAATTCAGAAGTGCGTTGATAGCACACTGCATACAGAGTGCTTGTTTTATGAGGAAAGCCTAGAACATTAATAATATTTCAGTTAAGAAGGAGAAAAGTGTCAGTGGGACTTCTTTCAGGTCTATAAAATAATGCCCAGCACCCAGAGCCTCGTGGCACAGTGGTTCAACTGCTGTCCTACAGCCAAAACTGTGCTCACAATCTGGGGTTCAAACCCAGGTTGACTCAACCTTCTATCCTTCCAAGGTGGCCAAAATGAATACGTAGCTTGCTGCAGGGAGGGGGCAAGGGGCAATGTGTGGCCTGCATAACTAACTTGTAAACCACCCAGAGAGTGCTTGAAGTGCTATGGGGCAGTATATAAGCAGCACGCTTTGCTCTTTGCTTTGCAGAGAAGGTAGGGCAGGGAAGCCAGGGCACTGCCTCTGAGTAGGTGCCCACCAAGGGGATGGGGCACTGAGCCGTGGGTCAGCTGTGCAGCCATCAGCTAAACAGGCACGAACCAGTGGCTCGTTCCCATCTCTAGTTACTGTATTTTTCCATGTATAAAATCTTTAGATTAAAAATTGAGGGCTGTCTTATACACGGAAGTAAGCTGAGGAGAGAACAAAAACAAGTGGAGGGGAAAGCAGGGATCAAAGCGATCCTGCAGCACTTTGATCCCTTTCCCCCTACACTTGCTAAGCCCCACTTTTTTTCTTAATTTTGGATTAGAAAAGTGGGGGGCATCTTATACATGGAGGCATCTTATACGCTTGCATTTTACCTCTCCACATTCTTAAAATGTATGCACTTCTTCAGCTGCATTCTTATTTCTCAGAAAGGCACAGTGAACCTCAAAAGCATGCACGTTTCTGAGGCGAAGGCACATTTTCTTTCTCAATTCATTACTGGGAGGCGTGATCCAGATAGTTTCTTTAAGAATCTTAACCTTAACAAAGGCTGAGATGGGAAATATTTGTGGATAATAAGCCTAGCACCGGTCTTGCAACTTGTAGAGTGGTGCGAAAGGGAAAATTCCATCGGATGCAGCTTCTTCTATCCATGCAGCAACTGGGGGTGACCAAAAAAAGCCGCAACTCGCAAAACGGTCTCTTCTCTTAAAGAGAGAAGCAGCATTTCAGGTTTGGGTCCAGCAAACTGAACAGCAGTTCAGTTTGGCCGCCCCTGCGTCGCTGGCAGCAGGCTGGCTTCACTTCAATACAGGCCAGTTCAGCTGCCATAAAAGAAGTCTGTTTCTGCTGTCACCAAAGGGACACAGGCCACCGTGTTTTTAATGGGACCAAGATAAGGCCGGAAGTATGCCTTCATAAAAGCTTCCCTGATCTCCTGGCAAAAGAATTTGGCTTGAACTCTTGACAGTTCCGTCTCTCCCTCCAACCCCCCACTTTTCTCCTTTTCAAAAAGTTGCAGCTGGATCTCTTTCCTTAAATACCCTCCTGTCTCGAAACAACAACACTCACTTTCTTTTGCAAACTTAGCTACCCTCTCACTAAGACTTCTAATGAGGGCTATTTCATTTACGAATGAAGGCGTTCATTCTGCTCTCCAAAACACCCCTGCGTTTCACCTGGCCTGTCAGGAGCTTCTTCCGAGAACCCTGTGTCTCCGAGCGAGAGGGGGAACTTTTTCTGTTAGATAGATCCTCCATTCAGAGCTTGTCTTCTTGATATTTATTGTGCCTCTTTTTACTGGGAAAGAAATATACCTTGGGGGCAGAAGACGGCGGGTTATGGGCTTCGGGAGTTTCCAAGCAGTATCTCGTGAGACAGGGAGCCAAGGCTTAACCGAAAAACGGGGGCCCTTTATGGTATAAGAAGATGTTTTGTGAGAAAACAATGATTCAGCCTCTCAACTTTTTTTTAAAGTCGCTTTGGAGAGGTCCTGAAATTACTCCTTCTTTGGTGTTTTCCTTACTAGTTACCACTTGGGAACGCTTTGATGCACGCCATCAATGTGATCAATTGTTCTCTTTCCAACTGTTTTAAAAAAGTGTCAGGTATTCATTAAAACCATGGCATGAAAAGGGTCAGATTAAGACAGTGGACAAATGAGTGAAAACAGACCAAAACAGGGGCCTTTTATGTGATTTGGATGCGGCCAAGGGGTAGACCCTGGAGAGTCCCCTGGACTGCAAGGAGATCAAACCTATCCATTTTGAAGGAAATCGACCCTGTGTGCTCACTGGAAGGACAGATCCTGAAGCTGAGGCTCCAATACTTTGGCCATCTCATGAGAATAGAAGACTCCCTGGAAAAGACCCTGATGTTGGGAAAGTGTGAAGGCAAGAGGAGAAGGGGACGACGGAGGACGAGATGGTTGGACAGGGTCATCGAGGCAACCAACATGAATTTGACACAACTACGGGAGGCAGTGGAAGATAGGAGGGCCTGTCGTGCTCTGGTCCATGGGGTCACGAAGAGTCGGACATGACTGAACGACTAAACAACAACAAAGGGGTGGAACGAGTAGCTGCTAGTCACCCATGTGGTGGAACACCCTCCTACCTATACTTTGTGCTCAATCTGGCAGTAGTGAGATAAAGTTTTAATATTTACTCTGAGATCAAAAGACATAGGTAGGATACCAAGGAAAACCAAAAGCAATCAAGGAAAACTGGCCCACCATCATAGAGGAAATCAAGAGCTGAACACCCATCAAAAATCCAGTAATTCTTCTGGACACTCCAACTAGTGGGGTGACATGCAGGCTCAAAATGAAATCTTTGCCTGAAATTATATTGCTTAGAATAGAAACCACAATATTGTATTAGGCCCATTGAATCAATGGAAGTTCCAGAGAAGCTGACTCATGAGATCACCAATGATTCAATGGGTTTACTCTATGTTAAGCAGCAGGATTTCAGCCACTGTGTGCTATTAATTCCCTTGCAGCTATTCCACCAGCCACTTTGCATAGCTGCAGGGCAAAGTGAAGTTTTGTGCTATTGTTGCAACCTAAGATCCATGTTTTAGAACATTCTTTTCTTTCTTTCTTTCTTACCCAATTTAGTTGATTGAATTCTACAGTACTAGGGCTGAGTGTATGTTGGCAGCTGCGGATGAATGCCTTCATTCTTCTCAAATGGGCTTTGAGTGGCTAGGTCGGAATTACTGTAGTGTGAATTAGTGTGCTTGGGTATCTCTCTCTCCCTCTCCCCCTTTCATTTTTTTCTTCTTCACTAGTGCGATGATAGAAATATCACTGCATGCTGATCTCTCTGCCATTGCAAGAACAGTGCCCATGAACAGAAATAAAACACTCCTGTGTGTCTTCCTTTGAGTAGTTAAGATCAACCGTATCTCCAAAACTGGTGAAGCCCTGCCTGGCCCCACCCCATGTCAAGTCAGTTGTTATGTGTTCTCGAGAACACAGACAGAATTCTAGCTCTTGTCCTCTGAAGATGCTGGCCACATTGACTGGTGAAACATTAGGAAGGAAAACCTCCAGAATACAAAACAAACAAACAAATAAAAATAAAACCCACAACAACCATCAGTTGTTATGTGTTTCCCCATTTATGGGAACTGGGTTTTTCCCAAGAGATCTGGATATGAACTGGGTTGGGAGGGTCGTGCGCATCCCCAAGTGGAATGGAAACTACTAGGACAGGTTTTCCAAGGATTTGAGTTTCATCTCTTAAATCAATGGGAGTATGTCTGAGCCATTTCTGATACAGTGCAGGTTGCATTGCAAATTTGCAAAACAAGCTAGCCAGAGTATTTCCTGTGCCCTCTGCAACAATTTAACAAGGGAGCTGTTCATGGCAAAGTGGTAAGTACAGTGGGGTCTCTACTTAAGAACGTCTCTACTTAAGAACAATCCAACTTAAGAACAGCTCCATTTGCTAAATTTTTCTTCTACTTGAGAACAGAAATCCAAGATAAGAACAGGAAAAAAAAACTTTCCTGCTCTTTTTTTAACCTTAGGTCATCTTAGGTTAAAAAAAAAAATTCTCCCCCTAGTGGTAGAGTACATATTAACCAGCTTTGCATTAGTTCCTATGGGAACTAATGCTTCAATGTACGAACGCACCTCTACATAACAAAAAAACAGCCAGAACGGATTAATTGGTTTTCAGTCCACTCCTATGGGAAATTTTGCTTCAACTTAAGAACGTTTCAACTTAAGAACACCATTCCAAAATGGATTAAGTTCTTAAGTAGAGGTTCCACTGTAGTTTCTATGGACAGAAAAGAGCAGATATGGATTAAATGGTTTTCTATGGACAGAAAAGAGCAGATACGGATTAAATGGTTTTCAATGCATTCCTATGGGAAATGCAGATTCAACATAAGAACTTTTCAACTTGAGAACCACCTTCCAATATGGATTAAGTTCTTAAGTAGAGACCCCACTGTATTACTACTGGCTAATATCTGCTCATCAGCCTTCTGTTGAAAGCAGAGGACAGAAGCTTTTTTTTTTTATTTAAAGGAAATAGTAAAACAATAAGAGCTCTCAGGCTAGGCTAGGCTGACCATTTTCAAGTAGTGTTTCTGAATGGAAAAGGAATGCGTTGAATTTGAATTTCCATATCTATTCCCCCCCCCCCCCCGAGACAGCTAATGGAATGCAGTGCTTTCAGGTTTGGAAATCTGTATGTTCACAAGAATACTGAGGCATGTCTGAAGGGACAATGCACAAACCACGAGCATACTGTATTTCAAAAACATGCACACTTAAAAATCCATACAGTTGAAAATGATCACAAGCATGCTTTAGTAAATACAAAAATGCGTAAAGATGTGCACACCTTAGAAGAATGTGTACATCAATGCATACCAGATAAAGCCATGGAAAAAACAAACTCACATTTTTTATATGCTAGGGAAAAATACAGTATGAAAACAGGGAAGAACAAAGTGAGGAAGAAAGTGAGAATTTTAAAGAAGACTGGAAAAAAATCCTTTTGGACATTTGGCTGATGGCCAAGTTTTTCATGGATGATGGAATGTATAGTACAGTACAAGATATTTGGAGGTCACTAAATTAGGAAAGTCTGGATTAGCCACCAAGAAACAGATATGGCAATTCTACCTTTGCATACCATATTTCTACTCTATTTTCCCCATCTCTTTTGAATCTTCTCTGCTCCATTTCTGTTTGCTGCTAGTTAGACCTCTCCAAGGTCCTGATGCTGTTTTGTGGATAAGCTTTAGCACCATTTTCAGATCCTGAAAGTGCAAACTAAATCCTGAAGTGGATTCACAGTACCCCTGAAACTGGAGTTACCAGCAGCTGTCACTGAAAGAGAGAATCTATTTTGTTGAGGACCATAGCATCTTGTTGAGGGCCACATGCCAGGAGTGGGAGGGGCTGAAATTAGAAGTAGGTAGGGCAGAAACTAAAGTTGTTTGAGGGTCACTTTCTTGTCTTTCTGCTACCCCTCCATTATCTCTCTTCATTTCTCTTCCTTTTTGTCACTCCTTTTCTCTTCCTCTTCTTTTGCTGCCAAGGTAAGGAGATAAACCTCTACCCAGAAATATGAAAGGATTTCTTGCTGTGGGTTTTCAAAATTAGGCCACATTAAACCAGGCTGATGACTACATTTGGCCCATATAGGGGAAGAATGGACATCAATACCAAAACATGCAGTTTTAATAGAGAGGAGATTCCAGTGTAATCAAGTGCCAGTCCTATTCAGTTAATCTGGGCATGATTTTACAATGAGAAAGGTTGTGTCTGATCACACCAGAAAGGGTCGCTTGGAAAGCTATGGCTGTTATGTTGTGTGATCACTGGGAAATAGCTCACAAAAGTGAGATTTCTCTGTTGGATCACATCCTCAGCATGAATGGGACCACAGCTTTAGTCTGCTTCTTTGAAGTTTTGAGACCCTTAGGTCAGAATGACCACAAGAGGAGAAAGGAATGGATGGGTTGTACGCAGAGCCTGGGAGCGTTATTTCATTTTCACAGTACAACTCTCATAATCGTCTAGTCAGAATAGTGGTTATGCTAACTGGGGAGGTTTAAGAGTCATATTCTTAGAAAGTTAAATATTTTCTAAGCTGTAGTTTTGTATGCAGTGTGAACATTGTAATTACCTGTGCCATCAGAGTGAGGTCAATTTGTGCTGGTATTGTGTTTCAAAAGCTTCCAGGGAAATGTCTCTGGGCACTGAAAAATTAAATAATCTCTGAAATTGTTGTTAGTTGCTAGCACCAGGTATTTACAGATACACTGCCTGTGAAAATGGAGACATCCAGTGTAATCAGCTGTCAGGCTGATTCTGACAAGTTAGCTACCATTCCTAGAAGTAAAGATGGGCACTAACCGAATGATGAACCAGAAGAACTGATGAATTGGGCTGGTTCAGTTTCACCTGGCAGGACAAAGTCCCAAATAGAGTAGTCCTAGAACAAGCTAGATTTTTAAGCATGTATACATTACTGAAACAGCAACGTCTACATTGGCTTGGGCATGTCGTGAGAGTGGCTGATGGTCGGATTCCAAAAGATCTCCTGTACGGAGAGTTAGTGCAGCGAAATTGCCCCAGAGGGAGACTACAGCTGTGATACAAGGAGATCTGCAAGCGTGATCTGAAGGCCTTAGGAATGGACCTCAACAGATGGGAAACCCTGACCTCTGTGGGTTCAGCCTGGAGGCAAGCGTTGCATCATAGCCTCTCCCAATTTGAAGAGACCCTTGTCCAGCAGGCCAAGGCAAAGAGGCAGTCCCGAAACCAACAAACTCAGGGAGCTGGATAGAGGAAAGTTTGTATTTGTCTTCGGTGTGGAAGGAATTGTCATACTCGAATTGGCCTTCTCAGCCACACTAGACGCTGTTCCAAGACCTCTATTCAGAGCACGTTACCATAGTCTCTTGAGATTGAAGGATGCCTACACATGATTTGGTTTGCAACCCAGTTCGGGGATTCTGTTTTGCTGATGCAAATCGAAGCACCAAACTTTTTCCCCCTTGACACTTCATTTTGCTCACACATCCTTCCCTCTGTCCCAACGCCCCCTGACCTGGACCTCCTGCCACCTCTGCTGTCTCCATTGGTGCCACCATCATCAGATGCACGGGCCAGCTTCCCTTCCAGGAGCAGGGCGATCAGCTGGGAGGTCGGGTGCATGCCCAGAGGCAGCGCCCAGGCTCCTTGCAGGAAAGCTGGTCACTGTCTCCTGTAGATGTGCCCGCCTCTCAGGGCATTCAGTTGGGGCTTGGCCGCAGGTGCAGAAGGCAGCACCTGGGCTCCTGGAAGGGAAGCAGTGCCACCACGGCTGCCACCACTGCAGCATGGCATGGCGGCGGCAACATGGCAGGAGCAGGTGGGGCACCCTGCACTGAGCAAAAATAGGACACTGAACAGTGGTTTTCCAGTTGGCTCGTGGTGGATCACGACTAATCATTTTTCAGCTCCATGCTCACCTCTATTTAGATAGAACCTACTTTCTTCCACAGAGTTCACCATCCAAAGCCCCCTCGTGACCCTCATCCCAGCATCAGGTAACAGCGTGGCATGCATGGTGATATTTTGCATGCCTCGTGCGTGCCCTACGCTTGCATTTTTCCCCGAGGAAGAAGGCCTTGTGTGCTCACCTTGAGGTGCCTGCTGTGGAGGCTTTTTGCTGTCTCGCAACTGCTGATCTTTTCTCCACGGGTCCACCTCTGACTCAGCAATTTGCCTCGGAACTCATTTTCTAAGGAGGGAAGAGAAACAGACAGCGTCAGCGATAGAGGCAGCTTGTGAAAGCTGCTGACAGCACCTTAGCACGCCCGGGCGCAACCTCCCTACGAGGTCCACCTGTCGCTGTTTCATCCTTTTAAGCCCCATTTTCTCATCAGGCTTTGCACAGGTGAACTGAGAAAGAAGGGCTTGGAAGCCATAGGGCCGAATCAGTCATTATCCACAGCCTGTAATTGGACCTGAACACAGATTAGTGTTGGAGAGCTGTGACTCAGGCAGTCTTTCTGGGTTTGTGAAAAGGAGGTGAGACCAAAATCCTGTTGTGACACTCTCACACCATGAGCCTTAAAGGATTTTTGTTTTCTAATGAGGGCTACTTATAATGTCTGTTTTAGTCTTGTGTAAAGAGAGAATGAGAGCATTGGGACATGTAAAGGCTAAGGAGTGAGGAGATTAAAACAGAGCAACTCTATTTACTGTGCCTCAATTTCTTTTTTTTTTTTAATGAGGTCACTTTCCTACTCAATCTACATGTAAGATGAGAGCACTGAAGAGTTACATTTTTGGGCTCCTACCCCCCCTGGCTGTTATGGCTACTGGCCATCTGGCAGCAACCGGATTCTGGAAACTGTAGTCCACACAGCAGTTTTCAGAGGAGTGATCCTGTTAAACTAGTTCATTAAAAAAGCCCAAAGAGAAAACGAAAAGAAAAATAATAAAAAATAATTATTCTGTATTATAAAAAGAATATATCTGTATTATTTAAAAGTATCAAAAAGTGGCTTGAATCCTATCGCGTACACTGGCACAACAACTTGTGTATAAAATTCAGAAGTGTTCAGCCTCTATGGGGGTAGGATATAAGCAGCACACTTTGCTTTGCTTTTGTATTCACATCCCTTTCCTCCTCTCCAGCAAAACTCAAGGTAGTGTATGTTGCACACCCCCAGTGTCCCCGGTATGTTTTCCCACTCACCCCGGTTCACCTTCGGACACGACCTGTTCTTTTTACCCTTTTTCGCTGCCACCAGAGGATATTACCCTCACTGTACCAATTATGAATCTCAGACTATTGCTGACAAATATAACAAGGTTTATTTATGGTTTGTTAGGTAAATCACAGCAGTAAAATCATTGATGTTCTTTTATTATTCATTCAATAAATGTGGGTTTGGCTACGTGTAAGCTCGCTGGTATTCATCCACTTTACTCAGGGTCTCAACATATTCTGGCTATCTATGTATTTATTACTTTTAACTCTTTTATATTCTCTAATACAAGAACTTTCCAATCTCTTGTCTAAACACTTCACAATCTTATGGACCACTTCCATGGGGTTTGAAGTGATGCTACCACCACTCCTCCCGTATCCCAAGAGTACATGTGGAAGTGAAATTTTATACAGTTAAAGATTATAGGAAACTTGTTTTCCAAAAGCAGGCAATATAGGGAGTGGGGAGGCTTATATAGAGTGATGGGCTGCCTTGCTCTGAATAGTGAATGGAAATTTCCAAGCACATTATCACTGCCTGCCTATAACCAGCTTTAAACACACCTTAAGTATACTTGGCAAATTTTGCTGTGAGTTTTTGGGACATTCATTTATCACTTTTTCTGGCCTGCTCACAAACTGCAGGTTTGTGTCTGAAGAAGTGGGTTTTAATTAAAATGTTAGATCGTTTTTCTAAGAAAAAGGCACGTCTTCCAAAGCAAGACACATTTGGAAACCATCGTATTGCAAAAAGGGTGTAGTAGATGCTTTGACAGAGGTCGGTATATTCGTGCAAGACTTCACAATCTCATTTTGATGTACAATCCTTTGCATCCATTCCAGCTCACGGTCAATGGCATGCATAAGAAAACAATGCAACTGAAAGGCTGGTTCAACTCAAGTTGACCTCAAGATGTGGTGAATTTGCCTGTTCCATAGGCAAAAAAGTGCCCTGAACATTGAACAAATGTACTATACTTCATTTACTTCCTCATGTAAGGTATAAGGTAAAGGTTCTCCTTGACATTTTGTCCAGTCATGTCGGACTCTAGGGCGCGGTGCTCATCCCTGTCTCCAAGCCGTAGAGCCAGCATTTGTCCGTAGACCGTTTCCGTGGTCATTTGGCCAGCGCGACTAGACACGGAACACTGTGACCTTCCCACTGAGGTGGTACCTATTTATCTACTCGCATTTACATGCTTTGGAACGGCTAGGCTGACAGGAGCTGGGACAAGTGACAGGAGCTCACTCCGTCACGTGGATTTGATCTTATGACTGCTGGGCTTCTGACCTTGCAGCACAGAGGCTTCTGCGGTTTAACCGGCAGCGCCACCACGTCCCTCCATGTAAGATATTACTGCATATAAAATTCACCCCATACCTCAGAATGCTTACCCTGGACTGTCAGATAGCCATGAAGTGTTCCATAGCAGATGGTTGGGTCTTCCCCGCCTCCCCTGTGGCAGCCGTTAATTTAATACTTCTTGCTGTAAAGAGCTGTGAAGTGTCATATAAATGCACGCACCGCTTTACTAGATGCATCATTACTCAGGTGGTGTCCGTGTGCTTGGCTTTGCCCTCACAGGGGCAAGCTTCAGAAAAACACCCTCAAGGTATTCATTTGTCTTTCGGAGCTGTGCATTTACAGCAAGGTGCATTAAATGTTAGCAAAGCGGGCAGAAGGCAAGGAAAGAGAATTCTGCTAACTGCCCTTCATAGCCAAGCAGTGGGTTTGCACTCAGCAGGTTTAGCTGTTGCTCTCTAGGGAATATAGATCAGGAAAACATGATGTCCTTGTTTACTCAAACCTGGAAAAAAAGGGTGGGAGATGTTTTGACAGAATGTGTATCTTGGTACAAGACTTCATAATCACATTTTTATGTGCATTCATTCAGGCTCACAGGGAGGGTAAATACTAGGGGGTTGGCCTATTAAGAGTGAAGGTGCACATATACGTCTATGCATCACTTGACCATTCTCTTGCACCATGGACTTGTTCATAGATGCATGGCTGCTGCTTGAGTTCTCTCCGTTTGCCTGAATGCCAAAAACTTTCATTAAAAAAAAAAAAATCTTGTCTGTTTGGGATGTATGACCGTTGTTCTATTCCTGATGTCATGTATCGGTCACGATTGCAAACATACACCATTATCTGATGTTTCAGTCATCGGGTGGTCTGTCACACGAGCTGTTGACTTAGAGTAGAGGTTCCCAACCTTGGATCCCCAGATGTTCTTAGGCTAAAACTCCCAGAGACCTTCAGCACTAGCTGTGCTGACCAGGATTTCCGGGAGTTGCAGTCCAAGAACATCTGGAGACCCAAGGTTGGGAGTCACTGAACACTTAAACTGCAGTATTACAGCCAAAACTCTTCTCACAGTCCAGTTTTAATCCCAGGTAGCCCATTCAAGGTTCACTCAACCTTCCATCCTCCCCAGGTCAGTAAACTGAGTACCCAACTTTCTTGTGGTGGTGGGGAGAATAGGTAGCTTGCATAATTAAATTGCATAGCTTGCATAATTAAATTGTAAACTGCCCAGAGAGTGTTCTAAGTGCTATGGAGCTTTCTATAAGCAGCAAACTTTTTCATGTTATTGGTCTTCTTCCTTGTTCTCTTAAATCCTTCTGTCACACTATTTAAATGCTTAAATACTTATTTAAAATGTTTCACTTATCACTCAGATCTCCTGTCATTCCGTGGTGCTTTTTTTTTCTGGCTTCCTTTTTCAACACATCTTTAATTTAGGGTTTTTTTCCCCCTCTTTCTTCCAAATCTTATTTCTCTACACTGACGTTCACATGCGTTGCTTAACATGTGCTCACAATGCATCGCTCAAAGAATCTAGATCAGTGGTTCCCAACTTTGGGTCCCCAGACAAGAACTCCCAGAAATCATGGCCAGCACAGCAAGTGAAGACTTCTGGGAGTTTTAGTCCGAGAACCACGTGGTTGAGAACCACGGATCTAGATTAACAGTCTGTGTACAGAGATTATACATAGGAAACACAATGCATTTCAGACTCTTAATTCCACAGCTACCAGTCTTCCAGTTTAATATTTCAGCTGCATTTGTCACTTCCGTCACTTGCTTATATGATCTTATATGACTCACTTCTGTTTTTACATTTAAACGCTTTTGTAAGGGGAAAAAAACTTCTATAAGAAGGAGGGCCTTCTTCGTAGTGGCCCCATAATTGTAGAATAAGCCTGGAGACACTTAAGAGGCCTTTGAAGACACAGCTCTTCAGGGACGCTTTCAACTCCAATCCCAGTTGAGTTGAGGTCACCTTACATCTCCACCCAACCATTTCTTAGATGTATTTTTATTCTTATTTTCAGTTCTATGGGGATGTGGCGGCACTGTGGGTTAAACTGCAGAAGCTTCTGTGCTGCAAGGTCAGAAGACCAAGTAGTCGTAAGATTGAATCCACACGAGGGAGTGAGCACCCGTCACTTGTCCCTGCTCCCGCCAACCTAGCGGTTTGAAAGCATGCAAATGCGAGTAGATAAATAGGAGCCACCTCGGTGGGAAGGTAACAGCGTTCCGTGTCTAAGTCGCACTGGCCACGTGACCACGGAAGATTGTCTTCGGACAAAACGCTAGCTCTATGGCTTGGAAACGGGGATGAGCACCGCTCCCTAGAGTCGAACACGACTGAACAAAAATTGTCAAGGGGAACTTTTACCTTTACTACATCTCCACTCAACCATTTGTTATATGTATTTTTATTCTTATTTTCAGTTCTATGTAACTTTATTAAGCTCTGATGCCCTTTGTTTTTATGTGGTTAGATTGCATTAATAAACATTAATTATTTTTACATATATTTTATTGTGAACTGCCCAGAGTCGTACTGTGGCACTAATGGGAGTAACGTATTAAATTGAAATAATAAATACATAATAACAGTTTTTTAGTGGGGAAAAAACACCCTCATCCACACCAGCTTTTCCCAAGCCACCGGCCTCTCTACCCCCATATATCTTGCTCTTATTACCACTAAGCCTGTAAGCCTGTAGACAGGACCTGGTTTATTTAACATTTTTGGACAGCGTCTCCCTGCTTTTAGGCACTGTGTATATCAGAATAAGTAGTAACAAGATGTCAGAGGCAATTCCTGACTGCTACTGGAGTCCCATTAACTCTGCTAAATCAGGGAATGCAAAATGCATGATTATAAAGCATCGTCTGTTGAAGTGGATTATGTTGTCATTTCCATAACAGCTTTTGTCTTAATCTTCAGAAAGGGCCATGATCAGTTTGGGGACCAGCCTGGTCACATTAATACCCATTGATGTCTTAAGCAATGTTGGAACTCTAGAGTGGCATTATTAAGTTTGGACAGATACCTGTAACGCTCTGTTCCCTTTCCCACTTTCAGCTGGAGTGGAAGGTCTTACATGAAGCCTGTGGGCCATCCATCTGGGTAGAATAGCGAAGACATAATGCCCATAACAAGAAGAAGAAGAAGAAGAAGAAGAAGAAGAAGAAGAAGAAGAAGAAGAAGAAGAAGAAGAAGAAGAAGAAGAAGAAGAAGAAGAAGACGCTGTCAAGTTGATTCTGATTTACAGAGACCCTTTTCAGAGTTTTCCAGGTAGAGAATACTCAGAAGTGGCTTCCCATTCCCATCTTCTGCGGGTGCCCTGGGACTGTGCAGCTTGCCCAAGGCCACCCAGGCTGGCTTTTTCTTAATCTTCAGAAGGGGCCATGATCAGTTTGGGGACCAGGTCTGAGGAGGTGGACTTGTCCATGAAAGCTTACATTAAAATATAGCAGTTAGTCTTGAAGGTAAAGGTAAAGGTTCCCCTTGACATTTAGCCCAGTCAGGTCCAACTTTAGGGCACAGTGCTCATCCCCATCTCCAAGCTACAGACCCAGCGTTTTTGTCCATAGACAGTTTCTGTGATCACGTGGCCAGTGCGACTAGACACTGAACGGCGCTACATTCCCACCGAGGTGGTACCTATTTATCTACTTGCATTTACATGCTTTCAAACTGCTACGTTGGCAGGAGCTGGGACAAGCAACAGGAGCTCACTCTGTCACCTGGATTCGATCTTACGACGGCTGGTCTTCTGACCTCGCAGCACAGAGGCATCTGCAGTTTAACCCGCAGCGCCACCACGTCCCTTAGTCTTTAAGGTACCACCCAGCTAAAGTAAAACTAGACAGTCCTTCACATTTGACATATATTAGGGCCCTCAGAATGGCTTAATCTGGACCCGACTGCTCCTCTCCAGGACTTTCAACTTTCTGAAGAAGGACAAATCACCAAAATCTGAAGTACCATTCCAGCAACTCTTCCAATGTCCACACCTCCAGAAAAAGGGCAGAAAGGCAGAAGTAAACATGGGAAAAAATTTCTGGGGTATGGGGCATGCTGGTTGGGTTATTCAGATTGACTCCATGTGGCAGCAAGCTTGAGATCGTCCGGACTGATCACCACTTCTTTCCTTCTTCATGATCTTTTCCAAAGAGGATGGGCAATCTATGGCTTAGTTTCAAATGGAGAGTTTAAAAGGAACACCACCACTGTGAGAACAGCAGGAAAGGGTGAGAAGATTCAGCTGGTACAGGATTCAAGCAAGAAGCCAAGGTGGTGGTGATGAGTTCATCCAATGGAGATAAAGGTGCGTGCACATTTTAGAATATATGTTTTTAAAAGAGAGGAGAAGGGGAGGATGTCAAGAAAGGGCAGGTGGGAGAGACAATAAAAAAGTGTTGCTGCCGATATTTCGGAATGAATCTTGGGTTTGCTTTGTTCTCAGCTTCTTCTCCAGAAACTGTCTGTTTTTGCTTATTTAGAGGCACTAGCTGGCATCCTCCTTTTTCTACCAGCCAGATATTACATCATATTTAGAGATGGAGTGAGCATCATGTATCTCTATTACACAGCTGTTAAACCTCAATTAATAGGTTTTAATGATTAGCCATTAGTGGCGCAATATACAGTTTAACATTCTGTATTAGGGTTTAAATTAAATGCACGCTTCAAGAGCTAAATTTTCCAGACATCATTCAGTGTGTCGCTTAAGTAAATAATATTCACATGGGACTGGAACTATAGAGGCAGTGCCTCTTTCTGAAGGACTAGGGGAAAAAACGGATTAAACAAACAAAGGGCAATTAAGCGTTGCAGCTTTTCACTACAGAAAACACACAGAAAATATTATTTCTCTCTCCCCCCCCCCCCGGCAACATCACCACATTAGGAACAAACAGACACAAAAACACACATACTGTAGGTGTCCATACTGAGTGGCATCTGGGTTGGCCAGTCTATGGATGGAAGGACTTATGTGGAGATAAATCACTGACACCCAAAGCAGGCACACAGCTAAAGGGAGGTGGGGGTGGTGATGGAGTGACCTTCACCCATTACTATCTTCATGCATTAGAACAGAAGAAGCTGTCTTCTAAGTCTGGCCCTTGTTGGTTTAGACGAGTGACGGTGAACTTTTTTGAGCCCGAGTGTCAAAACTGGGAGGAAAACACAAACCAGCAGGCTGTGGTGGAATGGAGAATCCCTGACATGGAGGTGCCACCAGACCCCACTCCAGATCCCCCTCCTTCTATTATCACAATGTGAGGAGCAACATATATGTAGAAAAAAGGGTTTTTTTGCTTGTAGACTGGCTGGATAGCTCAGTACCTGGCTGTGGAGCCAGAGGTTGGGAGTTTGATTCCCCACTGGTCCTTCAAGGAGAAGAGCCAGCCTGTGTGACCTTGGGCCAGCTGGACAGTCCCAGGATGCCCCTCAGAAGAAGGGAATGGCAAACCACCTTTGAGTATTCTCTACCTATGAAATCCTGAAAAGGGCTTCCATAAGACTCCATGACACAGGGTCATTATTAAAAGTTGGCTGGATATGAATATGCTTGTGCTATCTAGCTCAGTGATTTAGGTATTTGGCTATGGAGTCTGAGTTTGGGAGTTCCATTCCCCATTGTGCCCCCTACAGGTAGAGCCAGCCTGGGTGGCCTTGGGCAAGCTGCACAGTCCAAGTGACAGCCCTCATTAGAAAGAAAGGTTGTGAAGGTGTTTTTTTTTCCATAAGTCTGAATTGAATTGATGATATATGATTATTATTAAAATCTGGCTGGATAGCTCAGGAGCTTAGGTACCTGACTGTGGAGCCAGAGGTTGGGAGTTCGATTCCACCCTGTGCCCCCTGTGAGTACAACCAGTTTGTACAGTCCCAGAGCACCCCCCAGAAGAAGGGACTGGTAAAACACCTCTGAGTGCTCTCTACTTGGAAAACTAGGGTCCCTGCTCATACAGAGAACCAGCAAGCAGGTAGGGACCTCTTCTCTGCAGATCTGTCCCTCTTTGTATGAAAAAAGTGAGGACTGAGAGAGTGGAGTCTAGTCCCTCCTTTTGAAGTACGTTGGAGAGAACCAGGAGGACAGTGGAGTTCTGTTTAGAGTGCTAAGTGTTCAGAAGGAACCTGTGACATTCTGAAGTAATTTATTAGGAAATGCAGAGATTGAAAAATCTGTCTTTCTGCCAGAAGTTGGCAATTCCTACTGTTATTGTTATTTTGGGCTGGCACAGCCAGCATCCCTCAGCCCTGCTAGTACGAAGATTCTGGCAGTTGTGGTCCAACAAGGTTATATTCCCAAGCTCTCTTCTTGACCTTCATCCCATGCAACCCTGCTAAGTTCAGCTCTGGAATCTACCCAATTTGTATGCCAAAGGGAACCCATGTTCTGTTTCCTGCTGCTCCTTGGGTTATAACTTGTAATACTAAAGATACAGGTCTAAAATGGCCCCCCTGCCCCCCAAGATAATCCATAAGAGACTGTTAAATAAAAATAACAACATCCTGTGTATTCCTGTTCAGAAGTAAGTTTCCCAACACTCCCAGAAGGGCAGTTGTCTTCATTTTTCAGCACCTGTAGAGCCATAAACAATAAGACATTTCTTATAACTTAAGTAACCTAAGGATGCAGTCCTATGTGAATGAGATCCCTTGGCAGTAAGATCCCAGTACACATCTGGAGATGGAAATCTGGCGTGGGACTTATTGTTCAGTAAACACACAAAAGGTTGTACTGTACTGTAGAACTGCAGTGCTGTGCACATTACTGGGGCGTAAGTACCTGGACACATGAATTACACCTGAGTAAACATGCACAAAATCCTACAAGGTAGGCTTCAGCAGTGTATGGACCAAGAACTCCCAGAAGTACAAGCTGGATTTCGAAGGGGCAGAGGAACTAGAGACCAAATTGCTAACCTGCGCTGGATTATGGAGGGTGGGTTATGTGATCCCTGTAACCAGCCCCAGTCAGCAGTCTGGCTGCTATGTTCTGGACCTGATGAAGTTTCCTGACACTTTCCATAGGCAGCCCCACATAGAGTGTCCTACAGTAATCCAGCTGGGAGCTCATGAAGGCATGGGTCACCGTAGCCAGATCAGACCCCTCAAGAAAGGGGTGCAGCTAGTGCACTAGTTTTATTTGTTCAAATGCACTCTTGGCCACTGTCAAAACCTGGGCATCCAGGCTGAGAAATGGTCTGTTTGCAGCTACTTAAGGCTGATGTACTATATATTAAGGACTAGATTAATGAGGTGTGTCCCCCCCTACACACTTAGAAGTTACATTGATAGCATTTTTTTAAAGTAAATATTGGGTGTCCATTTTCCAGTCTAGATTGGCATCCATCTGACAAGAACAAGGAACGCTTAATCCTTTCTCTGCTGCTCTAGCCTGATCTTGCAATAAATCTTTCATGGGCATAAACATATTTTGGTTCCCTATCTCATATATGGAAATATGGGAAAGTGTGAAGGCAAGAGGAGAAGGGGATGGCAGAGGACGAGATGGCTGGATAGTGTCATCGAAGCGACCAACATGAATTTGGCCAAACTCTGGGAGGCAGTGGAAGACAGGAGGGCCTGGCGTGCTCTGGTCCATGGGGTCACGAAATGCTGGACACGACCTAACAACTAAACAACAACAACAATCTCATATGTTTCCGGGCTGCCATTTTAAGCGCTATTGGTGGTGACGTAGAGATTTTAGTGGGAGAGAATCACAACTAGATTGCAGGCGATGAGGGGACCTTGGGCTTTAATATATTTAAAATAAATTTCAAAAGCTTTTTATTTTTAAAATTATTAATGGATGGTCACTTTTTATAACTTCAGTAGCTTGAGACATAGGCATTGGGCTGTGCCTGTGGGAATTCTACAGGAATGGAAAAAACAAAACAAACCTATGGAACATGCAACTGGTCATAGAATATTCACAATATCAGCTTTAATGCTTGTGTGAGCTTTTTAAAAATTTTTAATGAGCTTCCAGTACCCATAGGCCTTTGAAGTTATACTTAATGTATGTGGGCAGAGGAGAAGTGCTGAGTGATGTGTTATTTCCAGTGGCTTCAGGTGAGCTTCACTGCCCTAGCAGAGACAGATCAAACTATGTATGTTATACAAAGTGAAGAATAAAATGGAGAAAATAGGAGATACAAACCACTTTTCTCCAATATATATAATTCACATAAGATCCTTTAATCTCTGTCCAATATGTACAGCCACTGGCTGAATAGCTTAGTGGTTTACGTATCTGAATGTGGAACCAGAGGTCAGGAGTTTAAATTCCCCGCTGTGCCTCTTGGGAGAAGAGCCAGCCTGGGTAGCCTTGGGCAGACTGCACAGTCCCAGGGCTCCCCCAAGAGGAAGGGAAGGGTTAACCACTTCTGAGTACTCTCTACCTAGAAAACCCTGAAAGGCATCACCATAAGTCAGCATAGACTTGAGAGCACATTATTAAAACCTGGTTGAATAGCTCAGGGGTTTAGGTAACTAGCTGCAGAGTCAAAGGTTGGGAATTCAATTCCCCCCCCCACAGTGCTGTCTGCAAGTGGAGCAAGATTGTCAGATTGTGTGTCCTTGGGCAAGCTGCACAGTCCCAGAAGAAGGGAAGGGTAAAATACTTCTGAGAATTGTCTCCCTGGAAAACCCGAAAAGGGTTGCCACAAGTCAGAATTACTGTATTTTTCCATGTATAAGACTATAAAAATCTTTAGACTAAACATTGAGGGTTGTCTTATACATGGAAGTAAGCTGAGGAAAGAACAAAAATAAGTGGAGGGGGAAGCAGGGATCAAAGTGATCTTGCCGGGCTCTGATCCCTCTCCCCCTACACTTGCTAAGCCCCACTTAGATTTCTTAATTTTGGGTTAGAAAAGTGGGGGGTGTCTTATACATGGGAGCGTCTTATACACAGAAAAATACGGTAACTTGATGGCATAGGATAATAATTATTAATATTCACAACACTTGATATACATACACAATGTAGGAAGGGTGCTTGTGCTATTCTTCCTACTTCTGTCATCTCTCTCTCTCTCTCTCTCTCTCTCTCTCTCTCTCTCCATCAGGGGCTGTATTTTCTGAAATTTCCTTCTCATTCCCGATCAAAAGGAGACTGAGATGGGGAGGGTGGGGGAAGCTGCTGATTCAGGCAGGTCAGATCTTGTGCAGCTTCACTGTAGAAAGGATGTTCCCAGCTCAGCAGAAACAGGCCTCCGAGGTGTTTTCCGCTGACAGCTGAGCATAATCTAGTTCAAAATCTGCTGGCACCAGGGTGAAGGAGAGGGAGGGAGGGTAGGAAGACAAGCACAAGGTCTTCTAGCAGGGCATATCAAGGAGAGAGAGAGAGAGAGAGAGAGAGAGAGAGAGAGAGAGAGAGAGAGAGAAGCCCATTCGGTGGCTCTCAGCTGCTCTTCTAGCATCACCAGTGACTTCCCACTGATTCATGCAAGCCTACAGGCTCCCCAATGACAAAATGATACTGAGAATGTGTTTATTCAGATATTTTTCTAGGAGGCAGCAAGCTTATTACAGTTAATTCCCTCTCCTTTTTTAAAAAAAAATCACTAGAATGGTAGGGGATTTGCTTGTTCTGAATTCTGATACAAACTGCCTTGATTCGCACCTTCTAAGTGAAGGGAAAAGCTGGAACTTTCTGCCTGTTTTCTCATTTCCCAGTCATTCTTTGAAAATCACACCTCTATATCCAAAAATGTCCCTCAGTTGTTTTGGCAGCCATTGCATTTACTCAGGAATGAGAGATTGGCTTGACCAACTAAGGACTTCTAGCCTTCGAAAGAGGGGAGTAGACGATGTAGTCAATTAGTAGTCAATTATTTCTTTTTGGGGTTGGGGCAAATCAAAGAGGCAGACTCTGATGTCATGGGGCAGAGAATCTGTTCTGGGTTTTAGTATGGATTTTACAGAAAAGATCTAATCGTTGCAGAAGTTTGTCTCCATGTCAGTTTCAGGACCATGGATAGCTACTTTACATTTCCAGAGGAGGCCTGCAGTCCATTTACTAGCCTGTGACAACAGAGGCAATAATAACAGTAATAATAGTAATACAACAACCGCAACCACCACTACTTTTTAATTGCAGAGCTGGAAGGGATGCCGTGGGTCATCAAGCCAGCCCCTCTCAAGGAGGCACAGTGGGGAATTGAACACCTAACCTCTGGCTTTGCAGCCAGAGACCTAAACCACTGAGCTATTCAGCGGTTCATCTTCAAAGCTCGTCCTGCATGCATCGAAAGTCCCCAAAATGTGTGGATGGGAACTTCCTATCTCAGAATTCCCCTCAGTTTGAAGACAGCTGCTTTGAATTCACGCCTTCGTAAGGCGGTAGGAACGGTGCCAAAAAAATTGTTTCCATCAGCAGCATTTCAATCACCCAGCCGTGTTTTGCAGAGCAGCGCGTACCGCTAGACACCTAGGGCTGCTGGAGCAATTACCTTGATAAATAATAAAAACAGAGGACGGGAAATCTGAAAAATCATCCCGTACTCCGTGTGCCAATGTACCTCGTGCTATTTCTGGGCTGAGCGGGGCAGCTACCTGAGGCTGCCCCATTCCCGAAGTCAAGCGCCCTGCATCACCACCACAGCTCCTTTGTACTTAATTTTGGATTGGGATGCAAAAGTAAATGACTTGCAGGGTGCAGTTTAGCGGCTGTTTTTCCAGCGCCGGCAAGGTTAAAAGACATAATAACAGTAATAACGCCGCAAGAAAGCCTGAGCCGGAACAACTGCCTGAAACATGCCATTTGCATTTTTAAGGAAATACTTCGTGGAGACAGCCTGGGTGAAAGGTCGGCATTTGCATATAAATGGAAAAGAAAGTGCATGATGCTGGAAGTTACATCTATATCATTTTCTCAGCGGTGAGCTGCTGTTTTGGAGATTAAGGGACGCCTTTTGCATCTTGCTGTTTATTGAAGACGGAAGATTGCAGGAGAGTCAAATTGGGATGAAATCGCAAGAATATCGAAGTAACGGGCCTGGCATTATTTCCCTCTCCTCCCATGTATGTAAATGTGTCCGAGGGCCAATGCATACTTGACATTTCAAAAACTTGGCTATGAAAGGTACCCCAGTGGAAGTGGCACACGGCAGGGAGGGTTTGCCTTCAACAGCAAACAGGGCTTCGGTGTTCAGACGGGCAGCTTTCCAGCTTCCCTTGCACTGGGTTTCAAAATAATTATTGAGAAACGGCCCCTAGCTTCATGGTGTTTTCCAGGAAAACCATTGCCATTTTGAAGATGGCTCACCACAGGATGTACAATTTCAAACCTGGTTCTTTGCATGGTGCCTTTAAGCCTATGCGCCATATTTAGCTCAATGTGGGCTTTCAAGGTGGACCATGAAGTGGGGCAATTGAGACATGGACACTCATCGGGTGCAGCGGGACTTCTCTGCAGACCCTTTCTCTCAAACTCAGCATGCATGGGGTTGAAAATAAGAAAGCCGCAATATGATTAAAAGTGAGGAAAGGGGAATCAAAACCAACAAGACTTTGTACGATGGACTCTGGTCTGGCACCAGAGGAGGAGGAGGTTGAGAGCTTCACTTCTTAAAAAGCCAAGATTCGTCCTGTACACTCTAATCATCAAGATGCTGGGAAGACCTTTGAGTGAGGTCAGTAACCTGTAGAAGACACTTTCTACAATGTTTTTTGTGCTCCATTGTGAAGAACTCAGAAGGTGGTACTGGGGGGACTCCTGTTTGACACCCTAGCTTCTGGCTTGCGAGCTTTTGTCTCTGATTTTATTTATCTACATGAAAACACTGGGAGAGATTGTTCAGAGTTTGGGGGTTGCCTTTGCCAGCATACAGATCACACCCAATGCTGGAGGTGTGCAGGTATCAGACACCCTTCGGTTTATATTCCTGCATTGAGCAGTGGGTTGGACTCAATGGCCTTTTAAGCCCCTCCAACTTCATGATTCTATGATTCTATCTCTACTTGCCATGCAAGTCTGAAATAAGAGTGGTGGCACTCTGTACTGCCTCCTCCAAATCACAGCTAAACATTTCCCTATTCACAGGAAATGGGTTTTCACAGAGGTATGGAAATGCACAAATATCAGTACAGACACCAATAAGGATCAGACTAGAGTGTCGCCAATGGGCACAATGTGGTTCTAGCAACAATCTTGTGTGTCCTTATTGAACTACAGACTGAATTGGGGGAGCCCGTTCACATCCCTAGGCCGGCGCCTTATTGCTAGTCCCAATTAGAGTAGACCTGTTGATGTAATGGGCTTTACATAAATGCTGAGTTATCAGCATTGTTTGACTTCATGGCCGAAAACCTGTTGTGCAGTTATGCAAAAGGTATACATTTTAGCAGCAAAACGCTTTAAGCTAAGCAGTCTCTGTAGAAACCATCTGTTGTACAATGAGTCACATGACTTGGCCTGCAGAAGTTTCTTAACTTGTAGCAATTCATTGCAAAAGCTGCACCATTTGCATAAATGTACAACAGGACAGCATCTTAAAAAGCAGAGACATTGCCTTGCTGACAAAGGTCCGCATAATCAAAGCAATGGTTTTTCCAGTAGTGTTGTATGGAAGTGAGAGCTGGGCCATAAAGAAGGCTGACCGCCGAAGAATTGATGCCTTTGAATTGTGGTGCTGGAGGAGACTCTTGAGAGTCCCATGGACTGCAAGGAGGACAAACCTATCCATTCTGAGGGAAATCAACCCTGAGTGCTCACTGGAAGGACAGATCCTGAAGCTGAGGCTCCAATCCTTTGGCCACCTCATGAAAAGAGAAGACTCCCTGGAAAAGACCCTGATGTTGGGAATGTGTGAAGGCAAGAGGAGAAGGGGACGACAGAGGACGATATGGCGGGACAGTGTCATCGAAATGACCAACATGAATCTGACCCAACTCTGGGAGGCAGTGGAAGACAGGAGGGCCTGGCATGTTCTGGTCCACGGGGTCACAAAGAGTCAGACATGACTTAATGACTAAACAACAACAGGATTTCAGCTGACGTGTTTACTCATAGCTGGGCCTGGGCCTAGTTATTAGGCAGCTAAGCTGTCTACCACAAATGACCCCATTTTCCTGTTTCCATGTATAAAGGTGAAGGTAAAGGTTCCCCTTGACAATTTTTGTCTAGTCGTGTTCAACTCTAGGGGGCGGCGCTCATCTCAGTTTCCAAGCCATAGAGCCAGCGTTTGTCCAAAGACAATCTTTCCGTGGTCACATGGCCAGTGTGATTTAGACACGGAACGCTGTTTACCTTCCCACCAAGATGGTACCTATTTATCTACTAGCATTTGCGTGCTTTTGAACCACTAGGTTGGCGGGAGCTGGGACAGGCGACGGGAGCTCATTCCGTCACGCGGATTCGATCTTACGACTGCTTGGTCTTCTGACCCTGCAGCACAGGCTTCTGCGGTTTAGCCCACAGCGCCACCATGTATAGAAGATCCTTAATATTGTATATAAGCAAAAATCCACACGGAACTGTTGGAAAATGCATTCTCCGGGAGAGCGGGAGGCTCGTCCAGGTCCGAGAAGGGACAGGAAATGCTCTCAAGGAAAATACAGATACCTGCAGCCCAATCCTGGAGAATTTTCTGCACGGACCTTTCTGTTTTCTTGCTACCACTGTCATTAAAAGTTAAAACGTTAAGTGTGGGCCAGCAGCGAAAGCAGGAACTAGCTAATGGGCTTGCCAACATGGGATCTGATGACTAAGTACGGTCCTTTGCTGCTGCCAGCTCGTCAGCCCAATATTAAGTCCCCTCTTCCTCCTGTCATATGAGAAGTGAAAACTTGACACAAAATGTGTGTCACACTGAGTCAAAGAGACAGAAGCAATAAGGCGTAATGAGGAAGCAGAATCGCTCTGCCCCTTGGGCTGGCTCAACACTTCCTACCGCCCTCTGACAACCCTCGATAGCAGAAGCCAAAATAAACACAGGAAAACCTGCAGCGTCTGTACATATAGTCCTTTGCTCCCCGTAACAATTCAGCTCTTCAAACTCTTTAGGGCAGCTGGCACACACTTCTGCTGGACCCATGATGCCATTAAGCTCAATTAAAGTATATTTCCTAAATTGAAGTGTGCTCCCTAATTACAGAAAAACAAACTCGGGTTTTCTACTGCAAGATCATAAGAATTACCGCACTGTCAAAGGCACATTGAGGCAGTTTTTTTTTTTAAAAAAAATGTTTCTAGTCCTCATTGATGATGCAAAAATCAGCATATGCGGAAGCATGCAGATAGAGTTGAATGAAATCTTTGAAACTTGAGTGGGATGAAGCCAGGTGTTATTTGCTGAAGGAATATCTCATCATCTTACCTCATCACCTCATATATAAATCTAAAAATGAAGCTAAAACAGATGGCCAGCTTGTTTATTTGCAAAACACAAAAGTCCATTAGAGTAGGCAGGATTTCATTTAAAATCATTTTTAAATCATTTAATTTTAAAAATTTCCACATTTGATTATATTTAGAATGAAGAGTATTTGAGAAGTAAAAATAATAATAACCCTGAAATGTGGGAGAAATTGAAATAGACCCATCCAGCCACAGAACTTTGAGTTTGTAAATCATAAGATGCATGAACCCCAATTCAGTAGAAAATTTAATCTCTTTTATATTTCCATGTTTTATACTTTTAATTGTATTTTAAATCATACATTATTTAATTTATGTTTTAATATTTAATTTATTGTGCTTTTAAATTGTGTGAATTTTAACTGCTTTGGGTCCCTTGTTGGGAGAAATGCGGTATATAAATAAAACTAATAAATACATAAAAATAAGATTTAATCCCTGTGTATTCAACCATATCGGTGTTGAACTTGAATTGCTACCTCTTTTTCCTTAGTTGACGCTCAAGTTTAAAATGTATACTCGCATAGCAAGCTCTTCTCCCTACCCTCATGGGGCCATCTTCCAAGCCTCAGAAAATGAACTGTTCATGGGGGGTGGGGGAAGCCATTGGTCATGCTGGCAAGATGAGCGTTGTAGTCCAGGTCGAGAGGCGACTCTACACAACAAGAGGTGACTCTACACATGGACATCACCAGATAGCCAATACCAAAATCAGATTGATTGTGTTCTCTACAGCCAAAGATGGAGAAGCTCTATACAGTCAGCAAAAACAAGACCTGGAGCTGACTGTGGCTCTGATCATCAGCTTCTTATGGCAAAACTCAAGCTTAAACTGAAGAAAGTAGGAAAAACCACTGGGCTAGTCAGATATAATCTATACCAAATCCTTTATGAATACATAGTGGAAGTGAAGAACAGATTTAAGGAACTAGATTTGGTGGACAGAGTGCCTGAAGAACTTTGGATAGAGGCTCGTAACATTGTCCAGGAGGCAGCAACAAAAACCATCCCAAAGAAAAGGAAAAGCAAGAAAGCAAAGTGGCTGTCCAACGAGGCCTTAGAAATAGCAGAGAGGAGAAGGGAAACAAAATGCAAGGGAGATAGGGAAAGTTACAGAAACTTGAATGCAGACTTCCAAAGAACAGCAAGGAGAGACAAAAGGGTCTTCTTAAATGAACGATGCAAAGAAATAGAGGAAAATACTGTAATAGAAAAGGAAAAACCAAGATCTGTTCAAGAAAACTGGAGATATTAAAGGAACATTTTCTGCAAAGATGGACATGATAAAGGACAAATATGTTAGGGACCTAACAGAAGCAGAAGACATCAAGAAGAGGTGGCAAGAATACACAGAGGAATTATACCAGAAAGATTTGGATGTCCCGGACAACCCAGACAATGTAGTTGCTGACCTTGAGCCAGACATCCTGGAGAGTGAAGTCAAGTGGGCCTTAGAAAGCTTGTCTAACAACAAGGCCAGTGGAGGTGATGGCATTCCAGTGGAACTATTTAAAATCTTCAAAGATGACGCTGTTAAGGTGCTACACTCAATATGCTAGCAAGTTTGGAAAACTCAGCAGTGGCCAGAGGATTAGAAAACATCAGTCTACATCCCAATCCCAAAGAAGGGCAGTGCCAAAGAATGCTCCAACTACCGCACAATTGCACTCATTTCACACACTAGCAAGGTTATGCTCAAAATCCTCCAACGTAGGCTTCAGCAGTATGTGGACCGAGAACTCCCAGAAGTACAAACTGGATTTCGAAGGAGCAGAATAACTAGAGACCAAATTGCTAACATGTGCTGGATTATGGAGAGAGACAGAGAGTCCCCCCCCCAAAAAAAAAATTATACTTCTGCTTCAATGACTAAGCAAAAGCCTTTGATTGTGTGGACTACAACAAACTATGGCAAGTCCTTAAAGAAATGGGAGTGCCTGGCCACCTTATCTATCTCCTGAGAAATCTATATGTGGGACAGGAACAACTTAATGACTAAACAACAACAACAAAATCAAGGTCATTAGAAAGGCTGTCCAAGAGAAACCCACTGGGTTCATCCTCTCCATCTTTCAGAAAGTTATAAGGATTACTTGTTTGAGGAGGTTTCTTGAGTCAATTGCAAATGTAATATTTATGCTGTTATCTACTGTTATTTTCCATCATAGCTACCAGACTCATCTTTCTGTACAAGGCTCAAAGGTAAAAAAAAAAAAAACTGTTAATAATGGTTCCTCTGCTATCTTCTTTTACTTTTAATGTTATCTTTTCTCCCCTCCCCGTTCCCCCCTTGGTTTTTTGACGGATACCCCGTTTCCCTGAAAATAAGACCTCACCTGAAAATAAGCCCCAATATAATTTTTCAGGATGCTCATTATATAAGCCCTACCCCGAAAATAAGCCCCAGTTAAGTTGAACCCCACTCTCCACCCTTGTGCAGCAACCAAAAGAAGATGACACGACTGTAAAATAAAACATCCCCTGAAAATAAGCCCTACTGCATTTTTGGAGCAAAAAATAATATAAGACCCTGTCTTATTTTGGGGGAAACATGGTACCACCAACCCCCTTCTCCCCTGGTTTGCTCTTACCTGGTTATCTGCTTTCTGTCTCCTGTGGGAATGTTTATAATAGAACTTAGCACCAAACGTAGGCCATAAATTACTTCATGTGAGATCTAACCACACACACTGGATTCTTAAAGCCAATGAATGTGTTGAATGTTTTACTAGTGATTTTTTTTATTTCATTATGCGTATCCTTCCCCCACCCCCATATGTCTGAAGAAGTGGACATGATCCACGAAAGCTCAAATGAAACTATATTAGTCTTTAAATACATTTTACATGGTTCAGTAACTTTTACATGGCTTTTATCTTTGTTTAGTTTTGTTGTGTTCCTTTGGATTTTGTCTGATATGCTTGCACAGACTAACATGGTTACCTCTTCTACAACTTGTTCCAGGAGGTGAGGAAGGCAGAGATTTAAGCTGGGTGATTTTATAATTTTTGTGCTCCTCTCTTAATTTTTTTAAATCTAAAACAATTTTTCTTCTCTCCAAAAGATCTATATTATCGTTTAGGCACAAAAAGAAAGGATATGATTAATTTAAAAATATGTACCTACGCAAAGAGAAAGATTAGATACAAAATAATTGTTGCATAGGAGGAACAAAATCTTCTTGCATTCAAATATTATCTATTCAATGAACTTCTTAAGTCATTGGTTTTAAGGATTTTTTCCCTTTCTTTTCAAAGAAATGTAATTGGGAGCTGCTTTGATAATATAGAAAGGCAATAAACACACAGAAACTTGTCTTTTGTTTTCCTCCATACAACATCATGCAACAGGATGATGCTGTTCATCATCTGTTCATCATCTGTCTTTTTTTTTCCCAGTCTGTGCTTTTTATCTTCTTAAAGCTACCAGGCTGATCACATGAACACTTTGAAGAGTAAATCTGAAAGTTTCCTGAAGTCAGAATGGAAGAGATGCCACAAAACCCCTATAGATATTAAAACACCAAAATATTTAAAAAATATTTTGATTTTCACCCCTATGTATTAATGTTGTTATTTTGTTACTCTGTTGTTTTTTGTTATTTGTTGTAAGCTGCCCAGAGTGGCCTTGGCTGCCACGAGAAGAGAAGATTCCCTGGAAAAGACCCTGATGTTGGGAAAGTGTGAAGGAAAGAGGAGAAGGGGACGACAGAGGATGAGATGGTTGGACAGAGTCATCAAAGCTACCAGCATGAATTTGACCAAACTTTGGGAGGCAGTGGAAAACAGGGGGGCCTGTCGCACTCTGGTCCATGGGTTCACGAAGAGTCGGACACGAATTAACGACTAAACAACAACATAACTTTTGATGGGCATGCAGGGTGGACATGGTAGGAAGGCATGTGGTGTGGTTAAACACATCTGAATCACACCAGATGATAGAAAGCTGACTTAGATTCTGTGATCATATGATGGTGATGGTCAATGTGCAGAAATGTGAAGACAAAGGTGCTCTGCTCTAACAGCCAATAGCCCATAGCCTCCTACAGGCAAAATCAGAGACATTCAGGATGCTGTGAGCTAGCTGTGGGGAATGTCTCAGAAGTGATAAAGGGGCTTCCATTTGGTCCTGAAGCAGAAGAGTTCAGAAGACAAAATTGCTTTATATTTGAGAAGAAACAAGCTAACCAGCAAAAACTTGCTTCTAAATAGATTCCTTGGAAAGACTGTCTTTGCTTGTCGTGAAATATTTTTTTTGAAGATGTGGCAACAAGAGTATTGCACTGCCATTTCCTTCCCACTTTCTAGTGTCATTACAGGTGGGATCCCAACCAATCAGGGAGCCCGTAGCAAGTATGGAAAAGATAAGAGCCATGTTGGATTCTAGAAACGTTCTATTTGAATACTAGATTGGACTTTCCTATATTCCAATATGACTCCAAATAGGACTTTGCTAGAATCCAGTATGGTTTTTTTCTTCTTCTTATGTACATTTAAAAAATAGCAGAACAACTGGGAATAGTCGTGGCATTTTGTGTGTGTAATGAGTAACAATTCCTAGGTAAAGATAAAGGTTCCCCTTGATCTTGAGTCCAGTCGTGTCTGACTCTAGGGCGCGGTACTCATCCGTTTCCAAGCCGTAGAGCCAGCGTTTTGTCCGAAGACAGTTTCCGTGGTCACATGGCCAGCGCGACTAGACACAGAACGCCGTGACCTTCCCACCGAGGTGGTCCCTATTTATCGACTCACATTTTTGCATGCTTTCGAACGGCTAGGTTGGCAGGAGCTGGGACAAGCGATGGGAGCTCACTCCATCACGTGGATTCGATCTTATGGCTGCTGGTCTTCTGACCTTGCAGCACAGAGGCTTCTGCAGTTTAGCCCACAGCGCCACCATGTCCCTAACGATTCCTAATTACTGTTAAACAATATTTTAAAGCATAATAAGAGACGGATGCACATCTGGTCCAGATATACTACCTTCCTTTTATATCTCCTATGGGATGCCACTGTAGTCACTACTTGCTCCCTGATTGGTTGGGACCCCTCTAGTAATGGCATCAGGAAGTGGAAGGGAAATAACTATTAAATGCGAAGTAATGTGAAAAGTTACTTTTTGTACTGCAACTCCCAGAATCCTTCAGCTGCTGTGATGACGGTAAATACTGGAAGTTCTAGTCCAAAATGTAACTGCTCTGTGAATAAGAGAAAACTAGAGAAACAAACTCTAGAAGGATGCAAAAAGCTTGGGAAAGCCAGGGCTTTTCAGGAGTACCATTGTCTCCCCAGAAAATACGACCTTCAGCCTGAAAATATACATGTGAACATTCAGCATTCTTTGACAGTCCAGTGTTCTTTCTGCAACTGGGTTAGCAGAGGTGCACACAACGTTCTGAACATGCATACAGCTTATATTTATATTGTGACAGCATAAAACTAGATATTCTGTATTCATCCCCTTTCTAGATACTTACTGTTTTTGAATTAGCTTGAAAGCAGGATGTTGGTGTTGTTCAAGAGAAGGAAGGAAAAAAAACTATGCCAACATCACTACAATATTTTGACAAGAAAATCTAGCACACCACATGTGGGAGAATCAGGAAGAATAGCAAACGGAGTGCAACTATACAATATCAAAAAATCTTGCTTCTGGGGAATTTCTTTGCCTCTTTCCCTATTCTCTCCTTCAAATCAAAAAGACCCTCCTGAGTCACCGGCAGATTAAGCCAATGTTACTTTAGGATTTAAGTGCCATACATATGCAGCCACCTCCAGAGATATCTCATGTACCTTGCAATAATATTCACAGCAGAAGCACCGTGCAATCGCTTTGGAAATCTGCGCGCTCAAAATACCTGACTTTCTTCCTAAGCCATTGGAAAGCACTTCAGTAAACAAGGATCCAGGCTGCAGTAGAAGGAGGTGGTTCCTCCTCATCGCATCTTGCCATTGGGCTGAAATTCGAGATAGTACCTTCACTGAAGTCTTACGGACCATGTTCCACTCAATTCTTGGAACTTAAGAGTACTGATTAGGGAAAGAGGCAGAACTCAACACATGATCATTCTGATATAGTAGAACAGGGACACTCAAACTGATGGGCAACCTCAGGGTCTATGATTTCCTTGTTTCTGATAAGTTATCTAGAAACTGGTTGGGGACTGGGTAGCCTTTCCAGCAGGGGATGCCTTCTTACAGAAGACTATCTCCTTACAGCCCTGAAAACAGAGAATTGCCCTGTGTAAGTCTCCTCCCAACTGGAACAAATGCATTGAATCAACTGCTGAATTGTAAGCCAATCCTTTTGGAAACCTCATTGATTCAATGGGTCTACTCAAACTGGATTTAGCAATTCGATCAAGACCTTGGCTATCCTACTCTGAATATTTTCCCTTGCCGTCTATACCTCAGAGCTCTGCTTTCAGTGCTGTTTAACTCACCCATGTGATCAGATCTAGCCTTCATCTGCCAGTTTGCTAGCCGTTGAGTCTTGGCCATCTAGCCATTTCACCTGGGGAAGGAAACCACATATCTCTAGGGCAAATATGGCCCACAGACGACCCTCAAACCTAGCCTGCAAAGCTGCTGGGTAAGTCTCCCATATCCCCAAGGCTAGTGGGTAGTGGGGTCTCTAACCACCAAACAGAAATTGTACTCATTTCTTTCCAGTGCAGGTCGTTATTTGAAGTGGCTCAAGGAGTCTTGTCTGTATTTTCCATCTAACTTATTTAAAGTCTTTGAGGGAAGATGGCAGCCAACTAACATCACCAAAGACAGGACTTGGCATAAGATACACCTTCCGTAACACCTTCTACTGTCTTGGCTTTTCTGTCCCAGTGGACACATTTGAACAACAAGAACATCACAAGGTTCTTCCATGGTGTCTCAAGTTTATTAAATGTATTTAAATTTGGACCTCAATTTGTTGATGGTTCCTTACCTAAGTTGTAGTCTACAAAACAGATGGAGCCACACTGTCTCGTGGCTTCAAGCCATTACCAGATAATTTTTCTAGCTAGAGTTGCCAGAACATCAATAAAACTGAGCTGGGGCATATAGCCCATTGTTTTAGTGGTTAGGTCATTGTGAAGCATACCCAAGTACCCACTTGGAAAGAGTGACAATGAGGCTTAAAAAGCACCTGTAACTTACAGAGTTACTTACTCTGAGGTTTGCTTTCCCACCTGGAATGTTTTTGCCTTCTTCTCTTTCTACATAACTACCTGTTGATTGCAATTCTTAGGCTTACTTACTTCATGCTTCTTTTTGGAAAGATACTTGCTGTCCTTCTTCTGGTCAGAGGTGGCCATGTGTCTTCCTAAGGGTTGTGAACCTACTTATGAAATTGAGCATCAGAGGCTTTTGTTGATAAGCATTTAAATCCAATTGCTAATTCCCAACCAGAGTAGAATTATTTAATCATGGTAGCTCAACACCGATGGAAATGCCTTTCATTCAATGGATTTACTCTGATTGGGACTAGCAATTGGATTTATAACAACCTCATGATCTCCTCCCTCCCACTTCTGATATCGCTCAGAATAGATTTTTGGAAACAATGAAAGGTTATTTTTTAAAAAATTATCAGTTCTCTGTCTATTTACTACTTTCAGCAGACACAAGCTCAGCACAACATTGTTGTACTCTTCTATTGTAAAACAGCAAAATGATCCAATAATGCTTCCTATAGAATAGGTTCTTGTACCAAATATAGATGCAGGGTGCTCAGCAAATACCAAAAGCTGACTTGCATTTTTATCTGGTCTTGAAAAGAACAGAAAGAGGGAACAGGTTGACTCTAGAAATTTGAGATGCTAGAGGCAGAGTCTTCCAGTTTATTTACAAAATAGGGTATTATTTTATTTACGAAACACAGTATATGAATTGCTTCAAACTAACCATCTTTATTATCTGTTTTATTTCGTAAGTTCTTGGAAGGTGGAGACCTATCTTTGTTTTTGAAGCTCGGTAATGCAGCATGTAATATTAAGCGTATTAAATAAAGAATAGATCATGCAATAGTAATACTTTTTAAGTGATATTCAATTTTTGGGGAAAAAAATTAAAAAGGTGTAAAGATGCCAAATCACTGTCCTTGTGGGAACACTGCCCAATTACCACCCCATCTGATAAATATACTAGAATAAAAATTAATGTAAAGACTAGGGATTTTTTTTTTAAAAAAATGGTTTTTAATCTTGCAGCAAAACCTATAAGTGCATCTCTCATTTAATCCCCTTTGCTCCTTGACCCTGGGGAAATTCCATCCGTAACATCAAGTACGAGACCAACGGATGGCAGAAATATTTTGAATTTTTATTCTTCTGAATAGTGTGTGGGGGGGGTGGGAGACACACACACACCCCTCCCTCTGTTTGGGATTCTGCCAATGTGCTGGCACCATCTGCCTTTTTCCCGCTGATCTCCTTTCACACCACAACTTTGCCTCCACAAGCTTCCGTTAATATTTTTAGCCAGCATGCCTAAACAAGACGCAAAGAATGTGCTCCACTGCAACCTTTCTCTCTCTCAAAAAAAGATATAGCCCTGTTAATAATGAAAGCTGCCGCTTCCAGGAAAGAATTTATGGACCACGTGGCTCTTTCTGGAGGGGAGAAGTCTAAGCCATGCTGGTGGTTTCCTCTGTGTTATTATCCCCACACAATATACATACAAATCAAGGTCATTTTGCAGTTTTTGCTGTCCCCTGCCCCCAGCCCTACTCCTGAATGGCGACGGTACAGCTTTACAATTACATGCTGAGGCTGACTCACATCAATTACTTTGGCCAATGAGGGACTTGTATGTGTGTGTGTGTATGCGCGTGCACACACGCACGTGTGTGCATGCTCTCTCTCTCTCTCTCTCTCTCTCTCTCTCTCTCTCTCTCTCTCTCTCTCACACACACACACACACACACACACACACACAGAGAGTTGTCTGGCAAGCACTCAAGTCCAGCATCAAAGGCTGAGCTTGGCCTCAGAAAACCAGGCGAAGGCAAAATGTGCTTTTAAAAGATCCTGAGTTCACGTAAGGTGTAACGGTGAACTTTTTCATAGATGGGAGAACCAAGAGAAGATGTAGCAGTGGGGACAGGCTATGGAGGGAGGCTAGCTACCTTGATTCTGTGGAATAATGAGAGCTCTCCAGGGTGCTGAATGAATGAACGATCTTCAAAAGGTCTTGTCCTCAACAGCCCTGCTCAGCTCTTGCAAACTCAAGCCTGTGGCTTCCTTTAGGGAATCAGTCCGTCTTGTATTTGGTCTTTCTCCTTTCCTGTTGCCTTCCCTTTCCCTTTACCTGTTCTCACATGTTGTTCTGCTCTGTGAAAAGACTGACAGGGGCAGATCCACTGCCCTCAGTCAAGAAGCAAAATGGACAAACCCCATGCCCAGTTTCCCTCATTCCTCCCCCCCTAAGATGCATCTATGAAAAGTACAGAAGAAAATGTCATCATTTCATGCATTTTTCTGTCTTTCCTGAAGCCACTCCACCTCACCATATGCAATTTTGAGGACCTGCATGACTTTGTGATGTTAACATTGCATGCTTCCAAATTATGCATCGTGGCAGGGATGGGCAGGATTGTTGCCCTTGATAGCAATTCCTATCAGCCCGCCCAAGAATGGTTGGGTTGATGGGGACACCAGTCCAACAATGTCTGAAGCTCTCCATGCTGCATTGTGCAGTCCAACTATCACTGAAGGAACCTAACCTTCAGGCTGTGGTTCCAGCAGCAGCCATCATCTCCTCATCATCATAGAGCTGCAGACCTGGAAGGGGCCCTATGGATCTTTGAGTGATGCATCATCACATGCAGCCACTGTCAAGAGGTACAGTGGGGAGTTAAACTCCCAATCTTTGGCTCCACAGCCAGATACCATGCTTATAACCATGTCTTGTAGCAGACTAACTCATGAATTTGGATACAACAGCTGCAGGATGGACATATGATGCTGCCTTCAACAATCTTGGGTATATATTTCATGGAGCCTGATGCTGTGGTAGCTTAGTGATAGAGTACATGTTCTGGATGCAGATGTTCCAAATCTAGTCTCTGGTATTTTCAGAAAGAGTTTGGAAATATCTCTTCCTGAAACTCTGGAAAGACACTGCCACTAGTCAGAGTAGAGCAATACTGGACTAGAGATACAACAAATGGATGATTCAATATTAGGCAAACTCTTATGATCCCAAGTTGTCTTGGTTGACCAGGTGACTGTAGCACTGCTCCAAGGTCCACCACCTGGTCAACCTGAGATCCTTTTCCTGGAGATGCTAGGATCGACAGGTGTGCAAATTTATGCTTTTGGACTACAACTGGCAGAACATTCCAGGTAGCAGAGCCTTGCTTTTCTGGAGACTAAAGCAAAGGTAGAGGGACTGTTTGGCATGGCATGAAGTGCATGCTTTGGTCTGCACTTGGACAAGTTACTTTTTTGGACACTGGAGGGAAAAGGAGGAAGTGCAGATTTTATGCACACATCCTTCCAGGAAAGGCTGGAAATGTTGCTCTTCCAAGTTCAGTGTCTCCATCATTTCCTTAATCAAACCATCATTAGGGTACCTAGCAGGCTTAACATGGGCTCTGGACTGGACTGATGGAAAGTCAGGGCATAAATTATGTTGCCGTGTTTGAACTGGTGTGAAAGTGGTGGTGGTAAAGATATATCTCCAAATGGGAGACAAGACTTGGGGACAAGGGTTAGAACAGTGGTTCCCAACCTTGAGTCTCCAGATGTTCTAGGAATAAAACTCCCAGAAGCCTTCACCACTAACTCTGCTGGCCAATATATTTTTATTCCACCTTCCTCCTAAAAAAGGACCCAAGGCAGATTACATCATTAAAATTGTATTAAAAACTTACAACAGCGGATTATTCATTTTTTTTAAAAAAAAATTCACAATATACTTAAAATGTCAGGTAAAAGCATGGTTAAAACAGATTTAGAAGCAACAAAATACAAACTATCCCATTTCGAAACCTCTCCAAGCCAGTCAGTCACTCAAGGAAAGCCTGCCTGAAGAGAAAGGTCTTCGCCTGCTTGCGGAAGGATAGCAAAGATGGGGCCCTGTGGGAGGGAGTTCCAGAGTCTGGGAGCAGCCACAGAGAAGGCCCTCTCTTGTGTCCCCACAAGATACAAGCCTGCCCACCACAAACACAGGAAGCACAAAACAGGTTGGCACCATACAGAGCCCTCCTGTGCCCCCACCAAATGCACCTGGGAGGTCTCTTCTGATGATCTAAACATATGGGGAGATATGGTTTTTGAGATAGCTTTGAGTCTAGGTATGAATAATTAAACATTATTAAATATATGTGGTGGCAACCTATCTCTGAAGAAGACAGATAGCCTGGCAGGATTGGAGGAACAGATATCAGCCAGCTGGCACCTTCTCACAAGAAGCCACAACACGAAGATTGTGGCTGTTCTCTTTCATTCAGCCTCTGGCCTTTGTTAATCAGGTACATTTAAGACAAATAAGGAGGTTCCATGTTCTGCTACAAGCTCTAGTGCATTCTCCATAAACCCCAAGCTTTCTATGCTAGTTCAGTAGCCTTTCCTAAACCATGCAGTATTGGGTTCTGTAGATCTACTCTCTTGCACACAGAATACTTTTTTTTTTTGCCATAGCCAGCTTATACTATTATGGCCTGAACTTCTAGTATTTTTCTCTCTCTGCAATTCCTGTCCTCTCTGTCTCTTGCCCCTCCATATGATTCATAATTTTACAAATCCCCTTCGCCTCCCCCTCACTCTAGTTGTCTTTCCTCCCACTAAAAATTTCTCAACCTTCTTAGCGTTTCCTCAAAGGGAAAGTGGTTCGGGCCTTTGATCATTTGAGTTTCTTTCTCTGCTTCTCTGAGCCTTCTTATATCTGCCTTTGAACTGTAGTAACTGCAAAGGTACAAAGTATTCTAAACAGAATTATATAATGACACAGCACTGATATTTGATTTTCACTCCCCTTCTTACAAAGGAGGGGGCGATGAGATGGAGAGAAACAGGACCACCCAAACCACAAGCCGAGTGGTGGTAAATCGACAGGAGTTAAAGGAATCCTGCACAAGCAGGATCATCATCACCATCATCTTAGAACTGAAGAGCTGTAAGGGACCCTCTGGGTTATCATCCTCAGCCCCTCTCAAGGGGACCCAGTGGGGATTCAAACCCCCAACCTCTGGTTCTACAGCCAGAGAACTAAATCACTGAGCTATCCACCAGTTCTTAGTCCAAAACACAGCTGAAGATTAAGAAGGCAAAAGTAATGACTACAGAATAGTTACTGAACTCTAATTCTGCCAATGAAGAAATCAAAATATATGCAGATTTTCTTTACCTCAGCTGAGTTATCAGTCCAAATGGAGAATGAAGCCAAGAAATTGGAAGAATATTGAGACTCAGAATGGCAGCTATGAAGGAACTAGAAATAACCCCTTGTGTAAAGCTGGGTCCCCAGAGACCAAGGCTGAAAACTTCCATAGTATGGTATTCCTTTGCACACTTGTGAAGACTGGGCAGTGGGAAAAATGAGCCAATTTATTAGATAGGTGGTGCAAGAGAAGAGTTGAAAGGATGCCATGGACCACCAGGAAGACAAATAAATGGGTCCAAGAGCAAATCAAGCCTGAACACTGCTTAGAAGCAAAGAGATAACTGAACAGAGACTCTCATACTTTGGGGAGACCATGAGAAAAGAAGACTCACTGGAAAAGAGAATATGAAAACTGCTTGGTTGTTATTGGTGGGGACACAGGAGAGGGCCTTATCAGCGGCTGCTCCCAGACTGTGGAACTCCCTCCCACTGGAGGCCAGCCTGGCCCCGTCTTTGCTGTCCTTCCGCAAGCAGGTAAAGACCTTTCTCTTCAGGCAAGCCTTCCCTGAGTGACTGGCTGCCTGAGTTGGGTTTATATATGGATGGTCATGCCTTACTACTTTGAATGTGTTTTTGGTGTTGCCTTTGTTTGCCATCTTTTAGTATGTTATTTGTTTCATGCTTTTTAGTATTTGTATACTCACTAATGTTTAGCTTTTATATTGTCTTTATGATGCAAGCCATTTTGAGTCCTTCTTAAGGAGAAAGATGGGGTAAAAACCAACCAACCAATCAACCAACCAACCAACCAACCAACCAACCAACCAACCAACCAACCAACCAACCAACCAACCAACCAACCAACCAACAAATAAATAAACAAACAAACAAACAAACAAACAAACAAACAAGTGGAAGGCAGCAGAAGAAGATAAATTATAAGGTTGATTGACTTGGATAAGGAAATCATGGCTGTTAGTTTTTTAAAAAGAGGCTATTCTTGATAGGACTTTTCGGAGGTTATGAATTCATAGGGTTGCAATTAGAGATGGGTGCAATATGAACCACAAAGCAGAAAAACCCATGAATCAGGGACTTTCATGGTTTGTTTCAAGGCACTTCAAGGAAGCACGCCTACCCAGAACAAAACAAAACACTGAACTATTATTGGTGATTCATACATGGGCTATAACTTGGAAGTCCTAAATCCAATCTTCACCAAACCCGGATGGTGTCAGGGAGGAGAGTCAGTTGAAGACTTGTATCAAGTTTACCATTTCTGATTCATGCAGGGGATGTTCTAACACTTCCTATGAATCCAAATCTCATGAACCATGAAACAGCTTTGTCAGGAAGTTTGTGAAATCTCATGGGTCATAGTTCGTGAATAGCGACGAACCACGAACCATTATAAACCACTGTTTTCCCAGTTTGTGTCCATCTCTAGTTGGAATATAAGTTAGAAGTAACTTGACATCTTATTATTTTGAAGCTGCATGACTCCGGCTGGAAATGCAGACAGATAGCAAAAAGTTCAGAAAGTCAAAAACTCATTGTCCTTGGTTTCAGAGTAGAAATATAGTTGATCCTATTTATTTTAAAAACAACCCCCCTTTTTTTCTTCCAAGATGGCATGGCTATCACAGGTGTCCAGGGCAAACAGCACCCACTAGCTGGCTTTTTGTTTCTTCCTTGTTTAAGGGTTAAACTAGCCTGTCCGAACACCCTGATGGTTTAGACTAGTGAATACACAAGACGTAGCTTTTTCTATAGTACCACCGCAAATATGGAACTCTTTCCCAAGAGATGTTAGACTAGCTCCATTTGTTTCCAGCAAACAGGGCAGAAAAAAGTGTTACTTCTGCAGTGCCTTTGCCTTGTAAAACTATTTTCACAATTTAGTCTCTTTTAAAACAAGGATTAATTTCTGTTACATTTTTATGTTGTGACTTTATTCTGCGTTGCTTTCAAGGCCCTGGTGAGCCAACAGTGACTTTCCAATACTATATACAAACAAACAAACCAGCAATGACAGGAAAAAGAAGTTTTTACACCATAGAGTGGTTTGCAAACAGTGTTACGGTAATGAATATTCATTAAATATAGTGTTATGTTCAGGGTTCTGAACTCTGCGCCATCATGCGCGTGATAGCTACATCTTTCTGTGTGCATTTCAAGTTCTGCCCAAATAGAGGTGGATTTTGAAGCCAATGAATGAGAACAAAAGTGCATCTTCTACTGAGGATTTGACACATCAATTACCCTCTGGTCCTCTGTCTCATAGTTTGCTGTGGAGGGAGGATGAAGCTTTTATCCTGACGATGTGAGGGAGGGCCAAATGCGCACCACTCCTAGAACACCCAGAATCCCCTACCCTTCAGGACCAGGATGGACGACATGCAATCCGTGAGCCCTGTGTGGCCTCCCAGCAGAGATACCTCATAGACCCCTCCCATTTTTTTTCAAAATACTGTATGGGCATAGGATGGAAATGGAGACTCATGGCATTTTTTGAGGGACTCTAGCACTCTGGAGTCATTCCTCCTCCTCCTCCTCATTATTATTGTTATTGTTGTTGTTGTTCTTGTAATAATAATAATAATAATAATAATAATAATAATAATAATAATAATAATAATAATAATAATAGTAGTAGTAGTAGTAGTTGTTGTTGTTATTGTTATTATTGTTGTTATTGTTATTGTTATTGTTATTGTTGTTGTTGTTGTTGTTGTTGTTATTATTATTATTATTATTATTATTATTATTATTATTATTATTATTATTATCATTATTATTATTATTATTTCTGGCCACTAGAGGGCACAATGATTTTTTGTAAGTAAACTGGAGATGCCACTGGGGTTCTCTGGTGAGGATACAGCCCTTAAAAATCTTTAAAGGGTGGATGGGTTCTGAGTTAGAGTTGTGTCTGAGTCATTGAAAAAAAAAACCCACCCCGAATTGAGTCCAAGTTGAGTCACCATCTTGACAGTGAGTCCTGCAACTTGAGTCCCCATTCCTAAAAAAAACCTTGACAAGGGTCACCATAAGTCAGAATTGACTGGACAGCATGATATTTTTTTAAAAGAAATTGTGTTTTCTCCTGCAAGGTGGGAGATAACAGTGGAGAGAGAGAAAGAAAGGGGTCCATTCCCCCATGTTGGTACCTATTAGAAGGGAGCATCTGTCATCTCTCACACAACAGAAGAGGCAGGTGGGGGAAAAAAAAGAAAAGCAAACAAGCTGGACGACAATTCGTATTAAAACATTCTGCAGATGTCATATCACTTGAGCAGGGCGGAGGATTCCTGCCTAAGTGGCAGAAGAATAAGCCGGCCCCTGGGTAGACACCCCTGTATCTACACCCTGTCAATGGCTCCATTTAGAAGATTTGCTTGTTGTTTTTGTTGTTGATAAGGATTGTGTAATATTCTTTAAAATGCAACCAACAGATGTCTCGGGCCCTTCCACTCTTATTAATGAGAATATTGTAAGGATGGAAATGAGGTCATCCATGTTCAATACTTGGTTTCAAAAGTCTCCAGTTCCTTAAAAGAGTTCCACTAATCCCAAACATGACAGATGTATGAGACAGTTTTTGCTGGGGGGGGGGGAAGAGATGAAAATCCCTTCGTTCTGATTTGCGCTCTCATTCGGCCTGATTAAAATAACAGCACAAAAACAAAAACAGTGTTGTTGTTTTTTAACAAAAATATTTTTTTAAAAAAAAAATCATCTGCTTACTTCAAAATTAACAAAGCCAAGGAGGAACTTTTACAAAATGGCCGGGAAAGGCGAGGGTGATCACACATTATAAAAGGGAGGGGGGAGAGCGAGACAATGAGAAACCTCTAATTTCCAGGAACATTTTTTATTAAAAAAGCCAAGACAAAAGGGAAAAGCGGGTAGACCAGCACAAACAGGTTAGCAACAAAGCTGGCTGCTTAAAAAGATAAAACACGGGCCCTTTTCCCCAACAATATTTTTTTCCATTTGAAAGTGTTTATTAATCTATTCTCTGTGAAGAAAGAGGAAAAAGTTCAATGAACTACAAAGATCAAAGATACTTTAATTCAGGTGGAAATGATTATTTTTCCACCCTCTGGGTTTGATTTTTTCCCCCTTTTTTCTTTTCTTTCCTTAAAAAAAAAAAAGTAGAACTGCTGTTTGATTAGTCTCTTTAAAAAGGAATCCTGTCAGCTGCCACAGTCGACAGCCTGGGCTGATTCCCCCACCCCACCCCACGTACCATTTATAAAGCCCCACAAGAGCAGCCTGACTTGATAGAGCAAAGCTTGTGGGGCTGAGTTTGCAACAATTCCTGTGGGGGGGTTGCATGGAAGATTTCTCAAGAAGCCAGGCTGCCCAGGTTGTACGTATGCCATGACCTGAACTGACATGTGTCAGAAGAATGGCGATTCATTTTGATTCATGCTTTGTTAAGGCTGACAAAAATCACGAATTAACAAAAATTTACAAATGTTTTTACGAACTCACGAATCGATTTGTCAATTCATTTTTTTACTTCAAAACACTACAAAATGGCTCCCCAAGGATTATTTGTAGGTGTATAACTTGGACATATGAATCCCAATCTTCACCAGACTTGGGGGGGGGGGGTTGTAGCGAAGTATCAGAGGAAGCTTCGCCTCGTGGCGCAGTGGTTAAAACGCTGTACTGCAGCTAAAACTGTGCTCACGACCTGGGGTTCAAATCCCAGGCTCAAGGTTGACTCAGCCTTCCATCCTTCCGAGGTCGGTAAAATGAGTACCCAGCTTGCTGGGGGGGCAATGTGTAGCCTGTATAATTAAAATTGTAAACCGCCCGGAGAGTGCTTGTAGCGCTATGGGGCAGTATATAAGTCCAATAAATAAATAAATAAATAAATAAATTTTGGTGTCTCTATTTATTTATTTATTTATTTATTTATTTATTTATTTATTTATTTATTTATTTATTTATTTATTTATTGGACTTATATACCGCCCCATAGCGCTACAAGCACTCTCCGGGCGGTTTACAATTTAATTATACAGGCTACACATTGCCCCCCCAGCAAGCTGGGTACTCATTTTACCGACCTCGGAAGGATGGAAGGCTGAGTCAACCTTGAGCCGGCTACCTGGGATTTGAACCCCAGGTCGTGAGCACAGTTTTAGCTGCAGTACAGCGTTTTAACCACTGCGCCACGAGGCTCATATCTCTAGGGGCCTCTAGGTGATTTGCATTGATTTGTACAAATACGAAGGGATGAATCAGCAATTTGTGAAGGCTTTGGTGATTCGTTTTTTAATTCGTGCCCTTCTCTAGTCTAAACCAGGTAGCTGTTCAATTCTTAGCTTTAAATATTGCCCTTTAATTATGTGACCTACCTTGGATCCTTCTGAAGGAGAAAGGCAGAGTAAAAATGTTTTAAAGAAAGAAAGAAAGAAAGAAAGAAAGAAAGAAAGAAAGAAAGAAAGAAAGAAAGAAAGAAAGAAAGAAAGAAAGAAAGAAAGAAAGAAAGAAAGAAAGAAAGAAAGAAAGAAAGAAAGAAAGAAAGAAAGAAACATTCACAAGAATTCACAGAGCATGGACAGAGTTCCGACTCCAGTCCTCTGAAGCTGCCGGCCACAGAGACTGGCAAAACGTCAGGAGGAACAACCTTCAGAACACGGCCAAAGAGCCTGAAAAACCCACAACATCACAAGAATCTTCTTTTGAAAACATGTTTTTCCAAAACTCTCGAACTTTTTTTCTTTAAATGAATTTTTTTTTAATGGTAAAACACATGTTTGTGAGGACACACCTTGTTTTAAAGGAGAATCACACTGTGCCTATAGCTGAAATACTTCTTTACGACACATGCCGCCGCCCACCCCCCAATACCCCTGCTGGCCGCTCTTCTCTCTCAGCTTTACATCTCTTGAGTAATATGGACTAATTTCTCCTCTGGTGGTTTCACAGTTTCTGGGAAGTTGAGGCCTTTCTCAGGATGAGTTCATTGCTTTCCCACATTTATAAAGCTGCAGAAAGTTTGCTTTCTGTAATTCATCCGAGCCAGGCAGTGAACGCTGTTCCTGGAATATTATTATGAACCACTGACAGCCAAGAGATTGCCCTTGTGGCCAGAGCAGGGGAAATATGTTCTGACTGAAAGGCCCTGAAATACAGTCAATGTTTTCCTCTTTTTTTCCTGCAAATCCCAAGCTACTTCAGCGGAACTGTTTCTGCAGAACAGTTCTTTGTTATTCACTAGCTGCACATTATAAATAATATACAGAATGTTGCAGAGACGCTGGCAAGTCTTCAGTCCCAAGTTGGTGGGTGGGAAAGATTTGATATTACCCCACAAAGAGATAACTACTCTACAACTACAGTGGTACCTCGCAAGACGAATACCCCTCAAAACGACGAATCCACATGACGACGTTTTGCGACCGCCATCTTGCTTCGCAAAATAGTGGTTCCTATGGGGAATTTCGCTGGACGACGATTTGGTCCGTGCTTCGCAGACCTTTTTTTTCAATACGACGATTTAAAACAGCTGGTCGGCGGTTCACAAAGCGGCTTTCCTATGGACAATCTTCGCAAAACGATGATGATTTTCCCCATTGGAACAAATTAAATGGGTTTCAGTGCATTTCAATGGGGAAACGGTTTCGCTAAACAGTGATTTTCACGGAACGGATTATCATCGTCATGCGGGGCACCACTGTATAGCACAGTTAGAATGTACTTTACCTGCCATGGCTCCATCTCATGGAGTTCTGGGGTTTGAGATTTACTGAGGTACCTGGAATTGTGTGCTACAGTGTTGTAGTGCACTGCATTGAACTATGACTCTCTAACAGAGAATCCTAAGCACTTCATCAAACTACAACTCCCAGGATTCCATAGGATGGAACCACCATAGCTAAAAGAATTTTGCATGGTTAAAACTGGGCAATGTAGACAAGTGTAGATATTTGCCGGTGGGCCTAAAACACCGGTGAGTCAGAACTTGGAAAAGTTACTTCTTTTAAGCACAACTGAGAGTCCTCCAGTCAGTGCTGTTACTGTCTGTCTGGCTCCCATGTCAGTGGGCCAGCAGTCCCACTCCGGGTTTTGGTCCAAACTTTACAGGAGCCATCCAAAGCGCTGGACCATACTCTCCTGCCTGGAGAGCAATTTCCCAGTTCTGAATGAATCCCAGGCACATTTTGTAACGAATCCATTACAGCCCTTGTACTTCTTTTAAGAAGAAATGTAATTTCATCCACCTCCCATCTTTAATCATAATTGTGTGGAGAGGGTGTGAAAATCCTGGAACCGTTAAAAGAGGATCCTGAAGGTGAGGTGCACAGTTTTTAAAATGCTCTTTAAATTGACAGATGCTCCTAAACGGTTTACACAGAAGTAAATCCCACTGAATTCAATGGGGTTTCTTTCCCGGCAGGGCGTTATAGATCTGAATTCTTAAAATATCTGAACAGTGAGATCCTTATGGGATTCTTTGATAGGATCTGAAGGTTATTTTCCGCGTTGAACCAGCCAAAAAGGAAGCCAAACTACACACAGCCTAAGCGAGAGGGTGACCCATACAAACAGGAGCTCCCACTCCAACCTCCGCCTTCAGAGACATTTTAATTAACGAGAAAGGGAAAAGCTGATTAAAGCTTCGCACGCGCTGGGTTTAGGCTCGCGGTCGCTGTTATTGACGGTGCTAAATGGCCGCTCGGGCCTTTTAACCCCTTCCTGGCGCTGCGGGGGAAGCACGCGTGTCAACGCTTGTCGTCAGAATGGGACACCGGCCGAGGAGTTAACTCGGGCAATGGACAAAAAAAGGGGGCTTGCAAAATGTCGGAGCTAAAATGGCAGCGACGATGACGCCGAGCGACGTCGTTGGCTCGGCCGGAGCCAATGCGAACCAAGCAGCCCAACCCCTCCCTGTTGCACGTGTGAAGGCGTGACGCTCCGCCTTCTTTCCGTGTCGGCGGATCCGGAGCGTTCCGGCCGCCAAATTCCAAAGTTCTCTCTTTAAAAAAAAAAATCTCGTTTTGCAGTTCTTGGAGATGCGAGGGGTGGGGAGAAATCATGGAGCCCCTGCGCAATGGCTCAGCTCGCATTGAATTAAAAAAAATTAATTGCCTTAAAAATGATTCAAAAAATGAGATCTGGAGAAAATACTCCCCCCCCCTTTCTCCATTACCGGCAGCTCAAAGCACCGCAGGCGACTGGCAAAAGGGAGAAACTTTTGCAAAGGGAAAAACAGCCGCTGGCTGCTCCGGCCCTGATCCACCGGGATGCGCGCCGTCCAGCGTGCGGACGGGCGCGCCCATTGAGTGCAACGGAACCGAACCGAACGGCTTTCTCGAAACTCGAAGCAGTTTCGGGTTTTGCATGGGGCGGTGGTGGCTTTTACTCCGGAGTTCCGAGTTTAGGAAAAAAAAATCCTTTGTTTGTTTGTTTTCCTACTTACTTACTTAGCAGTACAACTTTCAGAATCGCCAAAGGGAGACTGTATTCCAAGAAATTGACTTTCCCAAGCTGGAGGGAGGGGGAGAAATGGCTTCCTCGTGCCTCCATGGACAGTGGCAGTATACCTCTGAATACCAGGGCTGATCAGTTCCCTCGTTTTCCTGGTTTGTTTCTTTTGATCTGGAGAGAACTCTCTTGGGAGCATGAAACTGGGCAGCAGGGTGGGTTTGGAGGAGTGATCCTGCAATATTGTTCTTCATATTGTCCATGCACCAGAAAGGAGATGGAGGGGGTTGTTTTGATCCGAGAACCCACCCAGTAATGTGAATTCCAAAGTATCCACGGTTAAATCACCTATGGATGGGGTGACTGTCACCAGCCCTACTCAGCTCTTGTAAAAACAAGGCTGTGGCTTCCTTTAAGGAAGTCAATCCTTCCCACATTCAGTCTTCCTCTCTCTCTTTTTTTGCTGCTTTCAACTTTTCCTAGCGTTATTGTCTTTTCCCAGTGAGTCTTGGCTTTTCTGGTGTATCCAAAATTACGACTATGAAAATGCCAGGAAAAGACATTTGATGGTGGGGAAACGGAAGAGATGCAAGTACATTGAAAAAAAAAAGCAGAAAGCATTATTCCCTTGTCTTAGATTTCTGGAAGTGAAATCTGTAATGGAACAGTAGGCTGAATTCAACAGGCCTTATTTCTGAGTATTTTATTTTATTTTATTTTATTTATTTATTTATTTATTTGGTTTGTATCCCGCCCATCTGGTCTGGTCGACCACATGTTCTTAGATTTGGCTCCCTTCAATGCCAAGTAAATGAATTTCCTCTGAAGTTATAGCCAGAGCTTGGAAGTTACTTTTTTTTAAATAATAATATAATTTATTGTCATTGTAAGTATATACACAGTATATCATACAACGAAATTTTAGCCTGTAACTCCTAGGATCCCTCAGCTAGGAAGGTGTAAAGAGTTCTGTACATAATTTATATGTTAATAATGCCTTGAATGCCTCCAGTGTTGAAGTGCTCACTACCTCCAAAGATATTTGGTTCTATTGTTGTACTGCTCTAACAGTTAGGAAGTTTTTCCTGATATTCAACCGAAATCTGGATTCCTGTAACTCGGGCCCATTGTTGCGTGCCCTGCACTCTGGAAGGCTCAAGAACAGATCCTGCCCCTCCTCTTTATGATTATTTTTTCATGCATTTAAAAAAAATCCTAGCATATCTCCCGTCATTCTTCTTTCTCATGACTAAACATGCCCAGTTCTTTCTGTCTTTCCTCACCAATTCCTGCCGCTGCCGAAGAGGCACAATGGAGAATCGAACTCCCAGCTTCTGGCTCCAACAATAAGAGGGTAAATGTGCATCGCTTTTGAGTAGATACTGTTTATTCGACTCTGCTTGGAAAGAGGGTGGGGGACCCAGCAAAATGAAGGCATATTCTGTCAATCCCCCCCCCCCCAAGACGCTTCGCCTTCTTCAGCTAATTTCCAAAGAAGCGGTCCTGTTAGTTTGTCTCGGCACGTTGGCAAAAATTAAAGGGGGTGGTGGAGAAAAGAGGGCGACTGGCAAAACATTGTTCTATTTTAATAGATCTACTGTATTTCAGTGTCAGCTTTCATGGATCAAAACCCGATCCTTGTGTTTGAAGACGCTCCTTTTGATCCTCAAAAGCTCACACCGAAATACATGTGAAAGAGCCACAATCTTTTGACTCCCTGTTTTGCCCCTCCTGCCCCCCTGTAATTTTGCAAATTACATCAGCCAAGGGTTCCTGGTAGATGTATGGAGATTTGTGCTCTTTTTTTGGACTACAGCAACTGAATCCCCCAGGCCCTCGGGGGGGGGGGGGAGATTCTGGAAGTTGTAGTCCTGAAAAACCCACAAGCCTACACATTTGTAGTTTTCAGCGTTTAGCTTTTGCCTCCGGTGACCCTTGTTTTTGACCGGGGCAACGAAGTGATGGCTGCTGGCAAGCGAAAAGACACACTTGTCCGTCTGGCCGTCCACCCAGCCCAGATAATACATAGTTTATTATTCTCGGATGACTTTTTATTGAGCCTCATCTAGAGAAAACCGCTCGCCCCAGCTGGTTTATTCTTCATGATCATCATGTTCTGTAATTTCGTGATGGGAAGTCACCTGGTCCTCCTGCTTTCGCTCATCTTCGTATGATTACGAGCTATCTTAATAAGCAAGGTGCAGTATTAAATCGATTCGCTTAGTCCCTGCCCCCCCCATACCCAGAATTAATAGAAGTATATATGGGCAGAAAAGCAGAATTGAGACAAAAGTAGGCAAAATCTCTCAATCTCCATGCCACATTTATTTGGGCCACAAAGGACTACCATTTCCATATGCCTCATGCCCATTACTGGAGCAGATACAATTAAAAAAATAATAACAACAAAACAAATGAGTTGCATTCATCCTACGACTAAACTGTCTTCTAAAAGAGAAAAGGTTTTGCCACACCATAAAGGTTAACAATTCCTGACTGCTGCAAACTTTCACAAACTATTTTTGGGGGCTGTGTCTTAAGTCATGTGCTGCAGTCCAAAAAAACCTTATTCTGAGGTTAACCTGAGAGTTCTTGATAAGACAGTGTGTTCATTCTGGGTCTGCAGTGGGCAGTCAGTGAGCATCTTATGAGCAATTGGCTTCTAAGTGCTTGATGGCTTGAAGCTGGAGAGGTGGCTTTGTTGCTACCATGTTCTCTTGGCCAAACCTGAGCTTATCTGATTTTGGAAGCTAAGCAGGGTTAAGCTTGATTCATTCTTGGATGGGAGGCCAAGAGTACAGTATAGTACCAGGAATCTCCAGGTAAGGCTTTAACAATGCATTCCAAAGGGACAGTGCTGGGCAGGATGGACCCACTGGCTTGAGAGCTTCTTAAGTTTTTACATTCTATTGGACAGTATGCTGTTGGAGGTCTTGTGACACGAGAATACAGTTGATAATATGGCGGGGCTCCCATGCCCAAAGACGGAATGTGGACTTCAGCATTGCTGGAAAGGCAATGAAAAATGATTACTGTATGGGCAAGCACTTAGTGGCCAGGGATAAATAAGACTTTATGGTAGTAGTATGTTTTTCAAATGCATGCTCGTATATTTTAAGTGTATTGTTTCATGCTTCCTATTTTTATGTTGCAATCTTGGCTTTTTATAAGCTGGTTGCTATCCACCGTGGTCCGGGTGGGTAAAATGAGTTATTGGCATAATGAATACAGATAAATTCTGGACTTTTACAGTGGATCGTATTTCTGCAGACCTTTGCAGGGTAAGACCTTTTTGCCTATGGCACAAAGGCAAACAGACAACTCTTAGGAATGGGGGAAAATTGGACATTCAAGCTGCACAGCTCTTTGATAGCAATATGATATTCAGTGACATTTTCTGAAGAGTTTTGCTTTTTTGCTTTTGGCAGATCAGTTAGAATCACAAGAGCAGAGCCAGCCAGTTTTCCCCAGTCAACTTGGAAGCTTTACTTTAAAAACCCTGATTTGCAAAAAAACAAAAACAACAAAACAACAAAAAACACTGTTCCTCCAGGCCATTTCCTTCAGCCTGAAGGAGAAAAGTTTCCTGCTTTTTTAGCTGTTTTCCCCATATCACTTGAGCCCAGGGGTGGGCAAAAGGTCCTAGCCTAGATGCTGTTGGACTACAACTCCCACCAGCCCCAGATGGTGGTGAAAAATGCTGGGAGTTGCAGTTCAGTCATATTTGCATGGGGGGGAGGGGAGAGAGACATTTTCTTCCCTCCTGATCCAGTCCTAGCCTTGGGATGTATGGTTGCGTTCCATACCGAGTTTGTGTTCGTTTTGCAAGTTTTCCATCTTAGTCCATTCTGTCACCTTTCATTCTGTGAATTTTTTTTTTAAAAACATCGGGGTAGAATTCCTTCCTACAAATGGCCCTGTATGCAACCTTCCTTAATGCATTCTCAATTTTTGAGCTGAGAGCTGCATCAAAAATGTACAGAAATACTGATCTCTACAGTTGGCTGAATAACTCAGTGGTTTAGGGATCTGGCTGTGGAGTCAAAAGCTAGGAGTTCAAATTCCCCTCCATCCCTTCTATCAGAGCCAGCCTGGGCAGCCTTGGGCAAGCTGCACAGTCCCAGGGCGCCCCTAGAGGAAGAGAATAATAATGCACTTCTGAATATTCTCTACCTGGAAAACCCTGGAAAGGGTCACCATAAGTCTGAATTTACTTGACATGATGATGATTGATATTGATGATGATGATGATGATGATGAAAGGTTCATTGTGTTCCTCTCCTCACATGTATTCTCATATTTATCCAGGAACTGTAAATTAGTATATTTTCCTTTTTTTAAAAATCCAAACCCAATTTGTCCACTAGTTTCCCCCCCCCCACCAAAGTCTCCATGTGTATTCCCATGGAAAATTGAAATTCTCCCTCCATCTTTCCTAGATCCAATGACTTGATTTTCCACCAAATTATACACTTTCCAGTATTCACTGCTTACAAGCACCTGTCTTGCAACCATAAGTATAGTCTGCGTATCAGATCAGAAAGGCAGATCAGGGAACCGAGATGCAGTCTGTGCTGGACGGGGTGACACTCCCCATGAAAACTCAGGTGCACAGCCTGGGGGCACTCATGGATTTATCTCTTGAGTCTGGATGCCCAGGTTCAGCGGTGCCAGGAGTACGTTTGCAAAATTAGAACTAGTGCATCAGCTGCGCCTGTTCCTGGCAAGATCTGATCTGGCCAGGGTGACAACATGCCCTAGTTACATCCCGGCTGGATTACTGTAATGTACTCTATATAGGGCTGCCTATAGAAGGTGTCAGGAAACTTCAGTGGATCTAAAACACAGCTGCCAGATTGCTAACTGAGGAGTGCAGGAATCACACAAGTCTGTGTCCCTATGCTACTCCATAGCAGAATATGCTAGTGCCATATGGTATTATTCAGCACATGCCAAACAAGTGGAGGTAACTCTTAATGAATCATTCAGGATTATTACTGGCTGCCTGAAATCTATCCCTGTTGAAAATATTAAACCTGAAGGGGCTAGGCTGAACCTATAGAAAACAAAACAACCCACCTTGCCAACTGGATAAATGCCGAAGAGTGTCTCCCACCAGTTCAAGACTCCAGCTGGAGAATCTGGAAGTCACTTAATGGACTTCAAAGCGAAGTAGGAAGATAAAAGAATAATCAAGTAAAATGGGTCTGCTTGGATACAGGACAAATTTTCTGTGACTGTGGAAAAATTCAGTCAACGCAGCACTTACGTGCATGCCGTTTATACCCCAGCAGACGTACAAAAGAAGATCTAGCCATTGGCTGAGATGACACTATTGACGTAGCCTGCTTGTGGTCAAAAATAGACTTATTATCTCAGCATTTTGATTCCCTTTTAATTTTATCCCTATTTGATATACGTCCATAATTCTAAATTGTACAAGGCTCGGATACAAATAAAGAAGGCAAGAAAGTCACAACGTCACTCACCCAACTGTAAGATCTAGAAGATGTGTGTGTGTGTGTGTGTGTGTGTGTGTGTGTGTGTGTGTGTGTGTGTGAGAGAGAGAGAGAGAGAGAGAGAGAGAGAGAGAGAGAGAGAGAGAACATTTAAGAGATTTAAAGAAATTCAACAACCATCCACAAGTGGATATAACTCAAATCTCTTCCTTTAGTGGAAGAACCCTATCCAACAAGGTCTGCTTTCTATGCAGAAGGGTCCATATTATGCACCAGGTATATGCCCTTAGGGGGTTTGGATACCAAGGGACTCAAAAGAACTTTCTTTGCCTGAGATCACACTTGGAGGAACATACCCCTAGAACAGATAGAAAGATAATCCACATTGGAACAAAGGAGCTGGCTATGAAATTTAATACAAAATTATGGTACCTTATCATTCCTTTTATGTATAGTATTTCCCCTCTTTTGCCTGGGTGTTTTAAAATAGTGCTTTACATTTTTTTGCATGTTTTCCTTTTTCATTTTCCATATTTTTGCTACTTGAACGGCACACCACTTTGAGTCCCATCTATGGATTAAAGGTGGGATTGAAATAAAAGGTATATAAATACCTATGTATTTAAATGTATAAATAAAATCTGGAAGACCTCTGGTTTCTTGCATCGATACACCTTTAATGCTACCCTTGAATGCATTAGCATTAAAGGGTATCACCAGTCAGCTATTATTGTTATTAAGAGCAGAGGGTTGGACTCGATGGCTTTATAAGTCCCTTCTAACTCAGTTATTCTATGATTCTATGTTGCTCGCTGGAAGGACAGATCCTGAAGCTGAGGCTCTAATACTTTTGCCATCTCATGAGAAGAGAAGACTCCCTGGAAAAGACGCTGATGTTAGGAAAGTGTGAAGGCAAGAGGAGAAGGGGATGACAGAGGACGAGGTGGTTGGACAGGGTCATCAAAGCGACCAACATGAATTTGACCCAACTCCGGGAGGCGGTGGAAGACAGGAGGGCCTGGCGTGCTCTGGTCCATGGGGTCACGAAGAGTTGGACACGACTTAATGACTAAACAACAACATGTTGCTACCAGTTGTAACAGGAGTTGGAAGTTAGCTGCTGGCTTGTTTCTAATGCATTCTCTGCCTGCAATTGGTCATCCTAGAGTCCAGAGTTAACCCCAGACTATGCAAGGATCATTGGGAAAGGCCTCATTCTGAGGCTGTCTCTTGGTGCATCTGACCGTGACTGGAAGAAGCTCTCCGTGTCTAGTCCTAGCTGGAGGTTTTGGTGGGGGTTTGAACCTGAGACGTCATGGATCTGGCAAAGGAACTCTGACAGTGAACGCCTTCTTAGAGTTTGTCTATGTAGAATACAGGTGAGACTTTTTACAGGTGCAGCACATGAGTACCATACCCATCGTGTCTTGAGGTCACTTCCATACAGTGTTCTTGGCAAAGTTATTTGGGTTGCCTCAATAAGGAGATTAGTCAGGATTTCTGGAGAGATACTTTGCCCATCATCCCCTTGGATGATGGAGCTTACCAGCACAGACCAGCTGGATACAGAGCATGCACCATTGATTGCTATCCAGAACGTTCTTCTGCTGACTGATATTTCAGAGTATGTGAAGATGAGCTAATCAGAAAAGCTGTTAATATGAGGATGATTCCTTCAGTGCACATGACAGCAGTGACCTCATCTTTCCCCCTCATTCCCTTGAAATGTGTCTTATCTGGTAGACATGAGTCATCTCAGATTGTAACTTGGAGGGAGAGCATATGCTTTGCATGAGAAGTTTGGGCTCATTCCTTGGTCTCTCCTTGTAAAGAGACCAGGTAGCAGATAATGGGAAAGTACTCTTTCTCTCTCTCTCTCTCTCTCTGGAGAACTGCTGCCAAGTGGAAAGAAAAATTACGGGGCAGGTGTGTCTACTTGGAAACTTCTGGTGTTTCTACCTCAAGCTGTTTCTTTTCTGTAAGCTTCTCCCCGCCCTGCACAACAAATGTTGTGAAGCTGTGCGGTACAAACATTCCCAGCTCAGAACTTATGTCAGCGATGAGCTCCCAAAATCCAACAAAACATGGAGTAGCCACTGGAAAGGGCGGCCATATCTTTAATACTCTTTCTGTGCCCAGAAGGAGTGTTAAAGATACTTCCTCCAGATCCTGGCATCATGATATATCTACATTTCTCTGATTTCACCTCACTCCACAGTGCTGGTTGGACAAAGTTAATGATAATTATCTTGGAACTGCAAGGCTGGAAGGGCTTCTATGGATCATCCAGTCCAGCCCCTGTCACAGAGGCACCGTGAGGGATTGAACTCCCAATCTTTGACTCCACAGCCCGAGTCCTAAACCAATGAGCTATCTAGCTGTTCTTTTGGTGTGGACAATAGCACCTTTGGGGAGGGTTTCTCAGGTTATGACTTTTGGTGGAGGTTGAGAAACGAAGAAACAGAGGTTGATCTTTGACCATAAGATTTATCTTCCTAGCTAGGGACCCAGAGAAGCAATTCCTGGAGATTTCAGCTGACATGTCTAGTAAGTGGTGGGGCAGGATGGAGTGCTGTGATACACTGATATCAATAAAACTCTGGGGGACATTATGGCAGAGGAACATGTGGCTGCTACTTTTGTACTAGCATTATAGAATCACAGAATAATGGAGTTGGAAGAGGCCTATAAGGCCATCAGGTCTAACCCCCTGTTCAGTGCAGGAATCCAAACCAAAACAGATCAATGTTCTCTTGAATGCCTCCAGTATTGGAAGTTCACCATCTCCTGAGGTTATTGGTTCCATTGTTGTACTGCTTTAACAGTTAGGAAGTCTTTTCTGATATTCTGGATAAATCTGGCTTCCTGTAGCATCTTGAGCCCACTTTTGTATGTCCTGATCACTCTGGGATCATTGCCTCTCCTTTCTATGGCTACTTCTCAAGTATTTGAAGAGTGCTATCATATCTCTCTTTCTCCCCCCCCCTCATTTCTCAAGGCTAATCATGCCCAGTTTTTTCAGTCTTTCCTCCTATGTTAAGCCAAGTCAACCCCACCCCTCGGTTCAAGCCACCATGTACTCAACTTCAGTCATTAGGAGAACAATCATAATGGCCTACCTTACAGAATTGCTGCAGGGGCTGCTGAGCTAATGTACACAGAGCACTTTGAAAACTTGAAATGGGACATAAAAATGCCAGGCATTGTTACCACCGCTCTAAGTACAGTGAAAAGCCAGCCATTCGTGGAAAAGGGAGAGTTGGGTTTAAATTTAAAAGGGTTTAGAGAATCCTGTTAAAAGGAATCCCACTGGAAGTTTAGAAGGGGAGAGAATCCATTTCTGGATTTTCTTTAGCCATTAAGAGAAGGAGGATTCTCTCCCCCCCTTAAAACACTACTTTTGAGTGTGATAAAAGACATTTCAGACTCAAATATGAGAATGCTGTATTGATGTGGATGCATTTCTGATTATAATGCTTTGGTCCAGTTTCACCGGTATATTTCCTGCCCGGTTACTAAAGAATCTGCATAGGAGAGTAGAAGATGCTGAAACAACAATAGAAATTAGGAATGGATTCAGTTTCACAACTTGCTTGCAGACACAGATTATTGTTTTATGGAAGAGAGAGAACATGCATCAAAACAGGCTTGGAAGCTACTCTTGTCAAGAAATAAGCAGTGCATGCCATTCAGCTTGATCCATAGCCTGATGAAGCTAAAGCACTTGTGTATAAGCTGATCTCATCCCTCTTTTATCACGTCTCACAACATTATTCATAAATTATAATGTCAAGGAGTGGATCATAGATCCATGTTTGTTGCCCAATTTCTCTGCCCTTCATTAGAGTTGGATTTGGGGGGGGGGGGACAAGTTTACCCAAGCACGGCCATTCTCTTGATTAGTGCTGACTCAATGACCCTTTCCATGTCCCTTCATGGAAAGGACACGGCACACAGAACAGCAGGATTTGGGCAGTCAATTCGCCAACTGATTCTGCCCAAAGCCTGAGATGTAAGGATAAGAGCACATTCTCACCACTAAACTTACAAATGCAATCCATTTGCATGCTATGTGTGTGTGTTTGTTTGTGTTGTAACAAAGACAACATTACATTCATTACACCAGCTAAAAGAAATTCTATCATATCTTCATTGTTTCTCCCATTCCAATGGCCCTTCCTTCCTTCCTTCCTTCCTTCCTTCCTTCCTTCCTTCCTTCCTTCCTTCCTTCCTTCCTTCCTTCCTTCCTTCCTTCCTTCCTTCCTTCCTTCCTTCCTTCCATCCATCCATCCATCCATCCATCCATCCATCCATCCATCCATCCATCCATCCATCCATCCATCCATCCATCCATCCATCTCTCCCTCTTAAAAAAGTCCATAGCATTGTGTTCTAGGAGATCTGAAGAACTATTATATTCCCATTTTTTGTTGTTCATGTCAAAGGCATTCCCCACTGAGAATGAAATCAGCTTTGAGCTGTGGACTCTTGTTGCAAGTGAGCTGTACGTCTAGCTCTTTTAATGCTCATCCATACTTATTTCTATACACAGCAACTTGTTCATGGGACTAAAGGCTCATCAGATTGTACATATAGGCAAGGAAGGGGGTATGCTAGAGTTTTCCAGTTCTTTCCTCAACTCCTTTGCCATATCTACCGATGAGGCTATGGGTTCAAGCAGAACAAGAGGTGAAACTAAGCCTGCTTTCCCAACCTGTTTTATTTCACAGAATTTTTGAAAATGATTTGTTACACATACTGTACAGCTTGTCTTTCTTGCAGAGAACTCAACAGGGTGTATGCAGCCCTCTTTTAACACAATGTCTCTGAGAAAGAGTAACTGGCCTTAGGTATGAAGTTAGTATGTCCAAATGGGGGATTTGAATTCAACTCTTCTTTGTTCTAGTTGAAATATTCTAACCACGTTACCACCCTGGTTTACGGTCCTGAAATAAACCTAGATGGCTACTCACAGTGGAAGTGGAGAAGGGGGTGCTTGTCCATATTTATTCCTTTCTTTCTTTCTTTGTGTGTGTGTGTGTGTGTGTGTGTGTTGGAAAAACAGTGGCCAGACTTCTCTTAGTGTGCCCATGAAGTTCGTGTAGCTTGCTGCAGCTAATTGCAGTAACTGATAAGGTGTCAGGTGCACCTCATTCCACAGCTGGGTGCATGACCCAGCACGTGAGATACCCTGGCACATCATCAGTTAGCTGCAATTAGCCACAGAAAGTAATTATTATTATTATTTTATTATTATTTATTTAATTTATATCCCGCCTATCTAGTCATGGTGGACTACAAACTTCATGTGAGTATCCACAGAGTTCTGGCCACTGCTGCACACAAATGTGCATCCACATATGCACATGGAATCATAGAATCATAGAAAAATGAAGTTGGAAGGGGCCTACAAGGCCATCAAGGCCAACCCCCTGCTCAAAGCAGGAATGCCATCAAAGCATACACACATACAGAAACGGGGGGTGCTGGTCTCAGGAGGTGGGAGAATCATTGCTCTCCTTCCCCCTCCTTATGCTGTCCCTGGGAAGCTTTGGGTCTCACTGCAATGCTGTCCTCAATCATAGCACTTACTTTCCCCCTTAGATGCAAATAGAGGCCATGTGTATCTAGGGCAGAAAGAACAGCCATGTCAACAAGAATGCCACAAAGGGTCGATGGTCTCTGTGCCTCATCCCAGTGTCCAGACTGAAAAGCAGAATTTGCTTTCTCCTAGCTGTATACTCAGTGGGAGTCTTCAAGAACCGTGCCAGTCCCTGTCTGCCTATCCCCAACCCATTCCGTTTCTTGGTCACACTCCAGGGCGATAGGATGTTGGGGAAATGGGGTGGAATGGAATGCGAGGAGCCTAAGTAGATGTCTGTGGACAAAATGGATCAGCTGCTGTACACCACAAGGATCCATCCAAAGATGACTAGACAAGGTAATATTTGAATCTCTTGAATCCCTAAGCAAAGAATTCTATCTGCGATTTTACTGTCGGTCCCTGCTGGAGAAAATTGTATTTCGATCCACAGGGAGGTGAAAACACTCCACTTCTCACTCTGCTTCCAGCTTCACTTCTGAAAGTTGATAGGTGTCTAAGAAAAGAAGAAAAGGGTAGGAGGGGATCCTTCTAGTTTCCTTCTAACATGATGCGTCCTGGCTCCTTCAGTGGGACACTATTTATACTGTTCTAAATATAGATCTAGTGTTGATTAGCAAACCTTCTGATTTTTTTCCCAGAACTTCCCAGGGTTCTCCTGGGGTGAACAAGCTGGCCTGCTTTCAGAACTTTGACATTTTTTTTCTTTCCTTCTCTGACCGGTATCTGTTTGTCTTCTGCACACACACATTAAACATACACACAGCTAGGAAGTGACCAGCCGCTGAGCGAAGCTTGTGGAAAGAAAAAGAAGAAGGGATTTTCAGCAAAAGGCCAAAGATGGATCAACCTAGTTTGCCAACTCCACGTGGAACATTGGTCTAACCTGCCACCCCCCCCCTTCTTGTTGAGTTGGGTCCAAAGTAAAGCAATGTTGCTTTCTCTGCCAAGCCTCATGCGAGCCCCACTGTTCTCAAATTAGCAATCTGTTTTCAGAGCAAGATGTACAACGTCGGAGAAGATGAAAAGAGTGCCACACAAGCTCGGACCCCTACAATTTTTGTTCCCCATTTCAGCTCCTCTCCCACCGTAGCCAAAGCAACACTCAAACTTTAATTCCAACAGCCACCCTTTCCCTCTTAATTCATTTTTATTCTCCTTTTGTCTGTCAGTAATTAAAGTGGACATATGGAAGAAGCCGATAATAAGAACAGATGAGCCAACACGAGAGAGGGTGGATGTAATTACTGGAGAGGAGAAGAACTTCACCCAAAGTGGATCTCCAGGAAACCACAAGCAAATGGGAGCCAGCCAGCCGGTCAGCCAGCAAACAATAATATGAAACCAGGATAGTCATGTTTACAATGGGGTGAGTCATAATGATGCCCTTTCCCTTTTCCCTTTCACATGTAGGAAATGGCTGCTCTGAAAAGGAATAACAACAACAACAACAACTCTAAGTTAGGCCTCAGCTGGTTCAGCTTCAAGAGCAAAAATCAGGACTGGGATAAATAGAAAAACCAGAAGCAAATGCAGCAGTTCCTATCAGCCATTGGGGTTCCCAAGGCATACGAACGGATGGCTCAGCAACCAGTCTGAAGCATCCTTTGCTCCTTTTTAGTACAATAATTTATTTTCCGATTCATTTTGCACTTTGCACTTTCATTTCAAACACCACCAACCAACATGGAGAGTCTGAGACCAACTTGTGTTTCAAAAAAACTCAACCTACCAGGAAAGCCAGTCTTCTAGACTCTTATTTCTCATTCTAGGTTATTACAGGAAGAAAGGAAGTTGGTTGTAATGAAACAAACCATCTAAGTGATCAAAACAATACACCTTAAAGGATATATATATATATATATATATGTATTTTTAGAGCTAGAACACCCCTCTCCCTTTTGTTTCTGGTGATTATATATGGTGGGGATCTGAAAGTAAGATCCATACCTTGGTTAATTCAGCAAGCAAATGCCTCGTTTTTGTACAATTTCAAAAAAAAATTCTTTCGAAAATAGACAGCACTTTCCCAGCACTTTTACTTTCGTCTACTTTAACAACAACAAGAAGAACAACACTTAAAACTTCAGGGGTCCAATGAATAGCAAGGATATTTTACCCACGAAAAGAGAAGCAAAGAGAGAGAAAGGGGAGGGAGGGAAGAGACAGGAAAGTAGGGGGGGAAAAACAAGGTGAGAAAAGGAAGGTGTCGAGTGGTACCTTTTTGAAACCAGTTTCCTGCGTGTTACTTGTTTCTGCTTCTCCGGATTCTCACTAGAGGCTAGAAAAAGCCGCGAGCGCCCGGGGGGGGGGGGACTTTTTAACTCTCTCCGCGGCAACGGGGAAATTTCAGGACCTTGGACGGCACCAAGTTCTCGAGCGAAGCGCAATCGGCACAACGCGGCGAAGGGGGCGAGCGCTCCGCGCTACCCACCCTCCGTTGGTTTGCGTTTAGGGGGCCGCTCCAGGTGAGCGAGCATCCTACAGCAAGCCAACTCCGTCGGCTTAATCTTACAAAGGATCTCTCTCTCTCTTTCTCTCTCTCTCCTGGGAAAGTTTCCCCGTTGAAGGGAAAAAAAGAGAGAGAAAAGAGATCCGAGTAAACCGTGTTCTCTCCCATCCTCTCTCTTCAGCCCCTACCTCTTCCTCTCTCTTCCTGTCATCTTTTTTTTTTCGACTGCCAGGAGCTTCCCAGGGCGCCCGCCGGAGAAACTCAGCCGACCAGCTCCAGAAATGGAAAACAATCATCAATAAAGCCGCCCCGATCTCTCATCAAAGACCGCCGGGGCTCCGGATCAACCCAAGCTCTTCCGGACAGGCAACATCCTCTCTCTCTCTCTCTTTCTCTCTCTCCCCACCCCCCCAATTGGAGGCAGACCATTTTCTGTTCCCTGCCCTCTCTGGACCCATTTCCTATCCCAGCCTTCTGGATCCATCCCAATAAGATGGTTTCTGTCTTCCTTGCCTCCTCCTCATCGGTAAATATCACCCGGCCTCAACCTCTCTGCCTTTTGTCCGCGGAAACAAACAAACAACAACAACAACAACAACAAGAAGCCAACATAACATGGACTTACCTTTGCCCGCAGCCTATTGTCTGTCCCTTTTCAAAATGACATCACGGAAAGCAATCATGAAATTTACATTGGGGGGGCGGCGGAGAGGCGACGTCAGTTCGAGAGAGTTGGAAGGTGGAGAGGTCGGAAACCGGGTTGCTTGCAAAGGGGGGGGGAGAGTGATGATCAGGAGAGAGGGAGGGAAGAAGCACTCGCTAAATCAGCCCCCACCCCCGTCTCTTTACACCGGGAACATGCGTGGAAGGAGGAGGTCTGTGGCTTTCAATTAAATCGCGGATAAGTCTTTAGTGTGCGAACTCTGGAAGGCGGCTAAAGGCAGCGTCTCACTTAATGATCGCTCTCATTAATGGGAATGGCGTTGGTGGGGGGGGGAGGAGAGAGGAGGAGGCGGTTGTATGTGCGTGTGTATGAGGGGGAGTGCTCTTTCCTCCTTCCCTTTGTAAATACACTACCCATCAGCCCTTTGGGCTTGCAATATATCTGTTTACTCTCCGAGGTGAAATAAATCTACAGTCCGGGTGGAAGGGGGGGGGATCTGAAGCCTGGAGGTGCTGACTTTTGGGGGGAGCGGGTGGAAATGGGAGGGATCCCCGGAATAGGTTTCCTTTCCTTTCCTGACTCAATAGAAGGGGGTACATTTTCTCCCCCCTCTCCGTTCCAATCTGAGCCATAATTAATATGCAACGTGGGCTGAGAGTCCGGGTCTCCCCCCCCCCTCCCCGTTTCCAAATGCAAAGGAAAGACAAAAGGGATTTGGAAAGGTTATAACTGTCAACTTAATCTCCCCCTCCGCATTTCCTGCCGATGGTACAGTCCTCATAATTTCTAATAGCAACAAGCAGGGAATGACAGATGCCTTGGCTGGGGCGCGCTGCAGCGAAAGTACTTTGCAATGTTTATGGATGGTTAGAAAAGGTGACCCGTCGCCATAAAGATGACTCTTCCGGTACAGATAGAGTGTGTGGGGGGGTGTTTGTGTGTGAGAGACGATTAATGGCCAGTTTGCAAACTGGGAAGGTGGGAAGCAAACACTCTTTCTAACTACTGAAAAATCAGGCGGTAGTCTGTCTATTCCGTTCAGAGTTTTTTGAAAAAGTTAGTTCTTGGACTACAGCTCCCAGAATCCACCAGTTCTGGGAATTTAACCTTTGTATCTCCCCAAAAAGTAACTTTTCCCAACTCTGCATCCCGCACGTACGATTTTTAACAAAGATTGCCGACATTCTGGAATGGCCACGTCAGTCTGAAACATATTATGCAAACTTTGTCCAAGCGAAAGTAAAAACTTTCACTTTTTTTCTTGTATTCTACTAGCAGCAGGCAAATCTTAACTTTCTTCACACAGACACAGACACAGACACAGACACAGACACACACACACACACACACACAGAGAGAGACTCTCTTCTTTCCAGCCACTAAATAAGGAGATACTGTAGCTCTGTAACTTTCAACTGATTGCTTGAAGAATTCCATTGTGCTTTAAAATCCGGGAGGGGGGGAGGGAGGGAGGGAGAAGTAGATCTGTTCCACAGGGCCCAATCCACTAGGATGCTCCCCCTTACCCAAAAAATTCCCACTGACATAATCAAGAGTTGTAGAACAGTATGGGTCATTTCAATGTGTTTCATACAAGTAGGGGAATTTCCTTGTGTATTGAGCCTTTAACGTTTTGATTTCCTATCTCAAGGACCCCAAAAGTTTCATGAAGGCATAAGGAACTGGTTTTCTCCTATATGGTTCCCTTTAGGTGTATTGGATTACAACACCCAACCCTGGGAGTCGGCCTCCTTGACTTGGAAGGATGGAAATTATAATCAGTACCACAGGAGGGAACTCGTTTGGGGAAGGGAACACAGTTTTCATTTCCAAGAAACACAACACAGATTTGTGTGTGTGTGTGTAAATTAAATATGAATTTGATGTAATCCTTTCAGATCCAGTTGAAGCACCAACTAGCCTTGATCTTAGCATTGTGTGGAAGAAGAGCCAATTATCATCTTTTCATCAGAAGGGTGCCTTGGAGTAAACGTCCTGGTGAGACTCATTGAAAATCAACCATTGTATGGATGTTGTTGTGAGCTTATTGTGGCTGGTTTCTAAACAATTTCAGAATGTCTTTGTTTAGCAATTTATACAGTGCACAGTCTGGAGGAAGGATGTGTTCTTGGACTTAGACTTTTGGAGAACTGGGCTTTAAGTCCCTTTTCTGCCATAGTTTGGCCTTTGGCTGGCCATTGATTAACTATCCAGTCTCTAGATACAGATTAATAATGATGGTGAACTAGCACAGAGCGTTGTTGTAATGAAAAAGCAAAGTTAAGACCAGAGGACTGCTTTCAAAAAAATGGTCGCAATACAGTTTTACAGCAGTGAATCAGAGTTTGGGCTTTTCAATCACCAGTTCAGAGACAACTTGATGAAGGCCTTATTTTCACCATGCAGGCTGGTGACTCTAGAGTTAGATGGACAGTGATTCCATGCCAGGTCTTAACATGGGAATGGACTACGGGTTTGTATGCCATGGGGGCATAGATGGCTCACCAATGCTGTTTTGTTTCTCCCACCATGCCCAGTTCCCTCTTTTCCCTATATATTTTCTTTAATCATAACCTTCTCCACAAAACATCCACAGTAAGTAAGGGTGTGTGCACAGTTCCATTTGCTATGGAAATAGATTTCTAGCCATCTACTATGCTATAAAAACAAATTTTGGGGTGGTGGTGGTTGTAACCCCCAAAAAAGTCATAGTCAATGGGCCTCCAGGTCTGCCAAAATGACCCATTCCTGGATGCAGTGCAGTGATTCAGATGGAAATGCAATCCCGAAGGAAATAAAGCAGCTCATGTACAGCACAACTACCATAATAACCATGGAACTTGGTTACAAGATGCAAAAAAACCCACAAACAAGCAAACAAACAAACAAATAAAAAAAACCAGAAAACCACTGGGCAAATTTCCATTTGTATATATCAAATGGAAAATTCAGCAGGACAATGAATGAATGAATGAATGAATGAATGAATGAATGAATGAATGAATGAATGAATGAATGAATGAATGAAGTGCAAACATTAGCAACTTAAAATACAAGAAAGATTCAAAACTTTAAAAGTACAGTATAAAGTTAATGCCAGACTATGCAAAATATATGACCTAGAATGGAAAACAATTGTTGAAACTATGGAAAAAATTAAAGCAATGGTTAACAGCTACAACAAAGAAAACTGAAAAATAGGATGGATGCTTGCAGCAATATAGACAAAACATGCAATTTCAAAATAACCAACGGTTATTCTATAAACCACTAGGAGAAAATGCAGAGCAGAAGAAATTAGGCTCATGTAAAGGTGATGCTCTAAACATTTGGAAATAAATTTGAGAAAGCCCAAAGAGGATATAACAAAAAAGCCTCGCGGGTTATAGACATTTGTAAAGAAACTAAAGGAAAACATATGGGTGGTCTTGTAATAATAACTGAAATTATTAGGAGGCAAGTAAAGGCTGTGAAAAACTAGAGTGCACCTGGTCCAAATGAGCTGCACAGATTTTGGCTAAAGCCTTTAACAAGTCCCCATCAACGTATAGCAGTACAATTTAATCACTTGCTTCAAAATTCTGCAACTGAAGATTGTATGACAACAGGCCACACATTTCTGATAATAAAAGATTAAAAGGGCAATGAACCCAGTAATTATATCGACCAATTATATGCCTTCCAACAATGTATAAGCTCCTCATAGGAGTACTTTCAAAATCAATATATTATTATTTGATTGAAAACTCTCTATAGTCAACTGAGCAGAAAGGGAATTTTAAAAAGTCAAAAGGCACAAAAATTGAAATCTTCCTTCTTGTGATTTGGGCCCATTAATTTGTACTCTTCCTGTTGGAGTGACAGAAAACAAGAATGGTTCATCATCTATGTGACAGTCCTTCCCGTATTTAATGATGGTGATGATGATGATGATGATAAAGAAACTAAAGGCTTGATTTCTGCTGCACAAGAACAAGCACTCCAAACCAACGTGAGGAAAGCAAAGAGCCAAGAAAAAGATAAAACTTGCTTACAGCAAATGTCAACTCTGCCAAGAAAAAGATAAAACTATGTTACACTTCATCTGCAAATGTTCAAAGATTGCACAAACATTACAAAATTACACATGATAGGGGGGGCAAAATTAGTGCTCTGGTCATTATGCAAAAAATATAACTTGCCAACCTCCAAAAACCCATGGGAACCTCAGGTAGAGAAGGTGTCAGAAAATGACAAAGTCAAGATCTTGTGGGATTTCCAGATCCAAACAGACAGACACCTTGAACATAACACCCCAGACACAGTAGTAATAGAACAAAGAAATGTTTGGATCATTGACCTTGCAATTCCAAGCGATGCCTGAGTCGAAAATAAAGAATTGGAAAAACAAAATACAGAGATCTGGCAATCAAAACATCTCACTTGTCCATGAAACACACTTCAGTGGTCCTCGTAGTCATTGGGGCTTTGGGAACTATATCAAGAAACTTCACACAGTATTATAAGCAGTTGCCGATCTCAGAAATAACACCACCAGAGCTACAAAAAACCCGTAGTATTAGGAACAGCATACATACTGCGCTGATATTTAACAGATATTTAGGATTTTTGGTTAAAATTTGTTCCTGCTATATAATCCCACTCAATGTTTTTATAATTTTGATTGACTGTGCCTAGTATTTTTGAATCATCATCATCATCATCATCATCATCAACATAGAACTGCAGAACTGGAAGGATCATCAAATCCAGCCCCTGTCAAGAAGCCACACTTGGGAATCAAACTCCCAACTTCTGCAGCCAGATGCCTAAACCACCGAGCTGTCCGAGGACCATCCTTCCTTCCTCTCCCTAGAGAATGTGATCAGTGTGGTAGAATCATCTGGAGCACCTGAGCACACATATGGACCTCACTTACGTTGGAGTGAGACTCTCCACCTATCTAACCCACAATTCTCATTTCCAGCGACCTCAGTTGCTTTTAAGTGAAGATGCAGAGAACTCGCATCTCCATGCAAAGGATGTTCTCTCTTGCAGACCTGCAGTCTCTGCTGAAAAGAAAAGGCACCCTATAACCCAGGTAGGACTTATCAGGCGTGTAGTGTTTCTGTGCTTCCTGCATGCAGACTCCAAACACCCCCTAATTTCCCTTTTATTTCCCATGAACTTTTACATCTATGATTGGATGGCTGTAATTATAATTTTTGGGTGCAGAAGTTCAATCCACTGTTCTCCACTCACCTATTTAACTGAGGCTAGTAGGAGAATCACCTTCCACTAATTAGAAAAGGGCTGTTAAGCAAATTGCCACTTTCTCCCGTTACCCTCAGGACTTTTTTTTGCAGGCTGTTGATGTACCACAAATGACTGCTAGAGGTGTGCAGGCATGGGTGGTATGAAAACAGGTAGATGTTTTGATGTGTGGCTTGCAAGGTTTCATTGCTGGGTTCGTTCCCCTTGATGCTGATGAAGAGAAGCAACAGCTTTTGATGCTGTCTAAATTGATCCATCCGCTGCATTGTTTTGAGTTCTTTTTTCCGGCTCTGCTCTGAATGCAGATATTCAGATTTTCTGGAAAACCCAGCAAAGGCCCATTTCAATTGTTGCACCCGCTCTCTTCCCCCGTCCCCTTCTTGCCAGCTCAGCCATTAACATAAAAGGATGTGTTCAGCTGAGAGTGCTCCTAGAAAAAAAAAATTCTATCTTCTTTGACCATGCTGTGAAGACAGGGATATTTTACATCCTAAACCTCTGGCATTCAGAAATTCTATTAAAGCCTTATCGTCAGGCACCAGGCTTGCTGCTTTAACTGCATTTCATTGTTCTGCATTCAAGATAGAATCAAAGGGAGGGAAAAGACAGGATCAACTTTATCCCATGAACAAAGCCGGATAGTCCCCTTGACTGCTATTTAATTCAGATCCGTAATGCGCCAACTTACAAAACAAAAGCAAAGTGTTGGGGAAAATAAGAGGAGCAAAAGTGTGTGCGTGTGGGTGCGCATACATGTGAGTAACAGACACACACTTGTGATTGTTTTAATAGATTTAACTACACAAACACACATAATTGTTGGACACACACATCAGCAACCCTTCTTTTAAGAAAGACTGTGAGGTGTACTGTATGTCTATTATTGTATTATTATTTTTCTTAGCTGAGCCGCAATCACCCAAGAATTACATAGAGTGGAGCAATAGTTGATTGAACCATACATGTTCAATTAAGCTGCTTGGGACTGTCTTGATGACACAATTAATTTCAAGTTTCAGTGCTTTTAGGAGCTAAGCTGCAAAAATACTTGGCTTTGCCACTGTTATTCCAAAATTTCCTGATATCAAATACATGTTGGGATGTGGCTGTCTAGAGAATCTTAACGCCCAACTGGCACAAAAATTCAGATTTATTTTTTTAGTTTCTATTTTGTGGTGTTGTCTGTATCTAGTCAAAATGACGCACGGGCTCAACTGTGCAATTCTCTACACAAGTACTGTACTGAGAACTAACTGTATTCACGTGTACTGAGTTTGACGGAGCTTACGGACAGATAAATGAATATAGGATAGCAGCCTTCATCTCTTCCTTGACTAAAATACACAGGTCATAGCCTGTAGACCTTGTGTCTAAATGGGTGGGATAGAAATCAGACAGACAGACAGACAGACAGACAGACAGACAGACAGACAGACAGACAGACAGACAGACAGACAGACAGACAGACAGACAGACAGACAGACAGACAGATAGATAGATAGATAGATAGATAGATAGATAGATAGATAGATAGATAGATAGATAGATAGATAGATAGATAGATAGATATGCTGTAATCAAAACACAGATGTAACATTTAACATTTCTGCTAGTCCATGCCTATTTATAATATCTGTCTTGGACAATAAATCTAATGGCCGGCAAGTCCTTCTTTCCAGCAGCACTGATAGAAAAGTTCTACAGAACTTCTGGGTATAATCATCATTATCATCATAATTACAGCTCTGCAATGCTGGAAGGGACCCCATGGATCATTGGGTTCAGCTTCTATCAAGGAGACGCGGTGGGAATTCAAACTCCTGACCCCTGGCTCCCCAGCAAGATACCTAAACCACTGAGCTATCCAGCAGTTCAACATGAACATGGTGGTTTTAAGCACAGAGAGCTGTCCTTATGTTTCTGTGTTCTTTTAGATAAAGAGCTCTCTCCTTTTTTGGTTATCTTCTGTGCCATCAAGCTAGAACTGACTTATAATGACCCTTCTAGGGCTTTCAGGGTAAGTGGGGGTTTTAAGGGTTGATTCCATGAGCTTGATGCCCCAAATGAGTTTTCAGAGCTGAGCAGGTATTCAACCCAGATGCCACTACATTACACTGTGTATCCCATATAAAGAGCTGCAGAAAGAAAATTTACCTACTTTCCCCCCCATCATGATCCTAAATATACAAAGTCAGAGAGCACCTCCAGCTGATACATTTTACTTTTTGAATGTCCTTTCTTGGTCCCAGACATTTAAGTTGCCCCTCTCTCCCTTGAGTTAGCGATGTGATCACCTATCCAGATAGAGTTGCCATGTGGTTCTCTGAGATCATCCACTCATTATGTGATATTTTTTTTAATTGCCTGGGATTGGCCATGTGGCGAATCTAGCTGAGTGAGCACAGATGGGGAGTTGTTGTTGTTGTTGTTTAGTCGTTAAGTCATGTCCGACTCTTCATGACCCCATGGACCAGAGCACGCCAGGCCCTCCTGTCTTCCACTGCCTCCCGGAGTTGGGTCAAAGTCATATTGGCCGCTTCAATGACCCTGTCCATCCATCTCGTCCTCTGTCGTCCCCTTCTCCTCTTGCCTTCACACTTTCCCAACATCGGGGTCTTTTCCAGGGAGTCTTCTTTTCTCATGAGATGGCCAAAGTATTGGAGCCTCAGCTTCAGGACTTGTCCTTCCAGTTAGCACTCAGGGTTGATTTCCTTCAGAATGCATAGGTTCCTTGCAGCCCAGAGGACTCTCAAGAGTCTCCTCCAGCTCCACAATTCAAAAGCATCAATTCTTTGGTGGTCAGCCTTCTTTATGGTCCATCTCTCACTTCCATACATCACTACTGGAAAAAAACTATAGCTTTGACTATGCGGACCTTTGTTGGCAAGGTGATGTATCTGCTATTTAAGATGCTGTCTAGGTTTGTCATCACTTTCCTCCCAAGAAGCAGGTGTCTTTTAATTTCGTAGCTGCTGTCACCATTTTCAGTGATCATGGAGCCCAAGAAAGTAAAATCTGTCACTGCCTCCATATCTTCCCCTTCTATTTGCCAGGAGGTGATGGGACCAGTGGCCATGATCTTAGTTTTTTTGATGTTGAGCTTCAGACCATTTTTGTACTCTCCTCTTTCACCCTCATTACAAGGTTCCTTAATTCCTTCCTGCCATCAGAGTGGTATCATCTACATATCTGAGGTTGTTGATATTTCTTCCGGCAATCTTAATTCCGTTTTGGGATTCATCCAGTCCAGCCTTTTGCATGATGTATTCTGCATATAAGTTAAATAAGCCAGGGGACAATATACAGCCTTGTCATACTCCTTTCCCACTTTTGAACAAGTGTTTCCATATCCAGTTCTAACTGTTGCTTCCTGTCCCACATATAGATTTCTCAGGAGGTAAATAAGGTGGTCGGGCACTCCCATTTCTTTAAGAACTTGCCATAGTTTGTTGTGGTCCACACAGTCAAAGGCTTTTGCATAGTCAATGAAGCAGAAGTAGAAGTTTTTCTGGAACTCTCTGGCTCTCTCCATAATCCAGCGCAAGTTAGCAATTTGGTCTCTAGTTCCTCTGCCCCTTCAAAATCCAGCTTGTACTTCAGGGAGTTCTCGGTCCACATACTGCTGAAGCCTACCTTGGAGGATTTTGAGCATAAAACCTTGCTAGCATGTGAAATTAGTGCAATTGTATGGTAGTTGGAGCATTCTTTGGCACTGCCCCTCTTTGGGATTGGGATGTAGACTGATCTTTTCCAATCCTCTGGCCACTGCTTACATATTGAGTGTAGCACCTTAGCACCATCATCTTTTAAGATTTTAAATAGTTCCACTGGAATGCCATCACCTCCACTGGTCTTGTTGTTAGCCATGCTTTCTAAGGCCCACTTTGCTCTCCAGGATGTCTGGCTCATGATCAGCAACCACACTATCTGGGTTGTCCGGGACTTCCAGATCTTTCTGGTATAATTTCTCTGTGTATTCTTGTCACCTCTTCTTGATGTCTTCTGCTTCTGTTAGGTCCCTACTATTTTTGTCCTTTATCATGTCTATCTTTGCACAAAATGTTCCTTTAATAGCTCCAATTTTCTTGAAATGATCTCTGTTTTTTCCCTTTCTAATATTTTCCTCTATTTCTTTGCACTGTTTATTTAAGAAGGTCATCTTGTCTCTCCTTGTTATTCTTTGGAAGTCAGCATTCAGTTTTCTGTAACTTTCCCTCTCTCCCTTGCATTTTGTTTCCCTTCTCCCCTCTGCTATTTGTAAGGCCTTGTTGGACAGCCACTTTGCTTTCTTGCATTTCCTTTTCTTTGGGCTGGTTTTTGTTGCTGCCTCCTGTACAATGTTACGAGCCTCCATCCATAGTTCTTCTATAGATGGATAGTAAGTGTTACTATACAGCAGCTTCTAAGGGTCACAATGATGGCGAACATAAACATGATCTAATTAAATTCACCAAAATGGTACAAAACTATTCAATAAATGGTATTCCTTCCAACAACAATATTGGCCAAGATGCAGACTCCAAAACTTTACATATTATTCAACAAAGCACTAGGATTAGTCATTGCTTGTATAATGTGTTTGTGATAAGGCTGTATATTGATCTAGGTATAACACACTATTTATATGTTAGTAGTGCATGAAATTATTTTTGAAAGCTTAACAAAATTTAACTTAACCTAAAATAGTCAACTTTCCCACCATCAAAAAGTCCATTAAAAATGCAACTTTTTAAAATAACAGCACATATTATTTATTGCAAGAGAAAATATGATGTGTGAACATGAAGATGTGGAGGAAATGATGTCACTCCCTCTTCTAACTGCCCCCCCAAAAACCCTACACACATTGGCTAGTATCTTGTTACTAAGTAATCACAGCTGGATTACTTCTGCCTATAGTTCCTCCTTCCCTCCTGCTAATACAAGGAGAATCCGTGTGCAACCCTTATATGAGTGGCCATCTCTTAGTCTCCAATGGAGCAGTCTGCAGCTTGTGTCTTAGCAAGCCAGAGACCTCTGGGCCAGAGTGCTCTTCCCACTGAATCCCTGTGCTCCACATCTACTAAAAGTATTCTACCCATTGCAACTAACATCATCACTAATATGCTACTGGATATCTCAATGGTTTAGTAGAGAGTGGGAGTTTGATTCCCCATTGGGCCTCCTTGCCAGGGTCTGGATTCAAAGATCCATAGGGACCCTTCCAGCTCTGCAGTGCTAAGATGATGATGATGATGATGATGATGATGATGATGATGATGATGTAAATGTTACATCTGATGATGAACTTGTTTTTCGTAATGGGCAAACTGATACCCCTGGCAAGAGCCCTGGACTGCTGTTGCTCCCCAGCAATTGGTACCGGGAAGCACAATAATTTCTGAACATACATGCTCCATTTAGCCCTTTTGGATCTTTTCTGTCTGGTGCATTTTTGACAATACCGAAATAACAAATGTTACTTCAGTATTGTCAAAAATGTTTGGGGGAAAATCATTTAGTTTCAGCTCACCTAACCAATTCATAGAAGACCAAGATTGTCGACACTACTGTATTTCCAATCACCATGCATGGCTGTGAAAGCTGGACAGTCAAGAGAGCTGACAAGGAAAAATAATAATAATTTGTTTGAAATTTCTTGCTGGAGAAGAACTTTGCGGATCCCCTGAACTGCCAGAAAGACAAACAAGGGGGTCCTGGATCAAATCAAGCCTGAACCAACTCCAGAGGCAAAAATGATGAAGCTGAGGCTGTCCTACTTTGGGCAGGATTCCCTGGATAAGACAATAATGCTGGGAAAGGTGGAAGGCAGCAGGAAAAGAGGAAGACCAAATATGAGATGGAGTGACTCCCTAAGGAAGCCTTAGGCTTGAGTTTGCCTGAGCAGTGCTGTTGAGGACATAAGTAGAGGGTGACTTGATGGCGCAAAACAATAACAACAAACCAATACATTGTTTGATTTTTCATTTGATACCACTCTTTTTAGCCTCTGTTGTCCTTCTTGTTGCTATTGTTGCTTTTACAGGCACTCAGCTTGGCCTTCCAGTGAACATAGGGCTGAGCAATGATTTGAGACAATTATAGAGTACCTTCGCTGTAGATTCAGCTACCTTGTTTGCGGAACATTCTTTTAGGAGAGAAAAGATAAGAAAGCAGGGATGTGATCAAGGTTTATTTAAAAAGACAGCTATGCATGGTGTAGAACAGGAATGGGGATGTTCTGGTCTTCTAGATGTTGTAACTAACTCCTGTAATGACACACAGTTGGGCCTACTGGTTAGAGCTGATGAGAACTGAAGTCCAGCAATGCTTGGAGGACTACATGTTCCCTTCACGTAATGGAGAAAAACCCTAATTCTTCTCCTCACAAAGTACTAGGATACAAATGAAAATGATTGGCAGTAGACCATAGAGAAATATTGGGAAAGCTGCTGCTGCTGCTCAGATGGATCTTTGAAGAGGATAAGCCAACATTATAGAAACATAGAATCATCGTAGGGTTGAAAAGGACCTTGAAGGTCTTCTAGTCCAACCCCCTGCCCAAGGCAGGAGACCTCATACCATCATGAAGGAGAAGACAATGTATCCAGAAACCAAATACTACAAGGATTGGTTCAGAGAGTTATGTTTAGTTAACTGGAGAAGATTGAAGCAGTAGGGACCCTAAGGATCATTGTTGAACCTTCTGGTGTATAAGAAATCCACAGCAAAAACACTCTGACAGGCAGCTGTCTAACCTCTGCCAAAAAGCTACATGAAGGGGAGGTTCACCCCTTCTGAGATATTACAGCTGATTGTCAAATAGCTTTTACTTCCTCTCTTTGTTTGGGCGATCCTTTTGTTTTTTTGCCCCAATTAGATTGATCATAACCATCTGTTGAGGATGCTATATCAGTAGAATTTCTGCATTGGTAGGAGGTTGGACTAGAGGAATCTTAGATCCCTTCCAGCTCTACCGTTCTATGAATCCATGATTTTGAGAGGTCTACCAATGTGTTCAGAAACAATTATGCTTCTCAATGCCAGTTGCTGGGGACCAACAGCAGTCAAGAGCTCCTGCCAGGGGCATTTGTTTGCCCTCTACAAAAAAGGAGATAGACATGATGGCTCTTTGGTCCTTTAAACCCAGAGAGCTATTCTTAAGTTGCTGTTTTCTTTTATATCAAGAACTAGAGAAGGAAAATTCAATATATTATCTGCTTTTTTCCTTCATGACTAACCTGAAGACATAAAATCACCTACAGTTGATCCTTTTTAAAAAACTGAAAAGCATTTTAAAAAAACAGAACAGTGAATATATAAAGCGGCCAGTATCCTATTGTTATTTATATAAGCATTATATAACTTGCCAAAGCTAACTGATGAGGTTCTGGGATATGTCACATGTACAATATCTAGTACATACAATATGTTGATCACACTCATGGCATAATGAGTTTTCATGCCATCTTATCTTTGGCCAATTATGTCATGCGCAGAGCAACCATTTTTTAGAGATAGGTTCAAATTGCATCAGCATGTCTCAAAAAATGAGATGTTCTTTGACACCAAGTCTCATTTACAATGAGGTCCACAGGGATTGGCCCAATCTATACAATGAACCATTGCAAAGGAAATGCTCACTGTTGCTCAAATGCACACCACTGAAAATTAAAGTGTAGTACAGCCATAAAAGCCTAAAAGAATTTACATTTAAGATCTAAAAGGGAATTGGTCAGTTCAGCACTGAGAAAGGGACAGCTCCTTGCTGAATTTTACATCTCTCTGGAACTGAAAAACTAGACACTGATTTTTGCAAACTGGTTATCAAAAGAATCAAGCAAAACATCTGATGCCATCCAGATTTCTTTTACAGCATTGCTAATCCAAGAATTTCAGAAAGTTTATCAACCATTTCATTAAAAAATATGGTGGAAAAAAAGTTAACTCCCTTCTGCCAGTTCTTGTGAAGTTAATTATATTTAAATTTTAGCTATAAAAATATCCTATGTTCGGAATTTGCCATATAATAGTTCTTAGTAAAGTTGGTAGAAAATACATTTGGGTCATGTGTTTCCCTATTTGCATGCAGTAAATGCAAAAGTGTCTACATTTAACACTACCAATTCTAAGGCAAGTGCTTTCTTTATAAATGAATATTTTAAAATTAGAGCAGTTTATACTCACATCTATATCTGAAACTAGAATCCCAGGCTAGAAGAATCATTTGAAAAACTGAAATAAATGTTTTGGGCTTTGTGCAGATCACTGTAATTAAAAGAACAATGACTTTCTCCAAAGCCAGACGTACAACTGTGAAGCTGTTTTGATGCCTCTCAGAAACTCCTTTGTCATTTAGGACTCAAACTTAATGCATTTGAAATTGGGTACCAACTTCTCTGCTTGCCAGCTGGAAGAATGGAGGAGGGAGGTGGAGAGGGGAGAAGGAGGGGGGTCAAAAAGGAGAAAGGCTGGAGAGAGGAAATATTTTTCCCCCCTTATTTCTTTGTGGAAAACCTCCCAGCGCAGATGGGGAGACTTGCTGTAATACCTCCGATGACAATTAAGAATACTATGCCAAGAGGAAATAGCCCTGCATTAATATTGTATATGGAACAGCTGAAGGGCTAGAGTACATTCTGCCTAATGCAGGCCCCTAGCAGATGGAACAACAAGAGAGAAGCCGGGGGGGGGGAGGGAAGTTGGGGGGGTAAAACCCATTTAATAACCCCCTTCTCTCTGAAATTTATACAATCACCTCAGGAGCAAAAGAAAGTTCTTTGTCTATAAGAAATTTACAGTTGGAAGTGGTTCTTCTTAATCGGATGATGGGTCCTGCTTCCCAAAGCTGACAACTTCTCTGTCCTTTTCAATTGCTTTTCCTTGTAGCCTCAAAGCCTCCGTAGTGTCTCATTCACGCAAATACCTGCACACATTCAATATTTCTCCTTTTCCACTCTCTCTCTCTTTTTTTTTTTAAAAAAAAGAGAACTAACCGCATTTATTTCTGTTAAATTTTCATCAGCTTTCTATTTGATAATTTCATACGCCAGTATCACAAGAAATAAAATGGAAGGAAGGAAGGAAGGAAGGAAGGAAGGAAGGAAGGAAGGAAGGAAGGAAGGAAGGAAGGAAGGAAGGAAGCTGGAAATCATATTATTTGTCTCCTATGATTTAGAAAAATAAAAATTGCAAGCAACATCACTAGAAATAAATGTACAGTACTATGTTATCCCTAGAAATGAAAATTACATTAACTCTCCTAGTTACCTCTCTGTGTTCTACATCTTTACAATTTAAGGTTCTGTATTCTACATGCCACAAATTTTTAACAAAGAACTCTCTCTCCATCATGGCAAAACTGATGGGCACTTTTTTTAAAAAAATGCAGATCACCTTTTACCTTCTAGATTGCATTTAAGAACATCACATGCTGTGGAGGGAGGGGATATCCCCACTGTCTTCTCCCAAACAAATCAAACATAGGATCTGGCTCTTGAAATTTTGTTTTGATCTCCTTGGCTAATTGACCTCTTGTTGATCCATATGCACAGACAGATTTAAAAAAAAAAAACCATGCACCACTCAAGGACACAAAGCCAACAACTCCCTGTTGTTGTGGGCGATCTTTTCCTGACATGCAACAGATCTGCCCCTTAAAAGGCACCCAACTTTCCAAGCATAAAACAACTAAGCAACAGAGAAGCCAAGAAAAGGGAGAGAGATTTGGGGGGGGGGGGGTTCGTTTCAAACACGCACCTAGGAATGCTCCACACAGCTTCATCCTTGCTTTCTGTTTTGATTTGGTTTGTTTTTTTTTCCCCTGAGCGCTTAGCTCTCTTGGCACAAGAAGCTCAGAAATCAGACAGGAGCGCTCAATTCAGGACACTTTTCATTGTGTGAAAAAAGTTATCGTCCAGGGCAAAAAAACTTATGCAAGCAAGAGGGCCTCTGAAGAAGGCCGTCTGGCCAATGGGAGCTTCTCAAGCTGTTAATTGCAAATCAAGGCAGCCAGCGGAGCAGCCAATCAAGCCCCCCGGCAGTTCCTGGGTTCACAATAACCCAATTGCCATTGAGACAGGAGACAATAGAAGGGAGGTGAATGAGTCTGAATGGGGAAAATATGTAACTGCTGCTCTCAACAGGACTGTGGTTTTTTTTTTTTACAATACACTTCTAAAATCACTTGGGCTGGTATATTATTTACGTAGCGCATCTGCTTGATGCCGGCGTTCGGCCCTGCGCACAACCGGATATACTATTGATATTGGAAAAACAACCTAAGCAAACAGCGTGGCTGGTTTTCACGTAAGGTGAAATTCAGAAGAATCGTGGGGCCTTTTCATTTTCGGATGAAAAAAAAAATTGTATGACTTCTGAGCAACGGTAAAGATGATGGAACCAACGTCGTTCCCAACCTGCCTGGAAGAAAATTGGAATGGCCTGGTGTAGAGACACATTTTCTAGGAGGAGAGATAAATCAGAATCCTTTTGGGAAAGAATAGGGCATGCACCAATAGTTTTCCCGGGAGCTTCTTTCCCTTGCCGAGATATCTATTGCATGAGCCATTTCGTAAACAGCATATGACAGCCCATACAATAGACATCCAGGGAAAAAGGAGAGACTATTTGCAGAAGTATTAGTGCATGCACCTTTAAAAAAAACAACACGATTCTGATGAGTGATACTGGAGGTTTTTTTTCCCTGCCATAACCTTTGTTTTTGGCATTAGACAAAGGCTTCTTCTTTTTGACGCGGGTCTTTTAGATGCTTTTAAACATGTCTTTTAATTTTACTGGCACTGGTTTGATCTAGTATTCCACATTCAGCAATGTTGACAAGTGTCTTGCTGTTGTAATATTATGATTCATTGTTTTTATTTGACTGTTTTCCTTTCTGGCTGCTCTGGGAACCTTTTGGGGTTGATCTGTGGGATGCAAGCAAGCTGGCAGGCAAGCAGGCCCGCGAGCGAACACAACAACCGGGACACCGTTCATTCAATATACTGTGACAATTTGCTGATTGCTGTTAGGCTTAGCAAAATACGAGAGGGAAAAAACAATCCCCCTTGCCGATGATTCTTGGTTAGAATGAAATGGTTTTATCATAGTGATTAACAGACTGACACAAACAAGGAGAAGAGGATTGAAATCTTTTAGGTTGGCCCTGCAAACCCAATTAGGTAGCTCAAAAGGATGGAACAGGCAGTCCTAACTTTGCTCTTCCTGAGTCCCCATCTGTCAGTTTGGATGCTTTCCTCAAAAGGAAAACAAAACTCTTGATGGGGCATAAGAAGGATGCCAGCAAACTGGAACTAGTTCAGAGGAGGGCCACGTGGTTGATCGGAGGACTGGAAACCAAGCCCTATGAGAAAAGCTTGGAAGAACTGGGCATTTTTAGCCTTGAGAAAAGAAGACCGAGGGCAGATATGATACTTGAAAGATTGCCATTCAGAGGAGGGGCAGGATTTATTCTCAATCCTCCCGAAGTGCAGGACATGTAATAATGTGCTCACTACCTTGGTACTGTACATGCGCTCGTAATCTCAAGATTAGACCACTGCAATGCGCTCTACGTGGGGCTACCTTTGAGGCTGCTGCGGAAACTACAGGTGGTGCAGAATGCAGCGGCCAGATTACTCAGTGGAGTGAAAAAATTCCAACATATTTCGCCCACTCTGGCCGCACTGCATTGGCTGCCCATCCGATTCCGCATTGACTTCAAAGTGTTGATGCTCACGTACAAAGCCCTAAACGGTTTAGGGCCGCGATATTTGGCGGAACGCCTTCTCCCGCCAAGATCTACCCGTGTCACTCGTGCGAGTCAGGAGGTGAGGCTGAGGAGCCTAACGCCGAAGGAGGCCCGGAAGGAAAAGACAAGAAATCGGGCCTTCTCGGCGGTGGCTCCTCGCCTCTGGAACAACCTACCTCCTGAGATTCACAGGGCTCCCTTGCTGGGTATCTTTAAGAATCAATTAAAGATATGGATGTTTCGGCAGGCCTTCCCATCAGATAATTCGTGACACCTTTTCTTTCCTCTTTTGTTTCTCTCACCCTGTGTATCGCTTTTACTACTTAAATTGTTTATATATTTTATTGTATTTTTTTAAATGATTGTTAGCCGCCTAGAGTGGTCCTGACCCAGCCAGATAGGCGGGATATAAATAAATAAATAAATAAATAAATAAATAAATAAATAAATAAATAAATAAATAAATAAATAAATAAATAAATAAATAAATAAATAAATAAATAAATAAATAAATAAATAAATAAAAGTCATGTTTTGGTTGAATATCCAGAAAAACCTCCCAACGGTTAGAGTAGTACAACAATGGAACCACTGATATCAGGAGATGAGTGCTCCACCGCTGGAGGCATTCAAGAGAAAATTGGACAACCATTTGTCAGATACACTTTGATTTGGATTCCTGCATTGAGCAGAGGGTTGGACTTGATGGCTTTATAAGCCCCTTCCAACTCCATTATTCTATGGTCCTATATAATGATACATACTGGAAGTCAGGACCACTCTTCCCTGATGTGCTAGACTGCAACCAGGTTGCAAAAGGCTAGTCTAGGAAGTCTAGGAAGATGCTGGTATTCCCCCCCCCCCCCGTGTGTACTTGTCCTCCAGGAATTCCAAGAGTTGACAGTGATCTAGTGCTTACACATAGGTCTGCACAGCCAATTTAGCTCCACTCTTAGGGATTGTCCACTGTGAAACACAAGCCTCGGTGGTTGAAATTCAGCTGCTCCCAATGTTCCATTGATTCAAATGGGTTTACTCTAGTTGTAACTGACTTTAACATAGTAAAGCAAAAGCATGCTGCTTATATATCACCTCATAGTGCTCTGGGCAGTTTAACATTGATTTATGGAGGCTATACATTGCTCCCCTCCCCAACAGAGAGCTGGGTACTCAGTTTACTGAACTCGGGAGGATGGAAGGATGAGTGAACCTCAAACTGGGATTGAACAGATTTTTGGCTGCAGTACTGAAGTTTAACCACTGTGCCATAAAGCACAGCTTTGGATCTACTAATGACAGTAAGTGTGATGGAACTTCTGGAGGCATTAACTCGCCACATCTCTACTGATTCCATGGGTCTACTTTACTGGAGGTTACTATCCTAAGTAGCAGGATTTCAGCTATTGATCATTCTGAAGGTCTTGAAATGGGACACCAAACAGTAAAAATATGGGGAATGAGATTTGCATCAAAGAAGAGGATGAAAACAAAACAGACCAAATCAGAAGTGAATGGAGGACTCACTGCTCCCAGGATCCTGGATTTAAGGAACAAAAGATTTAACCAACCACGATGTTGAAACATTAATCCATGCTTACAGAATACACACTTCATGTACTGGGACATTTATAAATAGACATCTGGAATAAAAAAAATCACCATGATACCTCCACCACTGCTGCCACTAGTGGATGTGGAGAGTATTTGTTGTTGTTTAGTCGTTAAGTCATGTCCGGCTCTTCATGACCCCATGGACCAGAGCACGCCAGGCCCTCCTATCTTCCACTGCCTCCCGGAGTTGGGTCAAATTCACGTTGGTCGCTTCGATGACCCTGTCCAACCATCTCATCCTCTGTCGTCCCCTTCTCCTTCTGCCTTCACACTTTCCTACTAATACATTACTAAGTGACTTGTTGTAAGAGTTGTGCTGTAAGTGACCCACCGCAATCAATGCTTGAGAATAATAGCACCGCACTTTTAGCACACAAATCTGTATCACTGTACTCTGCTTTGTGCTGAGGTGATGAAGCTTTAGTGGAGCAGGTGCAATGGCTCAGAATGTTATCTTCTCAGAAAACAACACGGCCCAGTTCCTGTAAGAGTACAGGACATTGTCAGTGTTGCTGATCTCAAGAACTACACGCTGACCTTGAAAGAGAGGAAATAAAGGGACACAGAGCCCCAGATCAAAAAGACTGAAGTAGTAGAGAGGCAGTGTCCATAGACTGAGAAAGAAAATTGAAGGAAGCAGGTGAAGAAGGAAGCTTCAGAAACCAGTAGACCAGGGGTCTCAAACCTAATTTACCTGGGGGGCTGCTGGGGGCAGAGTCCGGGTGAGGCTGGGCCATATCAGGTTTTTCACATTGAGTTCCTTTTCTTTTATCCTGCCATGTACACATCACTTCGATGTATTTTGTCAGAGAGAGAGAGAGAGCTCATATTAATTAAGTGCCATTGACATGTGTGTATAAATATATATATTGGTAGGTTCGTTCAGCTCTGCATACAACACTGTAAAGTGCCATACATCTCAAACTGACGGGCTGCACTAACATTAAACTTTCATATTAAGGCAGGGGCCACAAACTATCATCCCGCTGGCCACGAGTTTGAGACCCCTGCAGTAGACGAACAGGGAGAAGGAAACAAGAAGAACAGAAAACCTGCCTGAACCCCTCATGTCTCATCAGAGGGACTGTCCCAGTAATAACTCTTGAGAAGGCATTATTGGCCACGGTGCTCCATACCCAGAATTATTATTTTATACCTCCTTTGCAGGAAAACAATAATGTTCAAATCAATGTAGAGAATAATCATGAAACAAAACAAAGGTCTCACACACACACAAGAGACCAGCATTGAAATACAGTTCCAATACAGATTGAGAACAAAAAGACCAGCCATCGTTAAAACCAGAAAATGCAAAATATCAAAACAGACTGAAAACAAACAAATAAAAACAAACGAGGCACACCTCCCACAGAAGTGGATTCCTCAAGAATGGGCCTAGCGCAGGAAAGGCCCTGCTTCTTTTGCCTTGCAATCAGAGACCGGAGGTGCATAAGTTCTTCTGCTTCTCATCTTAGGGCCTGGGCAAATTTATCTCAACATATATATCTGACCCCATATGTAAAGGCCCCAGGTAAAAGTCTCATCAATCACTGAGGTTTATGTTCCCCTGATCCTTGTGATTACAGCAGCCCTGGTTCTGTAATTCTCTGCTTTCGAGCAGCCATTCTGAAAGCATAATGCCCATGGTTCCATTTCAACTATCTCCAGTTGTTTGTGTGTTATTTTTAAAAGGATCTCAGCTAAGGAAGAAGGCCCTGCTTTCCAGGAGAACTGTTGCCACGCTGAGTAATGAGTACCCCAGGGACTAATGGCCCGATCAGAGCTTAGAAAACTTTCTTTTCTTGGACTGCAACTTCCCAAATCCTTCAGGTTGCACGGCCAACTGCTGTAGTCCAAAAACACCACCGTTCTAAGCCTATGCCTAACTTGGAATAAGAAAAAAAAAAGCATGCACGTCTCTTGATCTATTTACTTTGCAAACTTCTGAACAGAGTATTTCATTGTCAGGCTTTGTTCACTGTGGAGAGCCTCTCTTTGTGGCTATGACGTCCTCCACGAAGCCAAGGGCAACTCCCTACCCCGAAAGACAGATGGCAACACTCAACACTTCAGCTGAAGGGGGGGGGGCTGGCTGTCCGCCATCAAAGGGGAAGGCTTCTGCAAGGACGGTGGCCCCAAGTCTAAGAAATACATTTCTTTAGAAAATGTTTGGCTTATTTGCGTGGGTTGCTGACTGCAGTGCCATCTAGGGTGAGGACCTTGGCTTGCACCCGTGCCCCAGAGGAGCTTGGAACGGCAAAGGAGAGAGAGGGAGTTTTTGACAGTCATTTGACTCAAGTTGGCCAGCTTGCCTTCAGAGCGCAGGGGATCTTGTCACACAAAGCCGGAGTGTAAGCGCTTGGAGGCTGCGGAGCGCTAACCCGTGTGTGTAAATAAGTGAATTGCTCTTAGGTACCTTCTGTGCGAAAAGGGTGGAGGCCCACCCACACCCCCTGAAGTAATTTGAGTGGGTGGGTGGGGAAAGCAGGCAGACCAAAAAAATAAATTGTACCATTTGAGGGACAGGTGGCGAGTGTAATAAGAGGCAGACACAAAGCTGATATTAACTAAAGGGGAGTTTAAAGCAATTTATCCCAGCGGGGCCTGACACTCTGGCTCATTTTCTTTGGTTCAGGGTTTGGAAGAAGGGTCAGACCAAAAAGTGAGAGAAGCAGGGGGGGTGGGGGGCTGAAAGCTAATTTGCTCTGTCTGCGCTGATCTTCTGTGGAGCCTTTTGTTGTACTTAATCCAGATATCTCGGGGGGGGGGGGAGCAGAGTAAGTTAAGATGAAAACAGCTCAGTAGATATTGTTTAAAACCTTCAGGGCCCTGTTCCCCTCTCCACATATATTTTTATAACTTTACATTGCCAGAGAAATAAAGAAAGTGAAAGGTACAGAGAGAAAATGTCTTGAATGTCCCAGGGACAGCTACGTTGAGTATCGGTGTTGCCAGGAGTATTTAGAGGGCTGTCTATGAGCAGCAGGAAAATGCTAGGGTACTTTTCAGAGTGCCCGTGAGTCCTTCAAGCTCATGTGTAACTGGGCAATGGACCAAAGAGCACATCTGGATTGCTGAGCATGAGGTTACCCTGATGACACTAATAGAGAGAGTTGTTGTTTAGTTGTTTAGTCATGTCCAACTCTTCATGACCCCATGGACCAGGGCACGCCAGGCCCTCCCGTCTTCGACTGTCTCCCGGAGTTGTGTCAAATTCATGTTGGTCGCTTCGATGACACTGTCCATCCGTCTCATCCTCTGTCGTCCCCTTCTCCTCTTGCCCTCACACTTTCCCAACATCAGGGGCTTTTCCAGGGAGTCTTCTCTTCTCATGAGATGGCCAAAGGATCGGAGCCTCAGCTTCAGGATCTGTCCTTCCAGGGAGCACTCAGAGTTGATTTCCTTCAAAATGGATAGGTTTGTTCTCCTTGCAGTCCAGGGGACTCTCAAGAGCAGTGGTGTCCAACCTTGGCCCTCCAGATGTTCTTAGACTACAGCTCCCAGAAGCCTTCACCACCACCTTTGCTGGCCAGGATTTCTGGGAGTTGAAGTCGAAGAACCTCTGGAGGGCCAAGGTTTGGGGACCACTGCTCAAGAGCCTCCTGCAGCACCACAATTCAAAAGCATCAACAGAGAGAGAGCTGCTATCAATGAATGCTTGGAAGTTATGAGCTACAAGCATATACGTTACCATATAGCTAGTTGCGTTTCAGGGGCAAAAAGGATGTAGTGAAGTCACACTTCATGTTCAATGCATCTCCTATGGCTCTTCTATTATTGGTTAGTGCTGAACAAATAGATGATCACCCCAGCCCAGAAATGTCCCTCCCAGTCACACAAGCCACAGACTGCATGCGAGGTTGCAGGTAAAATTCCAGCAGTTCTAATGATGCTTGCTCCTCAACTTCAGGGCATGTGGTCAGCTCCCAACTGAAATTGCAGAAGATGAGAGTAGCTTTGTGAAACCAAAGAGCAAGACTCTTCTCACACAGGGTCTCTAGAAATTCACAAGGAAAGGGCAGTAGAGAGGCAGCCGTCTCTTGCTATTAAGCATACAACCTCTAATCATCTGGGGGTATAGAGTGATGAAACATGAAAGCTCAGGGTCTTTGTCTATTTCATTTTAAAACACAAGATATCTATAGTATTATTAACCATTTTACATTTTTAAAACGGTTAATAACACTTTAAATCATCTTCTAAAAGAGAGTGAGATAAAAGGAAATAGGGAGGGGGAGAGAAAGAGAAGAAAGAGAGGGGGAGGGAGACAATGCCAAGAACTCTGAAAAAGAATATATATATATTTTAAAAAACCCAAATGGGCAAATCAAATATTCTGCCCGTGCAACTCTGCTCAAATAGAAGTTTATTTTCCCTTCTGCCATCTCCCACCCCTTCCTTCCTTCTCCCCAGAAATCTGTTCTAGATCCATGCTGGGGACTTCCTTTGAGAAGGGAGAAGTGACTAGGACTCAGCAGAACAGGGTTTGAATCTGCGCTCAGCCGTGGAAGCTCCCTGGCGGTGTGGAGCTGGTGAAAACACTCCTTAAAATATCTCACTTACCTTAAAAACCCTGTTAGGGTCACTGTAAGTCAGGGGACAACAGAGGACGAGATGGTTGGACAGTGTCACCAAAGTGACCAACATGAGTTTGACCCAACTCTGGGAGGCAGTGGAAGACAGGAGGGCCTGGCGTGCTCTGGTCCATGGGGTCACGAAGAGTTGGACACGACTTAACGACTAAACAACAAGAAGTCAGTTTTGACTCAACAGGACAACAATGCAGCACAACAACAACAACAACAACAACAACAACAACAACAACAACAACAACAACAGTGTGCTCCTTTCCACTGGTGAAAGACATCATGGCAGTCAATGGCACCCTGTAATGGAAGCCTCGCACTACCAGCATTTCAACAATGGCTTTGCTGGTGTTTCAAAAAGCACCCCGTATTTTAACTTCAAAGGTAGAAAAACACTGCCTTTCAGAGGCACAGGTCATTCCACATCAAGGTTGAAGGAAGTACGGAGAGTCAGATTGACCTAACACAAATACCTAAAGATGTTGGAAGAGGGGGGAGAAAATTCTAGTCTCCTTTTTTTTTAAAAAAATGAAAGCCCACATTAAAGCAATTATAAATCCCCATCTTTAACACTAGTGGAACCTCCTTTGCAAAATGGCCATTGTTCCAAGCTTCTATTCTGAAGACGAGAGGTGACATTGTTAAGGGCGCCATGCTTGGAAAATGGCTATAACAATTATATTGCTGGCAATTGGAAACTTTTCCTCTTCTCCCATCTTCAACCTCCTGGGGCTTTAATGGAAGGCAGCTAAGTAGCGCTCCTCTCTTCCCTGTTCCTGCATCCCCAGTGGTGGTCTGACATTCGGCAAGGTCACTTAACAGCCTCCCCATTTTGCACATGTTTTTCCGTGCATGGGGGGAGTTTTGAAATTGATGTGCATCAGCAGAAACACATAGGAACAGAGCTTTCTTTTCATGGTGCAGAGAGGTTTTTCTGGAGATTTAGGCTTTAGGGAAGTCATCGGAAACAAAAATCAACAACAACCAGAATAGAAAAGTTGTCAGTCAAGGCAGAGAGCAGAGGAAGACATGACGGTCAAACTCTTGGGTGAAAAGTGAGCCCATGTAGAGAGAAACTTCAGTTTTCTCATCCCATGAAGTCGATTGAAATTCCTTGTAGATCTTTTCATCATCATGTTTTTGGATCTGAAGTTCTTGCATCTGACTTCCAAGCTGACGGGCACAGCCCTGCTGGCTTGCTTTGCCGTTCAGCAAGCAGAAAGACCATATAGAAGGGAAAATCTGATCATAATAGAGGGAAAGGACATGCCTGCCCCTATGCTGATTGGCCAGAATAAAAAGCTGTCATACTATATTTTATGATTGATATGTTAATACTGCAAGAGAAGGTAGCAAAAACCTTTTGTCCATGAAATCTCACATTAAAAGACTATAAAAGTTAGCCTTTTTCCACTCTTTTTTATTTTGTTTTCACCTATGATGCTTGCACAGACTAACATGGCTACCCCTTATACAACAAACATTATATTGAAAATGTTCAGTAAAAGCTTTGCTAAAACAGGTTGGGAAGCAATGAAATACTGTACAAACCGTCTTGTTTTAAATCCTCTCTGACACGGCCGGTTACTAAGGAAAAGCTTGCTGGATGAGAAAGGTCTCTGTTTGCTTGCGAAAGCACAGCAAAGGTAGAGCCATTCTGGCCTCCAGTGGGAGGGAGTTCCAGAGTCTGGGAGCAGTGACAGAGAAGATCCTCTCCCGTCTCCCCACCAATTGCACCAGTGAGGGTGGTGGGACTCAGAGAAAGTTCTCCCCTGATGATATCACATTGAAAGCACTTGAAACACAATTTAAAATTTGAAGAATAGTAAGAGGAAGAAACACACCTGATACCATGAAACAGCCATGTTGGTTCAGGATAATGGGAGTTGTAGATGGGGGAAGGTTTCAATAAAAAATTTGCCAGGGAATCATTCCAACCTGCTCCCCCCCCTCCCCGGAAGGCAGTAACTCAGCAGCTGGACCAAAAAGGTCTAACTCGGGCATAGATCGGAGACAAGCTAGAGCACAATTTCTTGTCCATTGTGTCATTGCTGGTAAAGAGATGGCACAGGACTGCTCTGCAGGCAGTCTAAAATGTGATCTGTTTCCTCGTGTGGTCACACCCTTGCTGTGTTGCAGCGGCACTGTTTCAATTCCGGTGAAGTTTGAAAACAGACCCCTAATACGGAAAAACGTCACAGACTGATTCATTGTAAATGTGGATATATTGTCTGCAATTCAGAAGAGGTACTGTTTACCACTCAGCTTTTTATTCTATGAAAAATTAATTGACAATGAATTGAGCTGGGGTCAATTTATCACGGCAAAAGCTCGGGCACTCCCCCACCCCCCGGAGAGGAGAACTAAAATGAAATCCCAGAGAGCAACTGAGGGGTAGGCCACCCTTGGTACCTGGCCTGGCAGGGGCAAGATGCCACTCACTGGAGTCCATCCTGCACAGTGTAGCATCCTTCCTATTTGTTAGTGGCCAAAATCCTGTTGCTTGGTGTAGGAAAACACAGTAGAATAGGCTCACTGAGTAAATGGGGATTTGGCGAGTCAGCTCCTCCACACCTTCCACTGATTCGAAGGGGCACACTCTAACTATGACTTACTTTTACAACTTTGGTTCAAAGTTGATTCACTAAGTTGAACAACTGGATTTTGACCACCACCACCATCATCGTCATCATCATAACAACAACAATAACAACAACAATAATAATTTATATTGCACTCTATACCAGAGCACATTCCAATAATCAAAAACAGTTAAAATACACCCGTAACATAATTACAATGATAAAAACATACAATAAACAATCATCATTCCATAAAACAATAACAACAATCAAATTAACTAGAATAACAATATAATAATTGAAGTACAGTAATTCTATCCCAAGAATTGCCTATTTCTATGGTCAACCCCTATGGTTCGAGGTTAAACAAATAGGTTTTTTAGGTCTCATTTGAATTCTTCCAACTCTAGTTCCACACGAAAGTATTGCGGAAGAGAATTCCATAATTTGGTGGCCAGATGAGAAAATGCTCTAAGTCTGGAATTAGCCATCTTGGCCCAAGGGACTAGTAAAAGAACAGAATCCACAGATTGAGTTTCCCTATGAGAAATATGCCACCCCACAAGTTCCGCTAAATATGTTTTGTGATTGGCGGCAGGCATCCAGAAACGTACATAGTTATTGGGCTGTATTAATTTTGCAGATGTAAATTCTGACCATGTTTATCCTGAAACTCAGGACAACTCCATTTCCCACTCTTTATAATACAATGGTGAGCTGAGAGGTTTTCAATTTTTGAGAATGGTGCCTTTCTATAAAGTCAACGCAAACGTGTATTACCTGTTACTTCGCTGCATGGACTGGTAAGAGTAGTAGCACTCAATGGGTTGTTTGTGTCTTTCTGAGCAATCACTCTGTCTTTTTGGGATTGCTATGTTCATGGGCTTAGTTTCACGAGAGGAAAGTGCACTCATTTTGTGCAGAGATGTTTTGAGCAAAACGAGTGTTCCAGGGATTATGAACGAACCTCTTGGAATAAAAAAAAAACACAGAAAACTCACCCCAGCCCCCACCCCGAATCAGCGCCAAAGGTCACCGAGACCCAGCTTTCCATTTCGAAGAGCTTTCCATGAGAAGCCTCTGGAAACGTAAAACTGCCATTCAGTTATCAGAGCACTTATAACAGCTGATGGACAGTCCCATGACCAATCCATTACAATTATGTGATCGAGTAGCAGCCGCCGTACTTGAACACGGTGTTCAGGACTGAAAATACACCACTCTGGAGGAAGATTTGGTACAACGTACACAGCCATCAATTCCCATTTCTCAAAGCAATTTCTATTGTTTCTGCCAAGGAAAAAAAAGTAGAAGTAGGATTGGCCAGTGCTCTCAGTTGGAGCATGAAAAAAGGATGAGGTGGATAATTAAGTACCTGCCTGGGATGAGAAATGGGATCCCAGCTTAGGCAGAAGTGATGTTTATAGGTGGGACCAGGGATGTTGGCAAGTCTTTGGCACCAAGTGCCAAGTCTCAAGTCCAAGTCCCTATTAAAAACAAGCTCTCACCCCCCCCTCTGGAAAAAAAAAAGGGAGGAGTGGGTGGGTTTTGAGTCATGGGTTGAGTGAAAAAGGCAAAAAAAGTGGTCCAGGTCCGATCCTCAGCATCCATACGGCAATCTGAGAAAGGCTTGTGTCTGAAGCACCAGAAGGCTGCTGTCGTTCATATTGACTGAGATGGCCCAAAGGTCTTCCAAAGGAGATGGCAGCCTCCAGCCTCCTGATGTGGTCTGCATGACCCTAACTTAGCAACTGGAAAGCCTGGAATCTCGAGGGCATAAGAGGCTTGTGACTGATCCAGGAACTGCCCCCAGAAGGGTTGGAAAGAGGGGCTCCCTCTGTGGTGGGCCACCAGCCACACTTGCTCCTAAGAAGCAGCTCGGAAGACCCAGTTTACACCTTAGCAGAAGGGCATCTACTGGACCGGTAAGATCATTGCGCCCAGGATTCAAAATTAACTGGCTGCATCACTAAATTTAGAAGGATCGGAGCCTTCAGGCATCCTTAGGAGTCTTGATGGCTTGGTTAACAAGAGCAACAATATTTTCTGTACTTTGATATTGTCTGGAATTTGAAGCCTAGAGCTTTTGAGTGTCAAGTCTGAGCTGTCTCACTGTCCCATAGGAAAAGAAGGTGAGTAATACTTGAGCCAGAATTTGGGAGAGGGAATTTTTGGGCAACATGTCCAGAATCTTTCAGTATCCTATGGGAATCTGAGAACTGGATTCTAGGCTTCAATCAACTACAGCAGTGGTCCCCAAACTTGGGCCTCCAGATGTTCTTGGACTTCAACTCCCAGAAATCCTGGCCAGCAGAAGTGGTGGTGAAGGCTTCTGGGAGATGTAGTCCAAGAATATCTGTAGGCCCAAGGTTAGGGACCACTGAACTACAGCATCAAGGCACCACCTCATTCTTTTCCCTTTAAGTTCCGCAGAGCATTGGGGAGATGGGAAATCCTTTGTCTGGAATGGACACCCTTGGAAATTCTTCAAAAGTGGCCCAGTGGGGGTCTGTCAGTGTGGGTGAAGCTAGGGAGATACATCTTTGAGCATTTCTTACTCACAGGTGATAGGTTTGTGAAAAGGGCAAGGAAATGTTTTTTGGTTCATTTACGTCCAAAAACACCTACTTTTCAGCAGGAAAAGTTGTATTTTCAGTTAAACTCCATATATTTAAATACAAATTATAATATTTGTTTGCACTGAAAAGACTTTGGTTTTGTTTTAACCTCTTGCTAGTGCTGCTGCTGACAAGAAAGAAAGAAAGAAAGAAAGAAAGAAAGAAAGAAAGAAAGAAAGAAAGAAAGAAAGAAAGAAAGAAAGAAAGAAAGATTGTTTCCCCACTGTGCATCTGAGCAGAGCCAGCCTGGGTGGCCTTGGGCTAGCTGCACAGTCCCAGGGCACCCCTAGAGGAAGAGAATGGTAATGCACTTCTGAGTATTCCCTATCTGGAAAACCCTGAAAAGGGGTTGCCATGAGACAGAATTGACTTAATGGCTCATGATTCAGGAGTGAAATTGTAACGTGTGTGCATGTTTGGCCTGGAACCAGTTGTACTGGCTCTTGCCTTTCCATTGGACTATTTCAGTGACATGGAGAGGGGGGATTTGCTGCTTGGGTAACAGCCTATCCTCCATATTATTCTACCCAGGCTTCGTGCTCTGGAGAGGACACTCCAGCTTCGCATATAGCATCGAAGTCCTCCATACAGAGCACACTACCATAGTCTCTTGAGACTGAAGGATGCCTATGTGTACTTCACAATAAGTGACAAGGACTATATATCTAGGGGGAATCAAAGAAACATCTAATGGACATGCCCAGCTAGCAACCTTCCTAAAAAGTATATAAAAAGAGGGGTCTGGGTAACCATAATTGGTCTGCTGAGACCAAAAGGCTTTTGGAACTAACTACCTTCTTTGGAACTTGGACAATGCAAATAAAGAATTCTTCTCTCTTGGGTGAGTATCTATGTGAATGTGCTGAATGCATGAAACCTCTTTGTTTAGAATTGTAATCAATAGGTAATAAAGCATATTCATTTTGCATTTATTGATGTGCTTTGTGAGGTCCTTTGCTGTTTAATATTATTCTTCTTGGGATACAAAAGAACCAGTAGTCACCCTTTTGTGACAAAATAATAATCTTGAAGTGGTTAACCATTCTTTTTAAAGGCAGGTTGAGATGTGTCCAGATACTCTCTTTCAAGAGACAGACAAGTTTCCAAGTTTTTTTTTTAATGGCTAAAGACCCTTCCATAGCTCTTACCGGGTACATATTTTACTCTTTATAAAGCACTGGCCCTTTCATTAATAAGATTGAGGCCTTTATCCCAGGGAGGAACTTTTGGTTTTCCACGAAAGGGTAGCAAATAAAACATTTGTTTGATTGTTTGTTTGTTATTTTTGTACTGGTACTGCTACTGAAGAGTACCCACTGTGGTGCCATGAGAAGATTGCCAAACTCGAACTCAGGAGGTCTGGGTTTGAATCCCTGATCAGTCAAAAAACTTCACTGGGGATATGGAACTGGTAAAACCACTCTTTCAATATCTCACTTATCTTGAAAGTCCTATTAGACCAATTGCAATGGCCAGGACCCTATTGGTGTAAAGTTTGCATCTCTTGCCATGGCTAATTGAGAATTGGTCACACACCCAAATAGGGAACTGTGGTTGTTCTTTAGTCATTAAGTCGTGTCCGACTCTTCATGACCCCATGGACCAGAGCACCTCAGGCCCTCCTGTCTTCCACGGCCTCCCGGAGTTGGGTCAAAGTCATGTCGGTCACTTCGATGACCCTGTCCAGCCATCTCGTCCTCTGTCATCCCCTTCTCCTCTTGCCTTCACACTTTCCCAACATCAGGGCCTTTTCCAGGGAGTCTTCTCTTCTCATGAGATGGCCAATAATAGGGAACTAGAGCCTCATAAATTAACTGCAGTTAGCCACAGAAAGGTGCACAAATCTTACAAACACCAATACAATTTTGGTTAATAAATCAGAATATTAAAACAAGATCCAACCCTTTTAAATTACCATGTTGAAACAAATACATTAGTTACCCTTTGTTATTTTGCCTCAGGCAGCCGAATGTCTTTGGTTGCCCCTGGCTTTATAACAGTGGCAGACAGAACGTAGAACTGGATCTAACAGTATGTCTCAGGGTGGTTGCCAGTAGATTGTAAATGACTTCTGACTCTCGGAACAGAAATTGGTGATACAGTTCACATCAGAAGCTCTTTTAAAAGTGAAAAGATGCCTATCAGTTTTAGCATGAATGTGCTTCACTCTGCATATTGCGTTTCCTTTCTGATTGGTCATGGGAAAGTAAGCACAGATTTCATTGGGAAGTCTAATAGCGTAGTCATGGAGCTCTGCAGGAACACCATGCCGGGATGGAAAACATGGTAATGGCTGGAAATACTGTTACAGCCTAGAGAATAGCTTTCTCCCCCTGGACCAGATTTTACTACAGTACTGAGATAAAGGATATAGCACATTGGAATGGACTTCTGCACAGAAAGACTATGAGCAATGTTCAGTTCTAGAACTCAAAACAAGCCCCTTCTTATATCTTTAATTCTAAATCCATGTCTTTTGAAAGCTGGAACAGAAGTAAATCTGAGGACAGCAAAGGTGTGATCCTGCCTTTGTTTTTGGTCCTTGTTGTTGAAGAAACAAAATAACATAACCAATGCTCTGGGGAAAAAAAGCAACTCTTTTCAGTCTCACTCCTGGCTCATAGCATTTCGAAGTTCTGAATTTTTTAATTATTTTTGGTTAAGCAGTAGAGGTACAGAGACTCACAGAAGCGAATCGCTTCTGGTTCCCCAGAAGTCCACCTCTTTCTCATTAACTGGCACTTAAAATCTCAGCGGCTCCCTCTGAGACATTCGTAGGAGAAAGAATAAAAATGTTTCCATTACTTACAGTTATGAACAGATCAACAGCAAACAACAAAACTGACATCGACAGACTGAAGACAGGGAAATACAAAACACTCCGAAGAGGGGCAGGGCTCTCTTTGAATTCGGAAGCAAGACGGGATGTTTGGTTACTGCTGAACAGATTGACAGTCCCTCCAGAAAAGCCCCTCCCAATCATGGAAACCTCAGGCGGCATGCGAGGTTGCAATAAAACTCCGACACATAGAGCACATGTTGGCACTACTGGGTTCTTTCATCGCCATAGTGGCTGTTTTATTTTCACCTTCTCTTTCCCCTCTTGCTCTAGCTCGCAGCTGAATGGCAGCCAAATTGCCCATTAGTGGCCACTGTCCCTTATCAGCTTCCAGGAGACGCCAAGATGGGGAGGGAGAGAGCATTGCATTCCCTTTTCTCCAGGACAACAGGAGCATGATTCACATCAGTGTTCCAAACTGTTTCAAAGTGACACATGACTTTCGCTTCCTGCCAAGAACATCGAGCAAATCGAGTGCCAGAAGGAATGCTAAATGACAAAGACAGTGTGGTGGAGTGAACCGAGTGTCAGAGGATGGGGAGAGCAGTGGAGTCTCCTTGGGGTCCCCAATGCAGCCTTCAGCCCCCCCCAAACCCAGCCCCCCCATGTCCCCACACACCTTTGGGATTTTGGGGCTCAGAAGGTTCCCTTGTGCTGTTCATCAGGCGAACAGGGCACTTTGATTCTATTTCGACATGATTCTTTCCCCTCCGTTTTTCAGCTTCACGACAAACCTGTGGTGTAGGCCGGCTGAAAGACACCCTGGCTGACCAGACGGTCTCAATTTAGAAAGGGGGGCACTAGAAGATGCACAAAGGGATTTTCCCCCTGTTAATGACCCTATTTTTGTAAGAAATATTTTTTAGTGGGAGAGTTGCAAGGGTAGGTGGGGCCTTTTAAGATCTAGGTTGGTCTGGGGAGTGCCCAACCCTGGGCAAGAGAGACCCAGGTTCTAATCCCCACACTTCTTGAGTGATTATCTGTCCAGCTTACACCGCAGGATTGTTGTGTAGCCGAAAACCAGAGGGGACACACAACCCTGTTCATTGTTGTGTCTCCTGGAAGAAAGCTAGCGTATGTGATCAATTAAGCAGCCCACGCTAGTTAATATGATTCACAGACAGCATTGCAGAGATGAGAAGTACATCACAAGATTAGAAATCTTCTCACTATATCATACGCAGCAGAATATTTAATCTTTCCAGATCTATTTGCAAAGCGAAGCAATATAAACAACACTGCAGAGTCAGAGAGGCAGTTTTTTCACGAGCCAGGTAATGCCTTCTGCTTTTCCCTCTAGGTTGGCTGTTAATGCCATCTTTTAATCATCTCCCCTTTCCCCCTTTTAAAAATTACTTTTGACTGAAAATACTGAGCCATAACAAGCCCAGGCTGCTCAGATCCATCTGATAGGTGCTGTCAAACCTGTCAGAAGGTGGCGACAATAAACATTTCAGCTGCCTATCAATTTTGTTGCTGTAAAAAAGTTCCTGACCCTGGAAAAATCAGGTTCTGCCATAATGAATGCTTTGTCTCCAAATATTTGCATTTTAGCTGACAAGGTTTCCTCTCTGTTGTGTGTGTTGGGTTTTTTTTTTTTGGGGGGGGAGGGTTTGGTAAAATATACAGTCATAAACAATCTGCCTTAGAAACTAGCCTGCTAGGAATCAGATTTTTCCACCCACCCACATCCCAGCAATTTTTCACCTGTCTCTCTTAAAGATGTTTTGCACAGTATTTATTATTCCAAGACACATGGAGTGATGGGCCACTTCCCTGCATTCATGGTGGAGAACTTCTGCCAGCCCAAGGACTGGATTCAATTTTAGAAAGCTTCTCAGGGACCTCTTTCCCCGGGTGGGTGGAGCCAACGTGACAACAGTCAGACCATTTTATTTTATTTTATTAATGTATATACCACCCCATTAGTGCAGTGCACTATTCTGGGTGAAATAAAATATAACCCTGCAGTGACAAAGCCTTGAAGCAAAATAAAAGATAACCTTGCAACAACAGAATCATAGACCCATAGAATCATGGCGTTGGAAGGGGCCTCTAAGGCTATCATGTCCAACCCCCTGCTCAAGGCAGGAACCCAAATCAAAGCAGATCTGACAGATGGCAGTCCAATTTCTCTCAAATGCCCCAGTGTTGGAGTGCTCACCTCCTCTTAAAGTAATCAGTTCCATTGTCGTACTGCTCTAACAGTTAGAAAGTTTTCCTGATATTCAACCAAAATCTGACTTCCTTTAACTTGAGCCCATTGTTGTGTGTCCTGCACCCTGGAATGATTGAGAACGGATCCTGCCCCTCCTCTGGATGACAGCCTTTCACGAATTGGAAAAGTGCTGTCCTATTTCCCCTCAGTCATCTTTTCCCTAGGTGTAACATCCCCAGTTGTTTCAGTTTTATCTCCAAGGGCTTGGTTTCCAATCCCCTGATCATCTTTGTTGTCCTCCACTTAACTTGTTCCAGTTTATTGTCATCATTCTAAATAAAACCCAACCACTGTCAAATATTTGTGTTAACGCAGAACTATAAGCAAAAGTAGACAAAGCTAGACTCAAACGGATAAGCCGCCAGAGCCAGCAGCTTAGAAAATTAACTTTTGCAGTCTTCCCAAAATCACACTCTGGGTTACAAATAAAACCACGACACTATAAAATATAGGATCAGAAGCATAATATCAGTTTTAGCATCAAGGTTTTACCGCCAATAATTAAGCTTTGGGACAAGCCTTCCAAGTTTTCTGAATGAGGAGAAGAATATGACAGCCGAGGAGCCACAAATGAGGTTGTTATGGAAAAAAAACATTGTTGCTTGGGGAACCTCAATGAGCTAAACTGGGTCTCCAGGAGGGCCAGATTTGGCTTCAGAGTCTATGGTTCCCCAGCCTTGCCACAGGAAGTATTGTTGTTTAGTCATTAAGTCGTGTCCGACTCTTTGTGACCCCAATGGACCAGAGCACGCCAAGCCCTCCTGTCTTCCACGGCCTCCCAGAGTTGGGTCAGATTCATGTTGGTCACTTTGATGACCCTGTCCAGCCATCTCGTCCTCTGTCGTCCCCTTCTCTTGCCTTCACACTTTCCCAACATCAGGGTCTTTTCCAGGGAGTTCTTCTCTTCTCATGAGATGGCCAAAGGATTGGAGCCTCAGCTTCAGTATCTGTCCTTCCAGTGAGCACTCACGGTTGATTTCCTTCAGAATGGACAACAGGAAGTATACAAAGCCCTTATCAACCAGAGAGGAGCCAAAAGTTGTGAGGTGCTTGGAAGTCACACCATCTGATCTTAATCAGCGCACATTCTACCTCTTGAGATTTCACCAGTTGTTCCACACACTTAGGCTAACTAGTTATGCACAAAAGGGGGGGAATTTGTGGGAAAGCATGACACGCACATACACAAAAGATATGTTTAATTAGAACCAATTGCTATCCTGTAAACCGAAACACCACATACCTCACAATTGAGGGGAGGAGTTATGAGCATGTGAACTGAATGCCTTCCACTTGATGAAAAGCATTCATTCAATTATTCAAAATTCTTCATCCACTTCTAAAAGTGGATGAAGAATTTTGAGACCCACCTCTCTCTTCTTGGCTCTTTATTCTACTAGAACTGTCTCAAAATGGCAGAGGTGCCTCAGTTTGGTGTCTGGCTGTGAAGCCAGAGGTTGAGAGTTCAAATCTGCACTATGCCTTCAAGGAGAAGAGCCATCCTGTGTGGCCTTGGGCCATCTGGACAGTCCCAGAGTACTCAAAGAAGACGGGAAAGATAAACCATTTCTGTGTACTCTCTGCCTGAAAAGCTTTGGAAAGGGTTGCCACATGTTGGAATCGACTTGATGGCATGCTATTATTATGGTTCAAAAAGAAGTCACCCCTCTATAAAGTAAAGCTTCTGATCACAGCAAGCACCGTGTCTAGGTATGATAAACAATAAAATCGGGTTACATAAAAAATATAAAATTGGGGTCCTACTGAGTAATCCGGATTTCTAAATGAATCTTGTGTCTGCTCAATGATTCTGACATTTGCACCCACAAATAAACACTAAAAGCACTAAATGCACAATTTTATGAATGTTGTGGTTTTCATCTGGTCTCCTTTTCTGGCAACCAATTTCCTCCTTTTTTCCCCTATGTTTTATTTATTTATTTATTTATTTATTTATTTATTTATTTATTTATTTATTTATTTATTTATTTATTTATTTATTTATTTATTTATTTATTTATTTATTTATTTATTTTATTTTATTTTATTTTATTTTATTTTATTTTATTTTATTTTATTTTATTTTTTTAATATCCCACCTATCTAGCCACTTAAGGCCACTCTAGGCGGCTTAAATAGCCAATATTTTATCACCTCAAGGTTAGTTTTCAAGAAGGGAATTTGTTATTCATCACAACTTCTCTCATTGCTGTTATACGCCATCAAGTCACTTCCAATTTATAGCAATGCTATCCTCTGATTAACAGCTCTGTTTGCGACTTGCAAACCCAAGGCTGTGGTTTCTTTTACTGTGTCAGTCCATCTCATGTTAGGCCTCCCTCTTTTACTCCTGCCGTCCACTTTCCCCACGATTGTCACCTTCTCTACAGACTGTTGTCTTCTCATGTGCCCAAAATATTATAGCTTTAATTTAATTTTTTCTTTTTCTTTTTCTTTAGTTTATTTATTTATTTGATTTATATCCCACCCATCTAGATTTTTTGTTGTTTAGTCATTTAGTTGTGTCCAGCTCTTCGAGACCCCATGGACCAGAGCACGCCAGGCCCTCCTGTCTTCTACTGCCTCCCGGAGTTGGATCAAATTCATGTTGGTCACTTCCGTGACACTGTCCATCCACCTCGTCCTCTGTCATCCCCTTCTCCTCTTGCCCTCACACTTTCCCAACATCAGGGTCTTTTCCAGGGAGTCTTCTCTTCTCATGAGATGGCCAAAAGACTGGAGCCTCAACTCCAGGATCTGTCTTTCCAGTGAGTAGTCAGGGTTGATTTCCTTCAGAATGGATAGGTTTCTTCTCCTTGCAGTCCAGGGGACTCTCAAGAGTCTCCTCCAGCACCACAATTCAAATCTAGACCATGTCTATTCTTTTCTTGCTTCTGGAGAGAACTCAGGTCTGTTCTGACCTAGGACCCACTTAGTTGTCCTTCTTGTGGTCCATGGTGTCTGCAAATTTAAGATAATACATTCAATGAAACCCAAGTACAGATGAGGGTGTTGTGGCCATGCAAAATGTTTAAAGTCACCATGAGAGGAAAAGAACATCTGTGTTTCCTGGTGTTACCATCTTTTCTTTCCCTAGGAGATCTTAACTGTCAGCTTTTAAATGTCCTACTTCTCACACTTACCACATGAGATAAGATAATTGTGTTGGTCTCGTAGGGTGGGGTGACTCAGGGCTACGAAAACAGCATGGGGTGGGGGAGCCATACGCCATCTGTGGGTTGCGTAATTCCCACTTCTGGCATAAGCAATCTAGGCGTTTATGTCCTTGTAGCTGCTGGATTGCCCCCCCCCCCAAAAATGCTTGTGGCCCACAAGGAGCAGGGCTGCCAGGAAGAGATTACGCTTTCTCAGGATCAGGCCAGCGGGCGGGAGTCCATGCAGCTGAAGGAGGGACCGTTGCCTCATGGGAAACATCTTTTAAGTTGAAAGGGGCCTACAAGGCCATCAAGTCCAACCCCCTGATCAAGGCAGGGATACAGTCAAAGCATATTTGCCAGGTGGTTGGTTGCCTAGGCCAGTGTTCCCCAACCTTGGGCCTCCAGATGTTCTTGGACTACATCTCCCAGAAGCCTTCGCCACCACCTCTGCTGGCCAGGATTTCTGGGAGTTGAAGTCCACGAACACCTGGAGGCCCAAGGTTGGGGACCACTGCTCTACACTTTGCAACATGCCCTATAGAACAGTGGTCCCCAACCTTGGGCCTCCAGATGTTCTTGGACTACATCTCCCAGAAGCCTTCGCCACCACCTCTGCTGGCCAGGATTTCTGGGAGTTGAAGTCCACGAACACCTGGAGGCCCAAGGTTGGGGACCACTGCTCTACACTTTGCAACATGCCCTATAGAACAGTGGTCCCCAACCTTGGGCCTCCAGATGTTCTTGGACTACATCTCCCAGAAGCCTTCGCCACCACCTCTGCTGGCCAGGATTTCTGGGAGTTGAAGTCCAAGAACATCTGGAGGCTCAAGGTTGGGGACCACTGGCCTAGGTTCCTCTTGAATGCCTCCAATGTTGGAGCGCTCACCACTTCTCAAAGTCATGGGTTCCATTGACATGGCACTCTAACAGTTAGGAAGGGTTTTTTTTCCTGATATTCAACCAAAATCTGGCTTCCTTTGAGCCCATGGTGGCGTTTCCTGCACTCTGGGATGATCAAGGACAGATCTTGCCCCTCCTCTGTACAACAGCCTTTCAAATATTGGGAAAGTGGTATCCTGTCACCCTTCAATCTTGGGCACTGCTACAGCCCTGGAGAGGTGAAAGAGGCAGGGAATGAGTAGAGCCGAGCTTCAGAGCCATAAATACAGTGGTGCCTCGCATTACGAGCGCACCATATAATGATGAATCCGCATAGCGATCCCTTTTCCGGGATCGCTAATGCGGAGGCATAGCGTCGGCTCCAATGGGCAAAACTCGCTTACCGATCTTCCATGTGGGGGGCCCATCGGAAGGAGCCACCGCCGCCGCCGAGAGAGTGCGGGGCCGTGCTGGCCGGGGAGAAAAGCAGGCGGCGAGACAGGCAGGTGGAGGGAGGGAAGTGGCGCGCGCTCGTGCGTCCGCCCCCCCTTTCCCTCTTCATCCTCCTCCCCCCACACCTTCCCTCTTCCTCCTCCTCCTCTTGCCCTCGGGCGATCAGCTGTTGCCGGACGCCCGAAATGGCCACATGCAGCGTTTTCGCGCCCTCCCCTCGCTTACCGAGGGCGCGAAAATGGCTGCCGGACCCCGGAAGCATCGCTGAACGGTGGGTTTGGGGCCGATTTGGAACGCATTAAACGATGTTTAATGCGTTCCAATGGCTTTTTTTGTCCCGTTCAGCAATGTTTTGCTATAGCGAAGGTTAATCCGTTCCGGATTAACCTCGCTATGCGAGGCACCACTGTACTGCACTCCCAAGCCAACTACACCAGAGCACAGAGTGCTGTCCTCTAAAGATGCCCATGGCCACAGAGACTGGTGAAATGTTAGGAAGAACAACCTTCAGAACACGGCCAAAGAGCCCGAAAAACCCACAGCAACCATTCAGAGCCTGACTTTTTTTTTGCTCTTCTATACAAGACTTTCCTCAAAGGGGGTGTTTCCTGGGCCTAAACTCTCCTCTCCTTCATGCTTGCCAGAACCTGGACTCTGGGAAACTCCAGAGAAATTAATGGGGTCGCCAAGCTTCCGGGTGGTGCCCAAAGGTTCAGGGATTATACTTCAGCCCTATGAGACTGTAGGGAGAAAGGAAGGAGGAAGTGATGCTAATAATAAAAGTTGCTCTGGTCCAAAAAGCTGAGTTGGAGCCCAAGGAGATATTGGTGGGGGACCCTGGCCCGGCTGGTGCCTTGTGGGTGGGGGGCAGGAGATCTGTCAGGGCATGCAAACCATTTTCGTTTGGGCTAGAATGAGTGGGAACTAATGTTAAAATTCATGCCGTTCTTCCATGCCATCAAGACGCTTGCAAATGATGTAAACCTGACAAAAGTTTGCATCATATGTAAGATGCCCTTCATGGAGAGTTCTGACTAAACGTGATACACCTGAAGCAGGAACTGGCAAGCCACTCCAGTATCTTTGCCAAGAAAACTCCATGGACAGAAACAAAGGGCTAAAAGATATGACACTGGAAGATGAGCCCCTCAGGTCGGGAGGCATCCAACATGCTACTGAGGAAGAACGGAGGACAAAGACAAATAGCTCCAGAGCTAATGAGGTAGTTGTGCCAAAGCCGAAAGGACGCTCAGCTGTGGACGTGCCTGGAAGTGAAAGGAAAGTCCAATGCTGCAAAGAAAAATACTGCATAGGAACCTGGAATGTAAGATCTAAGAACCTTGGTAAGCTGGATGTGGTCAAACAGGAGATGGCAAGAATAAACATTGACATCCTGGGCGTCAGTGAACTAAAATGGATGGGAATGGGCGAATTCAATTCAGACAATTATCATAAGAAATGATGCTTTTGAATTGTGGTGCTGGAGGAGACTCTTGAGAGTCCCCTGGACTGCAAAGAGAACAAACCTATCCATTCTGAAGGAAATCAACCCTGAGTGCTCACTGGAAGGGCAGATCCTGGATCTGAGGCTCCAATACTTTGGTCATCTCATGAGAAGAGAAGACTCCTTGGAAAAGACCTTGATGTTGGGAAAGTGTGAAGGCAAGAGGAGAAGGGGGACGACAGAGGACGAGATGGTTGGACAGGGTCATTGAAGCGACCAACATGAATTTGACCCAACTCAGGGAGGCAGTGGAAGACAGGAATTCCTGGAGTGCTCTGGTCCATGGGGTCATGAAGAGTCAGACACAACATAATGACTAAACAACCAGAAGATGCTGAAGGTCCGGTTTCTGTGGCCAAGCAGGAATTTGAATCCAGCTCTCTGAATTTGAGTCTCAGCCTGACACTCTGCCTGCGACACTCTGCTGGCTCTCAAGCGCCTGAAATTCATTCCAAATCTGTATTCTAATCACTGAAGAGCTGTGAGGAGGGGGCCAGAGGGAGAGATGCCTCCCTTTTCACAGTTTCTGTTCCCTTCCCCTCACAAGGGGCAGTTAAAATGGCAGAAAATTGTCACTTGGCCTCTACAAAACTCACAGTGTTGGCCGGTGGGTGGATTTCACAGTTTTCATCTCTGAAAGCTGTGCTTGCTGGCAGTCCCATGGGCATAAATATCTCCCCCCCCCTTTCCCCACAACCCTTTGGCACGTATCCACAAACGCTTAGGAAAATATCACGCTCTGTTCCTGTGCCAAAAAGAGGATGTTGTTATCAGAGTCACAGAAAGATCTGCTTGCTCACCCCTGTTTGAATTAGGATTAAAAGATATAAGAAGTAGCAGGGGAAAGGAGAGAGAAAAGCCTAGCATCATCATCAGAAAAGAGGCATAAATAAGAACTGTTGCTTTGGAAGAACAGGGAGGAAAACCTGCAGCTTAGATTTTTTTCCCTCTGTCCTCCTTTCTCTTTTTTAAGTCAATGTCAGAATGGTGTATCCTTAAGCAAGGCCTTAGCTGGCCAAGGAGAGTTCAGAAAGAATGGAAGAAGTCACTGAGATCAGGATGAGACACCGAGATCAGGATGAGTCAGGACCAAGATGTAAGCCTTGTTTGCCAGAAAGCTAAGAGTCTTTGTGTCATGTGAGTTTGCCCTCATCATCCACTGGGACCTCTTGATGACTCAGTCACTTTTCCTTGTGTTACGTTGGTGAGCTAGGATGCTCTAAAGGGCAACATCTTCCTGTGCTGGTTGGGTAGTGGACCCCGGTGGTTGTGTGAGATTCCAGATCTGGAAAGAGTCTTTTTTTTCCCTTCCCAAAATAACTAGTTATCACTATAGTTAAAATTCAGATAGAAGAAAAAAAAATCCTCTGCTGCCCCATTTCTCAAAACTAGGTTTAATGGTGAAGGTAAAGGTTCCCCTTGACAATTTGTCCAGTCATGTCTGACTCTACGGGGCGGTGCTCATCCCCGTTTCCAACCCATAGAGCCAACGTTTGTCCGAAGACAATCTTCCATGGTCACGTGGCCAGCGCGACTAGACACGGAACGCTGTGACCTTCCCACCGAGGTGGTCCCTATTTATCTATTCACATTTTGCATTTTGCAAGCTTTCGAACCACTAGGTTGGTGGGAGCTGGGACAAGCGATGGGCGCTCCCTCCGTCGTGTGGATTCGATCTTATGACGGCAAGTCTTCTGACCTTGCAGCACAGAGGCTTCTGTGGATTAACCCACAGCAGCACCACGTCCCTTAACTAGGTTTAGTTCTCTTTAATTTCTTTTGTAATAATATGGACTCTACCATTCCCCACCTGTTGTACATGGCTGGCTGTTCTCTTGTGAAACTAAGGTCCTTTTTAAAAAAAACCCAGCAGGTAGAAGAGCAGAACCAGAAATGACATTAGGCCACTCGCAGATACAATGACTGTGAAGATTGTTTTAAGGGACTAGTCCCACCGGCAGAATAAACGGGCAGAGGAATCGCGGGCTTTTGGGAATTGGCCTAAAGTCATGAGGGCTTTGGTCTGAATCCAAAATGTGGATGGCGGTGTGTGCATCCTCACTGGCTCCCTCCTCCTCGGGCTCCCTCTTGCTGCAGAAGGCGCCTTCCTTCCAGTGCTACCATCTCCATCTCCGATCAGGTGCCTCCCCTTGGCTGGGGTGGTGGAGAGAAATACAGAAAGAGAGGGAGAGGCAGATGAGAGAGAGAAAGGGGCAAGGGGTGAGGGTGGGAGGGCATGGGGAGAAGTGCCTGAGGGTATAAGCAGGGGAGCAGGTGGGTGCTGGCTTTTTCACCCAGCTCGGAGCTTCTATTTTTTTTTTTAATCCTACTATCTGCTAGGAGGAATTTTCAAAAAAGCAGATGAGGCACTCACATATGTGGAATGGATTCCAATGAATTGGTTCCATGTCTGCTGGTTCCACTGACACAGTACTCCACTCGTATGCTAAAATTTAAATCATAGGGTTTTGTTTTTGTTTCGTTTTGTTTAGGAGAACCTAGGGCAACAGTGGATTTTAATGTCAGTAGATTTTAATGTCAGTAGAACTGAGCCCTTAGCTTAACTCAGAGAACAGAGGGAAAACATGGACGTCTTTTGTTAATTCAGAATGAAAAAAAAATTCAAGTAGAAATCAGAACGGCCACATTCCATGCAGGGAATGATAAAATTCTCAAAAATCAAACATATCGTTGCACACGTCCCCATGGAAAGGAGATGATGATTCCCTTTTTTCACTAAAAGCCGTTTGAATAAATATAATCCTGAACAAACTAATTCAACTCTTTAAATGTTCTCTGTGGCATACGAAATCAAGGCCTGTGAAATGAGCAGCGGCTTGAAGTATGATCTGGCACCACCTAAACTCCCCCCAGCCTTGACTTTTAGAAACAGGCCCGAAAGTTCCCAACGATAGGGCAGCAAAGCCGGCCAATGAAAAGATGGTTAAAAGAGAAACTAAAATATTATATCCACCAAGTCCTAAAGTAGAGGTGTGAAAAGTCTCCTGCTAGATCCCAGACGGGGGACTCTGGAGGGGCTCAGTAGGAAGGTTAGTTGGGAGAAGGATGGGTTACGGAGACGGAAAGTCCTCCTCTCGTGTAAAGGGCAAGAGATCAGGAACCAAGATTTTAGGGAAAAGATCAAGGAGGAAAAAGCCTCTTCTCCCAGGGCGCAATGGACCTGTCCTACACTTCTCAACCACCGCATAGATCCCTCAGAATCCCAATAGACCATAATGCAGCAGCAAAAGCCAGCACTGGAGCCGTGTGATATTCCTCCTCCACCACATAGTGATGCCGGAGCCCTTTAACCAGAAAGGTGACAAATGAGGTTATAGTTACCTTCAAAAACTAGTGGCTTGATGCCTCCTTAGTTACAGTAGTAATATGGTATAGTAACATGAACTCCCACGGGTGAAACGAAATTGTGGAATGGATCTTTATTCACCCTGATTCAGTTGTAGTCCAAATCTAACTTGATTTGCAAACCTCCCATCGGCTTGTATTGGAAACCCAAAATGTCTCTATGGTTGTTGTGGGTTTTTGGGGCTCTTTGGCCGTGTTCTGAGGTTGTTCTTCCTAATGTTTCGCCAGTCTCTGTGGCCGGCATCTTCAGAGGACAGCACTGGCGAAACGTTAGGAAGAACAACCTTCAGAACACGGCCAAAGAGCCCGAAAAACCCACAACAACCGTTAGATCCCGGCTGTGAAAGCCTTCGCAAATACATAAAGATGTCTCTATCTTTGTTACTTTTGCACTAATGCACATGAAATTTGAAGACATCATAGATTACAAAGAAGATTGTTTGTTTGATTGATTGTCACTATTTTTAACCCTCTATTTTTCTCTATAAACAGGACCCAAGGCAGCTTGCAACAATTAAAAGACAGTATTTAAGCTAATGACGAGTATACGATACTAAAAGAATCAATGAATACAATACCAAAAAACATGTGACAAAAAAACACCCCACATTCAGTGCAGTAAAACACAACAATCCCCCTTTTTTTAAAGAAAGCCCACTTGGCAGCCAAGGAAAGATTGCCTGAAGAGAAAGGTCATGGCCTGCCTGTAGAAGGACAGCAAAGACGGGGCCTGCCTGGCCTCCTGTGGGAGGGAGTTCCACAGTCTGAGAGCACTGACAAAGAAGGGCCTCTGCCCACCAAGTGCACTTGTGAAGGTGGCGGGATGGAGAGGAAGGCCTGTCCCAATGATCTTAACACTCAAGCAGGATCATAAAGAGAGAGAGAGAGAGAGAGATGTGGTCCTTGAGCCAGTTTGGGGCTAAGCTCTTTAGGGCTTTATAGAGTTAGAACCATCACTTTGAATTAACCTCCTGAATTTAAGTCACCAAACTCCAGAGCTTTGTGTGCTCAGCTTCTTTAAATTTTGCTCTCTCTTTTTTAAAAGGAAAAGCTGAAGTTCTGATGTCTCATCTAATGCAACTTGTGCCCTAAACATAAAGTGATTTGTAAATTCACATCTCTTTGTGCTGGAACCGAATCTAGCTCCATGTTGTTTTGATCTGGAACTCCGACGAATTAGTCTGAATCAAGCCAGATTCGTTCAGAAATTGAGATTGGTCCAAATTGAGTGCCCAAGCCCCTGCTGGTTTTTAACTAGTTAATTATCTGGGGATACATGTTGCTGTTCCTCCACATAGCATAATTCTCTCATTTTCTGGGAGAGATGACATTGCCTCCGGAAACAGCCCATTTCAATCCTACGATGGTTCCACTGCTCTTGATACCCCACAGTCCAGATCTGGATATGGTGCCACAAACCTAATGGGAGTCAGAAATATATGCAGAATCAATAACTCAAGTGTGCCATCTCACCCACGGGCTGCACATCATCACAAATTGTAATAGGCTTATCAGTAGCATATTATCAAGGAATTAAGCTTTCGGTTGCTGTGGGTTTTTTGGGCTCTTTGGCCGTGTTCTGAAGGTTGTTCTTCCTAACGTTTCGCCAGTCTCTGTGGCCGGCATCTTCAGAGGACAGCACTCTGTGCTCTGGTGTAGTTGGCTTGGGAGTGCACCATTTATGGCTGTGAGATAGGCTTTTGTCTTTTTCTGTAGATGGGTGATTAGTGAAAACCATGACAGGGAGCAAATATGTTGAGCTGATGTCTTTCCAAAGTTGCTTATATACCACCCCATAGTGCTTAAACACTCCGGGTGGTTTGCATTTAAATTATACAGGCTACACATTACCCACCACCACAATGAGATGGGTTCTCAATTCACTGGCCTTAGAAGGGTGGAAGGTTGAGTAAATCTTGACCCAGCTACATGAGTCCGGGATCAAACTCAGGTTATGAGCAGAACCTTCACTGCAGTACTGCAGTTTAAACACTGTGCCACGAAGCTCCTACAAACTCAAGAAGATTGTAGAATAAAGATGGGCATGAACCGTAGTTTGGTGGTTTGGCAGTTCAGCCGTGCAGCTGTTCTGCGGGCACCCTGGCTTTCCTTGCCCCACCACCGCCAGCAGGCATTAATTCAAGGCCGCCAACTAGACACACTGAGCAAGGAACATCTTAGGTTCTTGAGATCCTTCCAGGTTTTCCAATGAGTGCTGCTTTTGTACAGGAACAAGGAGGTCCCTAGCAGATATGTTTGTGACTCATCTGGAGCTAGTTTGGGAGCTTATAGCCAGTACTCCTTGGGTTTTGTA